>NC_085843.1:193896094-194211094 GCF_035594765.1 Anolis carolinensis
AAGTTTAGAATAAAGAAATAATGCCAGTTCATTAAAATCTGATCTTATAGATTACATTGGACAGTTACACAAATGTGTATCAGTGATATTATAATTTGCTTAACAGTTTAATTTTTAATGAAGAGACTACTAGTGTGTACTATACTTTTTTACTCACATTCACATATACTCATGAATAATACATTATTAAGAAATGGTCTTGCTATGTTTGGGAAGTTGTGCAAATGTTGGTGAGATATATTTCAAAGAAGTCATAGTCATTCTTTAAATATAACATAGGCAAAATCACAAGGAAGGAAATACAGTAGAGTCTCACTTATCCAACATTCGCTTATCCAACATTCTGGATTATCCAACACAGTCTGCCTTTTAGTAGTCAATGTTTTTGTAGTCAATATTTCAATACATTGTGATATTTTGGTACTAAATTCGTTAATACAGTTATTACTGCGTAGCATTACTGCGTATTGAACTACTTTTTCTGTCAAATTCGTTGTTAAACACGATGTTTTGGTGCTTAATTTGTAAAATCATAACCTAATTTTATGTTTAGTAGGCTTTTCCTTAATTCCTCCTTATTATCCAACATATTCGCTTATCCAACATTCTGCCGACCCGTTTATGTTGGATAAGTGAGACTTTACTGTATTTCTTTATCCCTCCCTATTAGTTCTTGAAATGTATTTCCAACTTTATGCTATTGAAGATCAATTTTACAGTACTCATTGTTCATTTTCTGATTTAGTTGGAGATATTACCCAACAATTGCCAATTCTACCATGTTTTTACAAGTTTATTTGGAGCAAAATTTACACTTAGTTGTTTAAAACATTTAGCAGCATCCCAATTCTATTGTGTGCCTCTGTGCTATGTGTGTCCAAATCTAACAGTATTACAGCTCAGTTTTGTAGGGTTGGGCTTGTTGAATAGAACTGCTTGTGGGCACTTAGTTCCTATCTTTATCCCCTAGCACTGGCCTTTTGATCTTTTTTCCCTACAATATTTTTATTGTTGTTATAACATCTTGCTTATATTTAGTTTCCATTGGTGCTCATGCTTATACACACTTCATTTCATGTAACATTTCTTGTCTGGACCTTCTTTTTTAAAATGCATCCTTCTCTTCGATAACATTTTCATTGTTAACACTCCTCATTCCCACCGCCATCACCTGTCCCCTCTGACCACATATTTACCCTATATTTTTATCTTTAACCATGCACACTGATGTTTTGAGCTATCTGGATTGTCTCAAACCTCATGCAATGTCTCAGCAGTTTTTGGCTCTGAAAAGAGAAAATATCTGGTTGAGGAAAAAAAAATCTAGAATGATGAAAAATAGAACCAAAATCCTTGGTATTCAAATTAATTTCATGTTTTTTCTACTTCTGCAATTTATTGTGTGTGTGTGGGGGGGGGGGGGTAGAAATAGAATTTGCCTCTATTATTACAGATTTGTCACTTGTTAGTATTCTGATTGATAAGTGAATCTAAATGGCATAAATTGTCTGATCAGTGTTCCCCTTTCTTTACTAACAGCAAAAGAAACCCGCAGTTCTACAGGTGAGTCCTGTGATTTCCTTTTAGAACCAGCTGAGAAAAATGCCCTCTCTTAGACTACAACTTCTAGTATGCCTCCTCACTGGCTAGGGTGGATATGATGCTGGACTTGTAGTTTACCAGCATCTGGAGAATTACACATTGTTCCCTTTATGACTTCAGTCCCAAGCCCAAATCATTCTAAATAGCCATGGTGTTTATTATATATATTCAAGTATAAGTCTAGAAATTTTAAATAACAACATAGAGCAGAGGTTAGAGATTCTAAATCCAGGTGGTACAATTCCTTCAAATCAGTCCTTTTCCAACTCCTTCAAATCAGTCCTTTATTTGCAACACAACTCCATATATAAACACAATATGGCAGTAAATTGTTCCTCTTTGGGCACTTCCAGACAGGACTTAAACCCATGCCAAAGCAGATTAAAAAACTCACTTTGACCTGAGTTTGAGTCCCCACAAGCCCTCAAAACCCAGACTTTCCCAGGAAGGGAGGCTACTTGCCATCCCAATTGTCATCGGGAAGGCATGCATCCCCCCCAAAGCCCCCCAAAAACCGATAAAAAGTTTTAAAACCCCTTACATTATGTTCCTCCTGGCACAAAGAAATGACATGCCAGGAGATCAGGAGGAGGGGGAGGAAAATTTTTTGTCCAAGACTGGCATATTCTGAGAAAAATGTGCACATGACAGTTTTGTGGATGAAGCTAATTTCTTTGCATAGGAAATAGCATTTTCTGAATATGAAATTTTCCAAACAGAAATTCTATTTCCTAAGTGGAAAAAAAATGGTGACTGCACACAAAAATGCAGTACTTTGGGACCTAGTGTGTTCAAAGTTCTCACAGCAGAGATTTGCATAGAGAAAAGTATTTTACATACTGTAAACAGCTTTTTCTTTTCATAAAATTATTTCTACATTCAACTATCATTTTTATGTGGAGAAAACACTTTACCTGAGCAGAAAATGCTATCTGTTAGGAAGAAAACCCACACACACCAACTTTTGTGCTGAATAAATCCTGAAACCTGTGTGGTTTTCAAAGACTTTCCTGAAATGCGAAGAAAACTGCTAAAATTACTCATTGGCTTTTTTAGAAGAGAGTTAATAAAGGATTGTATCCCTGTTATATTTCTATTCATGGCATGGGGTGCTTTCATTGTTTGACAGAACCTCTGTGTTATTTGTGTCCAAATCTAGTAGTATTATAGCTCAGTTTCAAATCTAGTTTGGGCCAGAAAAGAGAGAACGGGTTTGCCTGAAGAAAAGAAAACCAGAATTGTAAAATGTCCCCTTCCCGAATATTAAGAACCTAATCTGGATATCCTTGAAGGCATTAGAGAATGAAATATGACTTTCCAATGTTATGCAACAGGAGAACACTCTTAAAGGACTTGTTATTGATTTTTGGATGTAGTTGGAGAAATTGCCTAATACGGTCAATTCTCCAATATTTACCAAGTCAGTGTTCTAACTTATCACTACTGAAAAAAGGTTTACATGATCTTTAGTACTCTCAATTAATATTTCATTCCATTAAATATTTTTATCAGCAATTCCCTGGAGTACACATGCCCCTGAATCCTTCACATCAGGTAAGTCTGTTGTTTACCTTGCTTGGTTTGTCAGTATCTTTGTTTATATCAATCTGTCATTCTATAAGGAGCCCCGGTGGCGAAGTGCGTTAAAGCGCTGAGCTGCTGAACTTGCAGACCGAAAGGTCCCAGGTTCAAACCTCGGGAGCGGCGGGAGTGGCCGGTGTTAGCTCCAGCTCCTGCCAACCTAGCAGTTTGAAAACATGCCAATGTGAATAGATCAATAGGTAACGCTCCGGTGGGAAGGTAACGGCGCTCCATGCAGTCATGCCGGCCACATGACCTTGGAGGTGTCTACGGACAATGCCGGCTCTTCGGCTTAGAAATGGAGATGAGCACCAACCCCCAGAGTCAGACATGACTGGACTTAACGTCAGGGGAAACCTTTACCTACCTATCATTCTATAAAGGTTTTAAATACAGCTATACAATTTTAGTTGTCTTTACTTTGCAGAAATATTTTAACTATAAATGGAAGTATAAAATTTTGACAAGGAGACATTGCTTACTTTGTGAAGTATTATGCAAAAGCAGACATTAAGTGGACAACCTATTTTCCCTGTATCTTTTATTTGTCACATTCAGTATCTTCACCTGCTAAAGAATCCTAAATTAGTACCCAGAATTTCTGGTATTTGGAAATCAGCAAATTTGAGTCTCCCGGGAGGATATATTATTTGTGTATTTCTTTCTTTATCCATTTATTATATTATTAGTGAGCTTTCAGATTTGTGATTTGTGGGTGAAAGGTGTCCTCGGCAACTAGGTTGCAATAATTATGGCCAGAGTATTTTGAGTTTGGATCAAATTTTCTAGACAACCACAGAAAAACTAGGTTTATCTTTTCCGATTTTCTTGTCCTAATCTGCATCTTTGTGGGTCATGTACTGGTTTTCAACTTTTCCACATATTTCCTTTTAGCTGTTTTAAAGTTATACTTGTATGGATTTGGGAGAAATGTCTGCAGTGGGATGTAATAATGTTAGAGGATATTCATTTCTGGGCTATTTGAAAGTGCAAATGTCTTTCTTCTGTCATGCAGGCTTTCACTGTGGAGGGCTCCTCACGGATCCAACTGGATATATCTATGGCCCATATTATCCTGGAAATGGTGCAAGCATGGAGTGCATTTGGGAAATTCAAACAACATCCTATAGTCATATAGAGCTTGATTTTTATTATGTCAGTTCCAAGTAAGTATTTGCCACTGACATTATTACAAGTCCCTGTCCTACGTATATGTTGATTCCCCTGCTGTGTTTTTGCAGCCACTGAAGTTTTCATAAAGTATAGCCTGTTTCTTTTGATAACAATGAAGCACAAAAAAGCAAGGAACAATATCTTGGCCATGTTTAGAAGTTTTCAGAGCCATTGTATTGATGGTTTCTTGAGATTAAGGACCTAATCATATTGATGTCCCCCAGCTTTTATTCCTTTTTGCCGGAAATCACCAGCTAAATAGAAGGTATGTAGCTCTATTTGAGCTGCCCAAAAGACAACTTACCACCCATTGTTAGCAAAAAAGTGTCTTGCGACACTTTCAGCCAGAAACGGGATAAAAGGCGATTATCCTGAGATTTCCTTCCTTTGTACCAAATCAGTGACATTGTCTAGCTACCCCCATTTTGAAATGAGAACTCTCATGATTAAGGTACGTTGTGGATGGGGCCCTAGTTGTGTGCCAAAGGCACATTTACAATTAGAGTTGTAAAGGTCGATTGAGTCCCAGGAATAATAATAATAATATAATAATAATAATAATAATAATAATAATAATAATAATAATACTTTATTTATATACTGCCCTATCTCCCGGATGGGACTCAGGGCGGTTTACAGTCATAAAAGCAACACAACATTACATAACGACATAACACACATTATTAAACAAGGTAAAATAGTACAATTATAACGATAAATCACACTTACATGACCAGATCAAGGGGACAGGAACCATAAACCCAATATATTAAAATTTAAGGAATGGATCCTTACATTAAATTTCTGGTTAAAAATGATTTTCGCCCCCGTAAAATTTGCTCCCTTAGCATTAATTGATGGGTTCCATTCTAGATAGAAACTGGGTTTCTCACAAACTACTATTATGGCAATGGGATATATGAACTCAAAAAAGGAACTACACCAGTGAGCTATAGATAATGAGTTGTAGTACCATGTAAGTGCAGCTAGTCTACTGTATATCCTGAATTCAGAGACAGTCTTTTATAGTAGCAAGTTATTTTTATATTTTAATCCTTCCAAAATACAGAAAAGCATTCACCCTAGAAAAATTTAATGTATTACCTTCAGTCTTATTAGAGGGGAGGTATAACATTGTCCCCTATGATGCATACCTACATCCTTGTGTTGGCTCAGTGGAGACAATTTTTGTGTGTGTGTCAAGAGCAACTGGAGTTGCTTCTGGAGTGAGAGAATTGGCAGTCTGCAAGGACGTTGCCCAGGGGACCCCCGGATGTTTTGATGTTTTTACCATCCTTGTGGGAGGCTTCTCTCATGTCCCCGCATGGAGCTGGAGCTCATAGAGGGAGCTCATCCACGCTCTCCCCGGGTGGGATTCGAACCTGGTATCCTTCAGGTGAGCAACCCAACCTTCAAGTCACAAGGCTTTTATCCCCTAGGCCAGGGGTCCTCAAACTTTTAAAGCAGAGGGCCGATCCACAATCCTTCAGACTGTTGAGGGGCCGGATTATCATTTGGAAAAAAAATGAACAAATTCCTGTGCACACTGCACATGTCTTATTTGTAGTGCAAAACAACAACAATGAAAGAACAATACAATATTTAAAAATGAAAACAATTGTAACCAACATAAACCTATCAGGATTTCAATGGGAAGTGTGGGCCTATTTCTGGCCAATGAGATAGTCAAGTGAATTAGGATTGTTGTTGTTGTTGTTGTCTGTCTTTAAGTCATTTCAAACTTTGGGTGAGCCTAAGTCTAAAATTATTTATTTATTCATTTACTATATTTATTTATTACATTTGTATCCTGCCCTTCTCACCCTGAAGGGGACTCAGAGCAGCTTTATGTACATACAATATATTATATTATTAGCACAGCACAATATTAGCTATATATTACTTTATTGAACTATACCACTATACTGTAATATTATGAGTAATATTAAATGTAATATAGAATATATAATTAATATTATTATGTGGTATTATTATTAGTGTTATATTGTATTACATTATAATATTCTTATCAATATTATATGTATATACAATATATTATATTATAAAACTGAGGGCGGGGGCCAGGTAAATGAGCTCGGAGGGCCGCATCTGGCCCCCGGGCCTTAGTTTGGGGACCCCTGCCCTAGGCCATCGGAGGCTCCAAGACATGTATTGCTATATTGTTCCTTCTACTTTGGCTTCTGACATGCTTTTATCCACACTTTTCTACAAAGCAATCCTGGAAGAACTGATGAGTTTTACATACAATCCAATGGTAACAGTTAAAGTGGCCAGCTTTTCTGCCACAGCACTTACTTGTTGGCACAAACTGACATCATAAACTTAAGGGAATTTTTACCTGTATTTAATAATACAGTAGGGTCTCACTTATCCAACCTTTGCTTATCCAATGTTCTGTATTATCCAACGCAGTCTGCCTTTTAGTAGTCAATGTTTTTGTAGTCAATGTTTTCAATACGTTGTGATGTTTTGGTGCTAAATTCGTAAATACAGTAATTACTACATAACATTACCATGTATTAAACTGTTGATTTCTGTTGATTTGTTGTAAAACATGATGTTTTGGTGCTTAATTTGTAATATCATAATGTAATTTGATGTTTAATAGGCTTTTCCTTAATCCCTCCTTATTATCCAACATTTTCACTTATCCAATGTTCTGCCAGCCTGTTTATGTTGGATAAGTGAGTCTCTACTCTATTTATCTTTATATAATCTTCTTCTTCTTCTTCTTCTTCTTCTTCTTCTTCTTCTTATTATTATTATTATTATTATTTGTTCTGTTCTACTTGTTTGTCTGATCTGTTGATCATAATAAATTTATTCAACTAGTTACCCGCAATAGAGAAATGTAAGTGCCTGGGTATCTTTTTAAAGAAGAAAGTCCATTTCAAAATGCTTTAATTTCAATCTCTTTTTTGCTCTTTCCAGTGGCTACTAATTACTTGTGGCAACCTGTTTCACACAGTTACTCTTGGAATGACACTGTATGGTGATATACTGGCAGTCCAAGGCTAGATCTACATTGCCATATAATGCAGTTTGCATTTGCATTATATGTTCAATGTAGACTAATGTAATGCAGTTCAGTGCAGTTAAACTGCATTATATGGAACTACACTAACCATATAATGCAGTTCCAAACTGCAGCTCCAGTGGTTTCCTGCCTGGTTTGTGGTTTCTGGATCTAGTGGATGGTAACAACTCAGATGACAGTCATTTTAAGAAAGAAATGAATTGAGAGTGGAGATGTGGCAGGAAAGAAAGCAGAAGCTAATTCTTCCCTTACCTAGTGTTTCAATTGAAAACATCTCTGCTCAACCTTGACAAAGACATATCTAGAATTATCAGGGGATAGAATTTGCAGAATATAAAATATATAAGGACCCTTCCAGGCAGGCCCTATATCCCAGAGTCTGATCCCAGGTTTTCTGCTTTAAACTGAATAATATGAGTCCGCACTGCCAGATAATCTGGGATAAACAGAAAACCTGGGATCAGATCCTATGATATAGGGCCTGTCTGGAAGAGCCCTAACAGAGTCATTGCTGAAAATCAGTTCGGTCAGAAGTGAAAACTTCATCTCTCTGCAGAATGACCCTTGATTGGTCATATCAAAATCCATAATTTTGGCAAACCCGCCCCCTCCCCACATTTTATATAAGCTGACTTACACATAAGTATATACCCTGTTTCCCCTAAAATAAGACATCCCCAAAAAATAAGACCTAGTAGAGGTTTTGCTGAATTGCTAAATATAAGGCCTCCCCCGAAAGTAAGGCCTACCAAAGTTTTTGTTTGGAAGCATGCCCGGCACCCACCAAACAAAAAAGCCATAGCACGCAGGATTGTTAAATGTACATACCAGTTGTATATGGAAATCATGGTAGTAACAAGACATTCTTGACAAATGTCACAGTTTGTCTGGTATGGTTATGTTGGTTTGTGATGACAACTACTGTACAGTATTTTGTTCAACAATAAATGTGAATTCTTCTTCATGGAAAAATAAGACATCCCCTGAAAATAAGACTTAGCACATCTTTGGGAGTAAAAAATAATATAAGACGCTGTCTTATTTTCGGGGAAACACGGTATGATAGTGTTTTCTCTCAATGGAGAAAACCCTGCATATCTGCCACACATTCTCTTTCTATTTGAGAATTAATTTTTTTTTCAAGTACTTTTGTTTTCCATAGAGGACAGTCCTCTCCAAACTAACAATACAAAAACCTATCCAAATGTAAACCAAATACATAATTTAGGATAAAATACATTCAGAAAGGCATACCTAGAATCCTTAGAGGCCACAATTTTCTCAATCCTTGCATTAGTTAAACCAGATGGGAAAAGAAAACAAAAAGTTGGCCTGTTGGAAAGAATAGCCTGAAAAAAGATGTATCAAAATGTTCTCTAAACAAAAACACTCATTTTGAAGTAAGCAATTGTTTCTACTGGAATAACATATATAAATAAATCTTGCAAATTTCCTCCCACAGTTTGAACTGCAGGACTGGCTATGTCGAGGTCTATGATGGTGCCTTGGGTTCAAGAAAACTTGGAAGAGTTTGCTCTGGTTCCAGATTTGTCTACATATCAACATCAAACAGAATTACAATTGTTCTGTACAGAAATTCCTATCAAGCAGGGGATGCTTTCAATGCTTATTACTATTCCTTTACAGCAGGTAAAAATAGCAACTTGCCAGTTTCCTCTTAATAAATGAACATATTTATGTGGAATCTGACCGTTTAAGGGCCAAGACCTGACAAAAAGTAGATTTGGATGAAATGTAGAACCCCAACTATTTTAGTTTTCCAATATATTTGACCACTGTAAAATGTAAAAAAAAAAAATGACATATCACTTTTAATGTGCAGTAAAGCTCAAAGAGTATTTGCTTGCATTCAAATGTAATTCAAGGAGAGTCCAGTCTTTCCATGGGCAAGCCTTGGGGACCACACATATGTGCATAACCAGTCCCAAGCGAGGCTTGCTGTCATGAAGAACAGAAAAAAGAGCAGGCTCCATCAAATTAACTTTTTCTGTTGATTTGTTGTAAAACACGATGTTTTGCTGCTTAAAGTAAAATCCTAATGTAATTTGACATTTAATAGGCTTTTCCTTGATCCCTTCCTATTATCCAACATTTTCACTTATCCAATATTATGCTGGCCTGTTTATGTCAGATAAGCAGGACTCTATGAATAATAAGGTAAAGGTTTCCCCTGATGTTAAGTCCAGTCGTGACCGACTCTGAGGGTTGGTGCTCATCTCCATTTCTAAGCCGAAGAGCCGGCGTTATCCGTAGACACCTCCAAGGTCATGTGGCCGGCATGACTGCATGGAGCGCCGTTACCTTCCTGCCGGAGCAGTACCTATTGATCTACTCACATTTGCATGTTTTTGAACTGCTAGGTTGGCAGGAGCTGGGGCTAACAGCGGGCGCTCATTCCGCTCCCGGGATTTGAACCTGGGACCTTTCGGTCCGCAAGTTCAGCAGCTCAGCGCTTTAACACACTGTGCCACCAGAGGCCCCAATAAATAATATGAGTAAACATTACATTCTGCCAGTCTGCTCTCAAGCCATTCTTTGTTTTAAAAAAAAAACACAGATGGTTTGCAATAAAATTATCTTGAAGATTACAAACACACATACAGGCAGTCCCCGAGTTACAAATATCTGACTTACAAATGAGTCATAGTTACTAACAGGGATGAGACAACAGAAAGTGAGAGAAATTTACTCCTCGAAAGAGAAATTCACCCCTTAAAGAGTTATCATGAGGAATAGGTGTCTCAAGTGAAGCTTTCTCGCCAATCCTTTTTTCCGCAACAAGCCTAATTTTTCAAAATTCAACTATGTCAGGGATGGAAAGTAAGGTGAAATCTTCCTAACAGGGACACAGACACCAAAACAAAGACCATAGGGGATGTTTGTCAGATGTCTGTAATTTGGGAACTGTCTGTATGTCTATTTGTAATATTCAAGATACAGTAGTTTTATTGCCAATCTTCTGTGTGTTTTTTTTTTAAAACAAAGAACCATTTGAGAGAAAACTGGCAGAATTTAATGTTAGTTTGTTGAATCATATTACTCATATTTAAAATATTTAAATATTTAAAATATTAAAATATTTAAAATATTTAAAATCTAACATTTTAAATTTGATTTTAAATATGAGCCCCGGTGGCGAAGTGCATTAAAGCACTGAGCTGGAGACTGAAAGGTCCCAGGTTCAATCCCCGGGAGCGGTGTGAGCGGCTGCTGTTAGCTCCAGCTCCTGCCAACCTAGCAGTTCGAAAACATGCCAATGTGAGTAGATCAATAGGTACTGCTCCGGCGGGAAGGTAACAGTGCTCCATGCAGTCATGTCGGCCACATGACCTTGGAGGTGTCTATAGACACCTTCCAGGTGAAACAAAAAAAAGCAACCATTGGCTGAGTAGAGGAATGGAAGGCATTCCAATCTTGGTTAATCAACGGGAAACCTAAAAGAAGCACTAAGGCCCTCCACTCTCTCCCCCTCTTCATCCGGGGGAACATAAATGAAGCACCAGTGCCCTCCTGCTTTCGATCTGTTTGAAAGTAAAGTAAAAGGTTGTGGCAACCTGAGGCGAACAGCATCCTGATGCAGTATTGGTGCTTTCCCATCTCTGATGAATGACCCTTGAAGTATCCATAGTATTATCAAAATCCATAATTTCCCCTTTAAAATCTGCCCTGGACTTATATGGTAAATTCTTCTGAAAGCAACTAACAGGTTTTTTTTTTGTTCCCCCCCCCCCCCCTTTTTGAATAGCTACCTCTTCAGAACCTATGAGGACAAGTGGTAAGTCTATGCCTTCCTTTTAGCTATTCCCAATGGCTATGGCACATCTTCTTTCCTTCTACTTCTTTTTCTTAATTATTACATCCCATCTATTTCCACTCTGGGATTCAGAATAGCATGCAAATGTTAAAGCAATTGCAGCTAAAATGTTTCATCTTTTCTACACAAAAGCGAAACACAGTTACTGTTTCATTTAGGCCGTAACAATAAGTAAGTACTGACAGAGGGCTGCTCTCCCATTATAGCTGATGTTTACCAATGGGTCTTAATAATAATATTAATATATGTAACGATAGTTATTCTGGGACCCTAAGCTGAGTCTGAGAGAGGAGTGCCTCCCCATTACATCTGATGTGTATCAATGGGTCTTAATAATAATATTAACATTCATATTAATAATTATAGTTACTCTGGGACCCTAAGCTGAGTCTGGGAGAGGAGTGCCTCTCCATTACATCTGATGTGTATCAATGGGTCTTAATAATAATATTAACATTCATATTAACAATTATAGTTACTCTGGGACCCTAAGCTGAGTCTGGGAGAGGAGTGCCTCCCCATTACATCTGATGTGTGCCAATGGGAATAATAATAATAATAATAATAATAATAATAATAATAATAATAACAACAACAACAATAGTACTCTGGGGAAGACCCAAATGTTTTACAAGTTGGGGGGGGGGCTAAAAAGGGTCAAATTGCCTTCTATTTGTGGCAATTTTCACCCCACTGAGTTGGGGTGGGGGGTTGAGCCACAGAAGTACCCCATTGCAGCCAATGGTCCAAAAAAAAAATTCATTATTTCGTAAGCCAGACGAAAATTCTGTTCATATAAGCGCCCCATTTTTGTTAGCGGGAACAAATACAAACATGAGACAAAATAAATGAAACCACACAAAGCGAACCACAATTCCATGCACAACACTAATAGGTAATCAGAGCTGGACAGTTTTATCATAGTAAAGTCTTATTATTATCTTAAATTACGGTTTGTGTAAATATTCAAAAACATTTAACCTACTGATGCCTCAATGAATGTAATTTTATTCTATTTTGTTTTTGATTTTTGAAATTTACTAGTAGCCGCTACATTTCCCACCCTCATGTTATACTCGAGTCAATAAGTTTTCCCAGTTTTTTTGTGGTAAAATTAGGTGCCTCGTCTTATATTTGGGTCGGCTTATATTCGACTATATACGGTACTCATATTTAAATCCAAGATTTTAGTCAAAAAGCCTACCCCCCAAAAACTGGGCCAACTTATCCATGGGTCATGTGGTTACTGTTCCTTAACTCATGAGAAAATTAAACCATCTCATTTCAATAGAGTGTTGAAAGGGAAAAGTGTCGCCCTTCCAGGTGAAAGAAAAAAGGCAACCACTGTCTGAGTAGAGGGATGGGAGGAAAGAGCTTAGTTCAACCAGGAGGAACATAAAAGAAGCACCATTGCCCACCACTCTCTCCAACAAGCTCCAGCTTCTGATCTTTTTTTAGCGCTGGGAGTGGGGGAGTAAGTAAAAGGTCATGGCAACCAGAGGCAACTGGCATCCTGATACAGCATTGGTACTTTCCCCTCTTTGAAGAATTATCCTTGAAATATCCACAGTTTTTTCAAAATCCATAAATATCCCCTTAAAACCTGCCCTGGACTTATATGGCACTGATAAATTATTCTGAAAGCAACTAACAGTTTCTTAACAATGTTCATATTTCTTTTTGAATAGCTACCTCTCCAGAACCTATGCTGAATAATAGTAAGTCTATGCCTTCCTTTTAGATCCCAAGCAAAATTCATTCCCATTAGCTATGGTATATCTTCTTTCCTTCTACATTTTCTTCTTAATTATTACATCCCATCTATTTCCAGTATGGAATTCAGAATAGTTTGCAAAGGTTAAAGCAAATGCAGCTAAAATGTTTCATCATTTCTACACAAAAACAAAAAAAAACAGTTATTGTTCATTTAAAAGAAACATAAATATGAAAACATAGAATCTGGAAAGTCCTTTCTGGCATCCTGATGAAGCATTTGTGCTTTCCCATCTCTGAAGAATGACCCTTGAAGTATCCACAGTCTTACCCAAATTCATAACTTCCCCCTTAAACTTTCTCTGGACTTATATGGTACTGATACATTATTCTGAAAGCAACCAACACTGTCTCATTAATGTTCATTTTTCTGTTTAAATAGTTACCTCTTCAGAACCTATGAGGACTTCGGGTGGTAAGTCTATGCCTTCCTTTTAGATCCCAAGCAAAATTCATTCCCAATAGCTATGGCATATCTTCTTTCCTTCTACTTTTTCTTCTTAATTATTACATCCCATCTATTTCTAGTATGAGATTCAGAATAGCTTGCAAAAGTTAAAGCAAATTCAGCAAAATTGTTTCATCATTTCTACCTTTTAAGTATTCACAGTCTTACCAAAATCCATAATTCCCCCCTTAAAACTTGCCCTGGACTTATATGGTACTGATAAACTGTTCTGAAAGCAAGTAACACTTTTTAAATTAATGTTCATTTTTCTTTTTGAATAGCTTCCTTTTCAGAATCTATGGAGACATCTAGTGGTAAGTCTCCACCTTCCTTTTAAAGCCCAAGCAAAATGTATTCCCAATAGCTATGACATATCATCTTTCCTTCTACTTCTACTTCTTAATTATTATATCCCTTCTATTTCCAGTCTGTAATTCAGAATAGCTTGCAAAAGTTGGAGCTAATGCAGCTAAAATGTTTCATCATTTCTACTCAAAAATGAAACACAGTTATTGTTCATTTGAAAAGTCCTTTCTGGCACCCTGATGCAGCATTGGTGCTTTCCCACCTCTGAAGAATGACCCTTGAAGTTTCCACAGTCTTACCAAAATCCATAACTTCGCCCTTAAAACCTGCCCTGAACTTATATGGTGCTGATAAACTGTTCTGAAAGCAACTAACAGTTACTTATTAATGTTTATTTTTCTCTTTGAATAGCTTCCTCTTCAGAACCTATGAGGACTTCTGGTGGTAAGTCTACGCCTTCCTTTTAGAGCCCAAGCAAAATTGATTCCCATAGCTATAGCATATCTTTCCTTCTACTTCTTCTTCTTAGTTATTACATCCCATCTTTTTCCAGTCTGGGATTCAGAATAGCTTGCAAGAGTAAAATCAAATGCAGCGAAAACGTTTCATCATTTCTACACAAAAATGAAACACAGTTATTGTTTGTTTAAAAGAAATATAAATATGAAAACATAGAACCTGAAAAGTCCTTTCTGGCACCCTCATGCAGCATTGGTACTTTCTCATCTCTGAAGAATGACCTTTGAAGTATCCACAATCTTACCAAAATCCATAACTTTGCCCTTAAAACCTGCCCTGGACTTTCAGAGTTAGTACTTTAAAAAGCATAGCTATACCATAACCCATATTTCACAATATCTGAAAGTCCATATTATTCGACATTAACATTAAGATACATTATTGAAAAGCGAATAAAAACAAGTCAATATAAACTTAATGTAAAATATATAGTATAAAAACTGCTTTGTGAATGCATAATTGGTTTGTTTACTTGTTTTGCCTATCGCTTGAGAGATCCAGTTGACTGAGTTCCATTTGAGAGTTTACTGTACTGATATGTATGAGATAATATCATAGGCATAAAATAATCAACTACATGTAACATGTAGTTCAATTTTTTTCAAAATGTTTTAATTTACATAAAGTAATGTAATGCCTAAATAAATACCCCAAATAAACCAGATCCCATCTAATCTTGGAAGCTAAACAGTGTTAGTACTTGGGTGGGAGAACACCACTGCAGATCCGGTCTGCAAACTATATGTCGTAGGAAGGAAACGCAAAAAATAATTTCGAGTAAACCCTGTGAAATGTATGGGATTGTCATATGTTACTTGAAGAAGCAGGTTTTTGGCACAACAGAAGGCTGGGATCAAATATCCCAACTCCACTGCTATAGGACACCAACACAAAGACTAGAATCTCACCATTTCTTCTTTTTTACCAGCACAACCTGCAGTTCCAGAGACCACCCCAATGGAAGAAAAAAATACCAGTAAGTATAGATCCTAATATTTGACATATTTCAGGTCTTATTGAGCTGTACAGTGCTACCTTATATTAATTCACTATTTGGGTGGGCATTGGCCGTTTGCAAAATTTTATCTGAAGACTGCATACTCAGTTTATATAGCTAAAATGTATGCATTCAATCGACTTTAGAAATTATTATTCCATGTCACCATTTGAATATTTTTTTCCCTTTGGCATTGTACAACCCGCAATATACTATCCAGCCTGTTACCAAGTTGTGTCCTTCAGCATTCCCATTTTGCCAGATATAGGAAGGATATTTAAAAATAGTTGATTTATAGTAAAAAAAACAACAAAACTATTTTGTTTTCATGTTGAGAAACACGAAAAACAATCTTGGACAGATGAGATTCTTCACCATTTGAAATGTGTTCTGTGTAAAATTCCTAGAAATAGCATGAAGAACAGAAAAAGTGCAGACCCCATCAAATTAATGGAATGT
Source organism: Anolis carolinensis (assembly GCF_035594765.1). Lineage (NCBI taxonomy): Eukaryota > Metazoa > Chordata > Lepidosauria > Squamata > Anolidae > Anolis > Anolis carolinensis. Next base: position 193,911,846 of record NC_085843.1, read on the forward strand.
GCCTGGAATTTGCAACAATTGAAAGAGCAAGGCATAAGACATTTTAAGAGATGGGGGAAACTTGTATTTGAATGGTTTGCTTAATAAAGCTGTATTCCCCTTCCTTAATAAACATTTGAACATGTATCCATATAAATAATTTCAAAAAAGAAACATAAACAAATAAAATCTGTTTGTTGTGGAAACAAGGATTGGTGAAAAAGCTTCACTTGAGACACCTATTCCCCATGATAACCCTTTCAGGAGTGAATTTCTCTTCCAAGAGGTAGATTTCTCTCACTTTCTGTTGTCTCACCTCCGTTTGTAGCTATGACTCTTTTGTCATATATACAGAACTTTGTAGGTCATAAGCATAATTTTGGATTGTGATGAAAAACAGACTGGCAGGTTGTAGAAACGGATTCAGTAAGGAACTTCGATGTTTCTTGCAGTCAGTCAGTTGAAATTGCAGTAAAGTACATAAGGGTTATCCAAATAGTAATCCAAGCAATAATTATGAGCGACATTAATAGGAGTTGTAAAAAGTTATTACATCTAAGGATGGTGCAACATTTTTAGGAGTTTGTCCCTTCAAAATTTTAAAAGTTGCATTGATTTTTTTAAAAAAAGGTTTTGCATTGAATCTCTTCAGTGGTCTGTTTCCCCATGAAGGAGAAATATAACTAGGAAGATATATCCCCAAACTGATATTTGTAAGAACTATTCCTAAGGCAATAGACTAATCAGTACCCATTGGGATTACTAATGACAGATAAATGTGATTTCTGATTGCTTGAGAGTTACTACTAAAAAAAGCATAGCTATACCATACCCCATAGTATATGATAGCAGAAAGTTTATATGACTTGATATTAATATTAAGATACATTATTTAAAAGTGAATAAAGATAAATCAATACAAACTTAATATAAAATATATAGTATAAAAACTGCTTTGTGAATGCATCATTGGTTTGTTTACTTGTTTTGCCTGTTGCTTGAGAGATCCAGTTGATTGAGTTCCATTTGAGAATTTAGTGTAGTGATATTTCTAAGGTAATACCATAGGCACAAAATAATCAACTACATGTAACAAGGAGCTCATTTTTTTTCAAAATATTTAAATTTAAATAAAGTAATGTAATGCCTAAATAAATACCCCAAATGGACCAGATCCCATCTAATCTTGGAAGGTAAACAGGATTAGTACTTGGGTGGAAGAACAAAACACCACTGAAGACTAGGTCCTGTGAACTATATGTCGTAGGAAGGAAATGCCAAAACTAGTTCTTAGTACACCCTGTGAAATATAGGGGGTTGTCATAAGTCTACTTGAAGAAACAGGTTTTTGCCACAGCAGAAGGTTGGGATCAAATATCCCAATTCAAATGCTATAGGACACCAAAACAAAGACTAGAATCTCACCATTTCTTCTTTTTTAGCAGCTCAACCTGCAGTTCCAGAGACCACCCCAATGGAAGTAAACTATACCGGTAAGTATGGATCCCAATTGTTGACAAATTGTACCTGAAGACTGCGCACTCAGTTTATATAGCTAAAAAATGCATTCAATCGACTTTAGACATTATTATTCTATGTCACCTATATTAGGATAATTTTCTTCCTTTGGCATTGTACAATCCACAATATACTATCCAGCCTGTTACCGAATTTTCCCATTTTGTCAGATAGAAATGGAATGGATATTTTAAAATAGTAGATTTATAGTAAAAAAACAAAAACAAACATTTTGTTTTCATGTTGAGAAACACTAACAACAATCCTGGACAGATGGGATCCTTCACCATTTGAAATGTATTCTGTGTAAAATTCCTAGAAATAGCATGAAGAACAGAAAAAGAGCAGACCCCATCAAATTAATGGAATGTGCCTGTAATTTGCAACAGTTGAAAGAGCAAGGCATAAGACATATTAAGAGGTGGAAGAAACTAGTAGTTGAATGGTTTGCTTAATAAAGCTGTATTCCCCTTCCTTAATAAACATTTGAACATGTATTTTAGTTAGGCATTCATATAAATAATTTCAAAAAGAAACATAAACAAATAAAATCTGTTTGTTGTGCAAACAAGGATTGGTGAAAACCTGCTATGGACTTATATGAGGAGCCCCGGTGGCGAAGTGTGTTAAAGCACTGAGCTGCTGAACTTGCAGACCGAAAGGTCCCAGGTTCAAATCCCAGGAGCTGAGTGAGCGCCCGCTTGTAGCTTCTGCCAACCTAGCAGTTCAAAAACATGCCAATGTGAATAGATCAATAGGTACCACTCCAGCGGGAAGGTAACGGCACTCCATGCAGTCATGCCGGCCACATGACCTTGGAGGGTTTTTTTTTTCATGTCAGGAGCAACCGGAGTTGCTTCTGGAGTGACAGATTTGGCCGTCTGCAAGGACGTTGCCCAGGGGACGCCCGGATGTTTTGATGTTTTACCATCCTTGTGAGAGGCGTCTCTCATGTCCCCGCATGGTGCTGGAGATGATAGAGGGAGCTCATCCACGCTCTCCCCAGGTGGGATTCGAACCTGGCAGCTTTCAGGTCAGCAACCCAACCTTCACGCCACGAGGCTTTTATCCCCTAGGCCACCTTGGAGGTGTCTACAGACAATGCCGGCTCTTTGTCTTAGAAATGGAGATGAGCACCAACCCCCAGAGTCAGACATGACAACGTCAGGGGAAAACCTTTACCTTTTACCTATGGACTTATATGGTACTGATAAACTGTTCTGAAAGCAACTAACAGTTTTTTTTTCTAATGCTCATTTTTCTTTTTGAATAGCTTCCGCTTCAGAACCTATAAGGACTTCTGGTGGTAAGTCTACGCCTTCCTTTTGAGCCCAAGCAAAATGTATTCCCAATGTATTCTATGAAAACATAAAACCTGAAAAGTCCTTTCTCCCTAAGTAGCCAGTTCTCAAAGCCATGCCAAAACAAAAAGAGTTTTCCATGCCTGCAAAAGGATAGCAAGGGGGGCAATTGTTCAACCTTTTTAGAAGGAGATGTGATGGGACCAGGAGAAGCCAGGTAGAAGTACCTTGCATGTGTGCCCTCAGGATATACCTGTGACTATGGCAATACAAAGAAAAGTGCCTCTCCAAAAGATCACAAAATCTGGGCACATTCATATGAGATATCATCCTTTAGACAATCTGGACCTGAGTATATATACAGAACTTTGTAGGTCATAAGCATAATTTTGGATTGTGATGAAAAACAGACTGGCAGGTTGTAGAAACGGATTCAACAAAGAACTTCGATGTTTCTTGCATTTATTTTGGATCAGTTGAAATTGCAGTAAAGTACATAAGGGTTATCCAAATAGTAATCCAAACAATAATTACTAGCAACATTAATAGGACTTGTAAAAAGTTATTACATCTAAAGATGGTGCAACATTTTGGGAGTTTGTCCCTTCAAAATTTTAAAAGTTGCATTCATTTTTTTTAAGGTTTGCATTGAATCTCTTCAGCGGTCTGTTTCCCCATGAAGGAGAAATATAACTAGAAAGAAATATCCCCAAACTGATATTTGTAAGAACTATTCCTAATGCAATAGACTAATCAGCACCCATTGGAATTACTAATGGAATTACTTTCAAACCTTTTTCAATAGATACTATGATAATAGATTGAGAGAGAATTAGACTCTGGAACTCCCTGCCCAGGAAAGCCAGAATGGTCCCCTCATTGCTGTCCTTCCAACAATAGGCTAAAATTTTATTCATACAGGCTTTTGAAGAAGGTTTTTACGATCAGTTCAGGGGGTGCTGTGATTTTTAACTTTTAACATATTTTAATGTTTTTTAACTGGGAATTTTTAAATACTGTTTACATTTAACCCTGTTATAATGGTTTGCATATTTGTATATTTTAAATTGTATGCTGATGTTTTTATGTTAAGTGGGAGAGATAAAGTGGGGTATAAAAAAAAATAATAGTAGCAGAAGTCAGCCTGTTTTATGTCAGTTCATTGAGTCATATATTACTGATACATTATTCTGAAAACATTAACAGTTTCTTACCCATGTTCATTTTTCTTTTTGAAAAGCTCTCTCTCAAGAATCTACTACTGGTAAGTCCATAACATCCTTTTACATCCTAAACCCAGATTATTCCCAATTATCATGACATATCTATACTTTTTCACCTTGTCCTTGTTCCCATTGTTGTTCACCATTATATGTCAACTTTTTCCCATTCTGTGATTCAAAGCAGCTTATAACAGTTAAAACAAATGCTGTTAAAAGTGACTTATTCTGTGCAAAATTCCTACATGGGTGATTTGAATAGAAAACAAGATTTTTGGTACATGGTTTTTCTGGATGTTAAATAAAATTTGACATCTCAGAGGGTTGCTACAGTAGGAAGATGGGACAAATGTCCCCACTTGTAGTGCTACTGAACACCAAAGCATTGGAGCTTGAGTAGGTTTGCTATCTTTCCAGGTTTTCTTCCAGCTGAAAGGACGACTAGAGAACAAACCACCAGTAAGTGTGTATCCCATTGTTTAATGTTTTATTGATGTCCTGACAAGTGTAAGTAAAATAAAACTCAGGTAAAAATAAATTGTTAGAAAGAATAACAAATATGTGACAACATAGAACATGAAAATCTCTTTCTACCTGAGTAATCACGTCTCAAGGCCTTGCCAAAACAAAAAGGTTTCACCTACCTATGAAAGGATAGCAGGAAGAACAATGATTTAGCCTGTTTAGAAAGAGAGATGCTCGGGAGCAGCCATGGAGAAGGCCTTCTCCTGTGTTCCCACCAGACATACCTGTAATTATAGTGGACCAGAGAAAACGACACATTCTCTGTATAGTCCGTTGAAATTGCAGTAAAGTACATAAGGGTTATCCAAATAGTAATCCAAACAATAATTACTAGCAACATTAATAGGACTTGTAAAAAGTTATTACATCTAAAGATGGTGCAACATTTTGGGAGTTTGTCCCTTCAAAATTTTAAAAGTTGCATTGATTTTTTTTAAGGTTTGCATTGAATCTCTTCAGTGGTCTGTTTCCCCATGAAGGAGAAATATAACTAGAAAGAAATATCCCCAAACTGATATTTGTAAGAACTATTCCTAATGCAATAGACTAATCAGCACCCATTGGAATTACTAATGACAGATAAATGTGATTTCTGATTGCTTGAAAGTTACTACTGAAAAAAAGCATAGTTATACCATACCCCATATTATATGATAGCAGAATGTTTATATGACTTGATATTAATACTAAGATACATTATTTAAAAGTGAATAAAGATAAATCAATACAAACTTAATATAAAATATATAGTATAAAAACTGCTTTGTGAATGCATCATTGGTTTGTTTACTTGTTTTGCCTGTCATTTGAGAGATCTAATTGATTGAGTTCCATTTGAGAATTTCTGTACTGATATTTATAAGGAATACCACAGGCACTAAATAATCAACTACATGTAACAAGGAGCTCATATTTTTCAAAATATTTAAATGTAAATAAAGTAATGTAATGCCTAAATAAATACCCCAAATGGACCAGATCCCATCTAACCTTGGAAGCTAAACAGTGTTAGTACTTGAATGGGAGAACACCACTGAAGACTAGGTGCTGTAAACTATATGTCGTAGGAGAGAAATGTCAAAACTAGTTCTTAGTACACCCTGTGAAATATTTGTGGTTGTCATAAGTCTACTTGAAGAAACAGGTTTTTGCCACAGCAGAAAGTTGGGATCAAATATCCCAATTCCACTGCTATAGAACACCAAAACAAAGACTAGAATCTCACAATTTCTTCTTTTTTAGCAGCTCAACCTGCAGTTCCAGAGACCACCCCAATGGAAGGAAACTATTCCCGTAAGTTTGGATCCCAATTGTTGACATATTTCAGATCTTATTGATGTATAGAGTGCTACCTTAAATTAATTTCCTATTTGGGTGGGCATAGACCGTTTGCAAAAATTGTACCTGAAGACTGCGCACTCAGTTTATATAGCTAAAAAATGCATTCAATCGACTTTAGACATTATTATTTCACGTCATCTATATTAGGATAATTTTCTTCCTTTGGCATTGTAGAATCCACAATATACTATCCAGCCTGTTACCGAATTTTCCCATTTTGCCAGATAGAAATGGAATGGATATTTTAAAATAGTAGATTTATAGTAAAAGAAAAAAAAAACTAAGCCAACTTATTCATGGGTCATGTGGTTACTGTATGTTAACTCTTACAGAAAAGGAAACATCTCCTTTGAATAGAGGGGTGAAAGGGAAAAGCATAGTCCTTCCAGGTGAAACAAAAAAAGGTAACAATTGTCTGAGTAGAGGGATGGAAAGCAAGAGCTTAGTTCATCCAGCGGAAATCTAAGAAAAGCACCTAGGCCCTCTTCTCTCTCCCCCTCTTCATCCAAGGGGAACACAAAAGAAGCACAAGCTCTTGCTTCTGACTTTTTTGGGCAGAAGGGGGAAAGGTGTAAGTAAAAGGTCATGGCAAACAAAAGCGACTGGCATCCTCATGCAGCATTGGTGCTTTCCCATCTCTGAAGAATTACCCTTGAAGTATCCACAGTCTTACCAAAATCCATAACTTCGCTCTTAAAACCTGCCCTGGACTTATATGGTACTGATAAACTGTTCTGAAAGCAACTAACAGTTTCTTATTAATGTTCATTTTTCTCTTTGAATAGCTTCCTCTTCAGAACCTATGAGGACTTCTGGTGGTAAGTCTACACCTTCCTTTTTGCCCAAGCAAAATTCATTCCCATAGCTATGGCATATCTTTCCTTCTACTTCTTATTCTTAGTTATTAACTCCCATCTATTTCCAGTCTGGGATTCAGAATGGCTTGCAAAAGTTAAAGCAATTGCAGCTAAAACGTTTCATCATTTCTACACAAAAATGAAACACAGTTATTGTTTGTTTAATAGAAACATAAATACGAAAACATAGAACCTAAAAAGTCCTTTCTCTCTAAGTAGCCATTTCTCAAAACCATGTCAAAACAAAAAAGAGTTTTCCATGCCTGCGAATAGATAGCAAAGGGGGCAGTTGTTCAACCTCTTTAGAAGGAGAGGTGCTGTGACCGGGAGAAGCCAGGTAGAAGTACCTTGCATGTGTGCCCTCAGGACATCACTTTGACAATGGCAGTACAGAGAAAAGTGCCTCCCCAAAAGATCACAAACCCTGGGCACATTCATATAAGGAGATCTCATCCTTCAGATCATCTGGACCTGAGTTACAAAAATAACTTTGTAGGTCATAACCATAACTTTGGATTGTGCTGAAAAACAGACTAGCAGGCTGTAAAAACGGATTCAACAAGGAACTTGTATGCTTCCTGTACTTGTTTTGGATCAGCTGAAGTTTTAGTAAAGCACATTAGGGTTATCCAAAGAGTAATCCAAACAACAATTATTAGAAACATTAATAGGAGCTGTAAAAAGTTATTACATTTCAGGATAGTGCAAAAATTATGGCTGTTTGTCCCTTCAAACTTTTAAAAGTTGCATGGATTTTTTTTAAAGGTTTGCATTTACTCTCTTCAGTGGTCTGTTTCTCTATGAAGAAGAATATAACTGGATAGATATATCCCCAAACTGATATTTGTAAGAACTATTCCTAATGCAATAGACTAATCAGCACCCATTGGGATTTCTAATGACAGATAAGTGTGATTTAAGAGTTAGTACTAAAAAAAAGTACTAAAATAAGGAGCCCCAGTGGCAAAGTGCTTTAAAGCACTGAGCTGCAGACCAAAAGGTCCCAGGTTCAAGTCCCAGGAGCAGCATGAGCGGCCGCTGTTAGCTCCAGCTCCTGCCAACCTAGCAGTTCAAAAACATGCCAATGTGAGTAGATCAATAGGTACCGCTCCAGCTGGAAGGTAACGGCGCTCCATGCAATCATGCCGGCCACATGACCTTGGAGGTGTCTATGGACAACGCCGGCTCTTCGGCTTAGAAATGGAAATGAGCACCAACCTCCAGAGTCAGACATGACTGGACTTAATGTCAGGGGAAACCTTTACCTTTTTTTACTAAAAAAAGCATAGCTATACCATATCCCATATTACGCAATACCAGAAAGTCCATATTATTTGACATTAATATTAAGATACATTATTGAAAAGTGAATAAAAACAAATCAATACAAACTTAATATAAAATATATAGTATAATAACTGCTTTGTGAATGCATCATTGGTTTGTTTACTTGTTTTGCCTGTCATTTGAGAGATCTAGTTGATTGAGTTCCATTTGAGAATTTACTGTACTGATATTTATAAGGGAATACCATAGGCACTAAATAATCAACTACATGTGACAAGGAGCTCATTTTTTTCAAAATATTTAAATTTAAATAAAGTAATGTAATGCCTAAATAAATACCCCAAATGGACCAGATCCCACCTAATCTTGGAAGGTAAACAGGGTTAGTACTTGGGTGGGAGAACACCACTGAAGACCAGGTGCTGTAAACTATATGTAGTAGGAAGGAAATGCCAAAAATAATTTTGGGTAAACCCTGTGAAATGTATGGGATTGTCATATGTTACTTGAAGAAGCAGGTTTTTGCCACAGCAGAAGGTTGGGATCCAATATCCCAATTCCACTGCTATAGGACACCAACACAAAGACTAGAATCTCACCATTTCTTCTTTTTTAGAAACTCAACCTGCAGTTCCAGAGACCACCCCAAAGGAAGAAAACTATACCAGTAAGTATGGATCCCAATGTGTGACATATTTCAGGTCTTATTGAGCTGTAAATTGCTACCTTATATTAATTCCCTGTTTGGATGGGCATTGACCGTTTGCAAAATTTTACCTGAAGACATATTCAGTTTATATAGCTCAAATGTATGCATTCAATCGACTTTAGAAATTATTATTCCACATCACCATTAGGATAATTTTCTTCCTTTGGCATTGTACAATCCACAATTCAGCCTGTTAGCAAGTTTTGTCCTTCAGCATTCCCATTTTGCCAGATATAGGGAGGATATTTAAGAATAGTTGATTGATAGTTTAAAAAAACTATTTTGTTTTCATGTTGAGAAACACTAACAACAATCCTGGACAGATGAGATTCTTCACCATTTGAAATGTATTCTGTGTAAAATTCCTAGAGCTAGCATGAAAAACAGAAAAAGAGCAGACCCCATCAAATTAATGGAATGTACCTGCAATCTGCAAAGGTTGAAAGAGCATAAGACATATTAAGAGGTGGGGAAAACTTTTAGTTCAATGGTTTACTTTGAAGACAATCCCAACAAAGGCCTTGTCTGAGATTCGGCATTGGGACATATCAATGTGATGATGAACTCACAATATCATCCTACAAAATGCGGGAGATTGTCTTATTATGATTTCTATTCATTTTAAAGATAAAGTCCTACGGAGCCTATCCAACGATGCAGTGGAAAGAAGTGGAAAAGGGGAGAAATCACCAAAGAAGAATTCAAACGTATAGCCAACTCCTGTAGGGAAAAGGTTCGCAAGGCTAAAGCGCAAAATGAGCTCAGGCTTGCCAGGGACATAAAAAACAACAAAAAAGGTTTTTTTGCTTATGTTGGTAGAAAAAGGAAGAAAAAGGAGGCGATAGGGCCACTGCAAGGAGTAGATGGGGTGATGGTGACAGGGGATAGGGAAAAGGCAGAACTGCTTAATGCCTTCTTTGCCTCGGTCTTCTCACAAAAAGAAAGCCATCTTCAACCTCAGCAACATGGAATGGACGAAGGATTGGGGGAAATCCAACCCCAAATAGGGAAACAAGTTGTCCAGGAACACCTGGCCACTCTAAACGAATTCAAGTCCCCAGGGCCAGATCAGCTACATCCAAGAGTATTGAAGGAACTAGCGGAAGTTATTTCAGAACCACTGGCAATCATCTTCGAGAGTTCTTGGAGAACAGGAGAAGTCCCAGCAGATTGGAGGAGGGCGAATGTGGTCCCTATCTTCAAGAAGGGAAAAAAGAACGACCCAAACAATTACCGTCCGGTCAGCCTCACATCAATACCAGGCAAGATTCTGGAAAAGATCATTAAGGAAGTGGTCTGCAAACACTTAGAAACAAATGCGGTCATTGCTAATAGTCAACACGGATTTACCAAAAACAAGTCATGCCAGACTAATCTGATCTCTTTTTTCGATAGAGTTACGAGTTGGGTCGATACAGGGAATGCCGTGGATGTAGCATATCTAGATTTCAGTAAGGCCTTCGACAAAGTCCCCCACGACCTTCTGGCAAACAAACTAGTAAAATGTGGGCTAGACAAAACTACGGTTAGGTGGATCTGTAATTGGCTAAGCGAACGAACCCAAAGGGTGCTCACCAATGCGTCGTCTTCATCATGGAAAGAAGTGACAAGTGGAGTGCCGCAGGGCTCCGTCCTGGGCCCGGTTCTGTTCAACATCTTTATTAACGACTTAGACGAAGGGTTAGAAGGCACGATCATCAAGTTTGCAGATGACACCAAACTCGGAGGGATAGCTAACACTCCAGAAGACAGGAGCAGAATTCAAAACGATCTTGACAGACTAGAGAGATGGGCCGAAACTAACAAAATGAAGTTCAACAGGGACAAATGCAAGATACTTCACTTCGGCAGAAAAAATGGAAATCAAAGATACAGAATGGGGGACGCCTGGCTTGACAGCAGTGTGTGCGAAAAAGATCTTGGAGTCCTCGTGGACAACAAGTTAAACATGAGCCTACAATGTGATGCGGCAGCTAAAAAAGCCAATGGGATTTTGGCCTGCACCAATAGGGGAATAACGTCTAGATCCAGGGAAGTCATGCTCCCCCTCTATTCTGCCTTGGTCAGGCCACACCTGGAATACTGTGTCCAGTTTTGGGCACCGCAGATGAAGGGAGATGTTGACAAGCTGGAAAGCGTCCAGAGGAGGGCGACTAAAATGATTAAGGGTCTGGAGAACAAGCCCTATGAGGAGAGGCTTAAAGAGCTGGGCATGTTTAGCCTGCAGAAGAGAAGGCTGAGAGGAGACATGATAGCCATGTACAAATATGTGAGGGGAAGTCATAGGGAGGAGGGAGCAAGCTTGTTTTCTGCTGCCCTGCAGACTAGGACACGGAACAATGGCTTCAAACTACAGGAAAGGAGATTCCACCTGAACATCAGGAAGAACTTCCTCACTGTGAGGGCTGTTCGGCAGTGGAACTCTCTCCCCCGGGCCGTGGTGGAGGCTCCTTCTTTGGAGGCTTTTAAGCAGAGGCTGGATGGCCATCTGTCGGGGGTGCTTTGAATGCGATTTCCTGCTTCTTAGCGGGGGGTTGGACTAGATGGCCCTTGAGGTCTCTTCCAACTCTACTATTCTATGATTCTATGATTCTATGATTGCTTCTATGATGTTTTGGTGCTTAATTTGTAAAATCTTAATGTAATCTGATGTTTAATAGGCTTTTCCTTAATCCCTCCTTATTATCCAACATTTTCGCTTATCCAACGCTTTTATTTTTCAGTGATTGGTTTTTTTGGGGGGGGCACCAAAATTCTGTTCGCCTACACTTGAAAAATACCTAGGGCCGGCTCTGGATGAGGTCCCTAATCTCCCAATGCTACCCCCCACCCCCACCCCCAAAAGTATATCTTAGAACTTATGATATTATCTTGGTATGACTGCCTATCACATCGAGTCTCAGCACCCACCACCTTCTTCTCCCATATCTGAGAGAACAGTCAAGACTCAAAGGTAGCATTGGAGGACACTTCTGTTTATTGTGATGATGTAGTGACTGTAAAAGTGAATTTGTAAAATTACAACAGCAGGATGTAAACTCAATTTGCGTTATTGTCTAAATAATCCTAAGGCACCAGATCTCCAAAAAAATTGCTGCTCCAGTACTGAAAATATTCATGTCCAGTACAAAATGATCCTTCTAGAGTTTGTTATTTATCTCAAAATAAGTGTTTCCCCCCCTGTCATTCAACATCCAGTTAAATGACATTGAGCTGAGAATCCTCAAATAAACACAGAGAGGTGCTCAGGTGGCCAAATTGGGCAGAGGAAGCCATGATATATTATTATATCCATATACAACCCCAAAAGAATTCTAATCACAGTGGTCTACTGAGGATCTAACATAATTAATGGTGAGCTTTTTCATTCTGTTCAGGTATAAGCTAAACAGTAAACAGCCTTTTGATGGTGATTCTTGCCTTTCTCCCTGTTGCATTTCTTTTTAGTGCTTTTTAATGCTGTACTTTCCTAATCTTAAAGTCAGATTTCTTTCAAACCTTTTTCAATAGATACTATGATAATAGATTGAGAGAGAATTAGACTCTGGAACTCCCTGCCCAGGAAAGCCAGAATGGTCCCCTCATTGCTGTCCTTCCAACGATAGGCTAAAATTTTATTCATACAGGCTTTTGAAGAAGGTTTTTACGATCAGTTCAGGGGGTGCTGTGATTTTTAACTTTTAACATATTTTAATGTTTTTTAACTGGGAATTTTTAAATACTGTTTACATTTAACCCTGTTATAATGGTTTGTATATTTGTATATTTTAAATTGTATGCTGATGTTTTTATGTTAAGCGGGAGAGATAAAGTGGGGTATAAATGAATATAATAATAATAGTAGCAGAAGTCAGCCTGATTCATGTCAATTCATTGAGTCATATATTACTGATACATTATTCTGAAAACACTAACAGTTGCATTTTTCTTTTTGAAAAGCTCTCTCTCAAGAACCTACTACTGGTAAGTCCATAACATCCTTTTACATCCTAAACCCAGATTATTCCCAATTGTCATGACATATCTATACTTTTTCATCTTGTCCTTGTTCCCATTGTTGTTCACCATTATATCTCAACTTTTTCCCATTCTGTGATTCAAAGCAGCTTACAACAGTTAAAACAAATGCTGTTAAAAGTGACTTATTCTGTGCAAAATTCCTACGTGGGTGATTTGAATAGAAAACAAGATTTTTGGTACATGGTTTTTCTGGATGTTAAATAAAATTTGACATCTCAGAGGGTTGCTACAGTAGGAAGATGGGACAAATGTCCCACTTCTAGTGCTACTGAATACCTTACTTACTTACTTACTTACTTAGGCGATCCCTCGTAGCTCGAGGACGATTGTCTTCCATCTTGGGTGTGTGTTCTTAGGTGGCTGAAGAGACCGATTCTTGACCCGCATATTCTCCCGCAGTGAGGACATTGGTTTCCAGGTGGAAGGCGGTCCCAGTCGGGGTTAGCTTGACGCTCCTTCCTCTTGGCACGTTTCACCCTTAGGCCCTCCGTTCGTGCCTCCGCAGCACTGCTGGTCACAGCTGACCTCCAATTAGAGCGCTCAAGGGCCAGGGCTTCCCAGTTCTCAGTGTCTATGCCACAGTTTTTAAGGTTGGCTTTGAGCCCATCTTTAAATCTCTTTTCCTGCCCACCAACATTCCGTTTCCCATTCTTGAGTTCGGAGTAGAGTAACTGCTTTGGGAGCCGGTGATCGGGCATTCGGACAACGTGGCCAGTCCAGCGGAGTACTGAATACCAAAGCATTGGAGCTTGAGTAGGTTTGCTATCTTTCCAGGTTTTCTTCCAGATGAAAGGACTACTAGACAACAAACCACCAGTAAGTGTGCATCCCAATGTTTAATTGTTTAATGTTTTATTGATGTCCTGACAAGTGTAAGTAAAATAAAACTCAGGTAAAAATAAATTGTTAGAAAGAATAACAAATATGTGACAACATAGAACATGAAAATCTCTTTCTCCCTGAGTAATTACTTCTCAAGGCCTTGCCAAAACAAAAAGGTTTCACCTACCTATGAAAGGATAGCAGAAAGAACAATGCTTTAACCTGTTTAGAAAGAGAGATGCTTGGGAGCAGCCATGGAGAAGGCCATCTCCTGTGTTCCCACCAGACATACCTGTAATTATAGTGGACCAGAGAAAATGGCACTTTCTCTGTATAGTCACATTCATATAAGGATATATGATCCTGGCAGGTTGTGGGACTGATTCAACAAGGAACTTGTATGGTCCTTGCAGTCATTTTGTCAGCTGCTTTTTGGATTAACTGAAGTTTCAGTAGAGCACATAAAAGTAATCAAAAAATAATTATTAGCCATTTTAATAGAAATTGTAAAAAAAAAAGTACTAGCTCTCAGGCTGGTGGTCATATTTATGGGAGTTTATGTCCCTTCAAAATTTGAAAAGTTGCATGGATTCTTTTTTTTAAAGATTGCCTTGGATCTCTTTACTAGTCTGTTTAATCAAGGAAAAAATACAAATTGATGATTATATCCCAAAATTATATTTATAACGACTATTCCAAATACAGCAGACTCCCAGGGCACATCCAGACAGCACCTAAAGTGCACGCCCTCCCGTGTTTTCCCCTGGGGCATCCAGTCAACATCTTAGGGAAAAATTAATGCGTTCAGTACAAACCCTGCTTGGTGCTGAGGTAATTTGTCTGCTGGAAAGACCCGGGTTTTTCGGAAGACTCGTGTCTTTCCAGGTGTGGGGACTTTGTAGGTGGGACTGGGGATAGCGCCATGTGACTTCTGGTGCCCACCTACACATCTGTTTTGGGTTTCTTGGCCTTATGGAGCCCAAGCATCCCGAGACAGCCCCCACTCCCTCCCAAAAACCCTTAAAAAGCCTTAAAACAAGGAAAATAAGTCATCCGGCTGCCATTCCCCCCCTTTTTTTAGTTTTCCTGGCATGTACCAATGATGTGCCAGGGTGGGGGGGGGAATCAATCCTGGCCCCCCTTTTCCTGGCGCGTCATTGGCATTTGCCAGGAGAACTTCAAAGAAGGGGGAATGGTGACCGAGTGAGTTATTTTCCTTGTTTTCAGGCTTTTAAAGGGTGTTTACTTTTGTGTTCCAGTGCCCGGCTTGAAAATCTGGCAGGGCATGTGCCCCCCCCCCCAGAAAAGCATGCACTTTCGGGGGGGGGGTTAAACTAGAACCCGGGAACAATTGCATTTTTAAAACATACTTGCTCCCAGGTTAAAGGACTGTGTGGAACGGCCCTCAGATAACCAGCACCCATGGGGATTGCTAATGTTGGATAAATGTGACAAATGTGTAGTTTTTATAGAAGTACATTTTAATATGTGTATTTGTGGTGTTTTTGCAATGTTTATGTGTTTTAATTGTTCTGTAATCCACCTCGAGTCATGAGGAGGGGCAGATAAGAAAAAAAATGTTATTATTGTTATTGTTATTATTTCTGGTTTCTTAGGAGTTCCAATTCATTGAATTCCATTTGAGAATTCACTGTACTGATATGTATTAGGTAGGATCAGACCCCCAAAGTAATTAACTACATATAACAAGTAGTTCATTTCTCTTTAAATATTTAAAGTAAATATATATATTAAAACTTTATTTATAACCCACCCTATCTCCCCAAGAGGACTCAGGGTGGTTTCCAACAAAAAAGAGCAAACATTCAATTCTGTCATTAACTAAACAAAATAAATAGACAACCCAACCGAAACTCAGAAATAAGTCCACATCTATAACAAAGTAATAACAGATTATAACATAATGAATCTACCATGACACATCTGACATTAAAACAAAACACAAATCTTACCTGACTTAAAATATATTTAAATTATAAAAAATATTAAAAATTTTAAGCAGCCAACAGAGCAAGGGTGCGATGCCTATTGTAAAATGTATTATTCCTCATTGTCATCTATATTAGGATAATTTTCTCCTTTTGGACCCACATTCTACACTCCAGCTTGTTATCAGAATTTCTCCTTCAATATCCTGATTTTGCCAGATAGAGTTGGAAAGGATATTTTTAAATTTTTGATTTATGGTTAGAAAACTCAGTTTGTTTCTGCGTTGAGAAACACTGACAACAATTCTGGACAAATTAGATTCTTCACCGATTGAAACATATTCTGCTCAAAATTCCCAGAAATCAGAAGTAACAATTAGGAAGTTTGTGTTCAAAATCTAGCTTTAAAAACAGTCCTTACTAGAGGAAAAAGTGTAAACCTTTGCTCTTTAAATCAGTTTTATGATTTTCTCACTCTCCTGCAATTCACTTTGTGTTTGTTATGAGAAATACCATCTGTATTCTTACATATTTTCCCTCTTTATTCTTCTGATAAATGAAAATTGCTCACTTTGTGATGGGAATGTTTATGGCATGACTTTACATAAGGAGGGAAGATTAAAGTACCTACATTTCGCCAAGTTCAAATATTTGTGTTTTTTGGGGGAGGAGAGCCAAGGTGTGTTGAGGGGTCAACTAACATTTTCTCACTAATGTTCATTTTCCTTTTTGAAAAGCTTCCACTTCAGGACCCGCTACTGGTAAGTCTAAACCAGTTAAAACAAATGCTAAATAAAAGACCAGAGCCTCGAAGTAATTAGCTATATATAACATATAGTTTATTTCTTTCAAAATATTTAAAGTAAAATAATGCATTGTCGAAGGCTTTCATGGCCGGAATCACTGGGTTGCTGTGAGCTATTCAGTCAAGGGATCATTGTAACTAACAGTGGAAGAAAATTCCATCTGTAATATCTAATGGTCCTGTGTTAAATGTTTTGATACAGCCGATGGGCTAATCAATAAAACGTGATTTGATTTGATTTGATTTAATGGTCCTTTCAGACTATGTATGTAATGTATTTATTTATTTATTTTATATCACTATTAGTGTATTTATTAGAGGTGTGCAAAATTTCATTATTAAGTAGTAAGTCTTATCTAATTTGTATGTTTTGTATATACAAACGGATATTAAGAAACACCCGGGGAGGGGGAATCCATGGAAAAACTTAAGAATCAAAACACACCCAATACTTTCTCATTTGAAATCTGTAGTGCCTAGAAGCCTATCAAAGTCAGAAAAGATCAATTTATAAATTCTACTTTTTCAAGTATACCAATATTTATATTTGTTTTCATGATACCATTTTTGTTTTATGGTTTCTAGTAGCCCAATGTGGTGGTACCATGTCAAACCCCTCTGGATATTTCTCTGGGCCATATTATTCTGGAAATAACATCACTGAACAGTGTGTCTGGGAAATTACAGTGGATCCCTTTCATTACATAGTTCTCCGGTTTTCTATGATTAGGTAAGGTTAAGGAAGTGACAAACGTTCTGCTTTTTCCTGCAGATTTAACATATATATATTTTTTCAATTATTTAAGGCCCCAAATGTATCTGAAGTAGCTGTTCAGCTTGCATTACTCTGCTTAATGTTATAGAATGGAAGATTTAGGAACCTGGACATCTTTGCAATTCTTCACATGATTAGGTTTTTTTTTTACAGATTTGTAAAATAATACTCTTGTGATAAACTGCAGGTGTTATTTGCTGCTACTCACCTGAATGGCTTGAAAATATTAATTTCCGTTGCTTTTTTCTACTATCAGATGAAATCATCCATATGGAGTAGTAGATTCTGAGAGTTATAGTTCAAAAGTAACTTACCCAAACTCAGCTGTTCTGTAATTTGTAGTCACAACAATACAGAAATATAGATCAAGGCCGATAATTCATAGCTTATGGGAAAATACATACTTTGGAGACAAAAAAGTTCTGGTTTCCTATTGGAAAGAGAGAACTGAATGTACGTAAATGTAAGCCAGGAATTGTAATGGTTTGAGTTCTGGATTAGGAGTGTGTGAGCTCAGAGTTCAAAGCTCCACTCAACCATGGAAACCACTGAATGACCTTAGGAAGTTCTCTCATTGGCAAGCCCCTGCTGAACAATTTTTTCCAATAAAACTTCATAATGCAGTAGAGTCTCACTTATCCAACGTTCTGGATTATCCAATGCATTTTTGTAGTCAATGTTTTCAATATATTGTGATATTTTGATGCTAAATTCGTAAATACAGTAATTACTACATAGCATTATTGTATATTGAACTACTTTTTCTGTCAAATTTGTTGTATAACATGATGTTTTGGTGCTTAATTTGTAAGATCATAACCTCATTTAATGTTTAATAGGCTTTTCCTTAATCTCTCCTTATTATCCAACATATTCACTTATGCAACGTTCTGCCGGCCTGTTTATGTTGGATAAGTGAGACTCTACCATAGTTTCATCTTGGGATCACCAAAATCAGAAATGATCTGAAGGCGCACAACAGCAAAAATGTGAGAATGGTTGGATCCTAGGAATGAAAGTTCCTTGAGCACTTCCATTCTTTCCTCACACTGAGGATAACATTCTGAACAAACATCATTAAAAATGCTTAGGACTCTTTTGTACCTAGAAGAAGCTCTTATCCTTGTAAATTTCACCTTTCACATAAGGAGAGAAAGGTCTATGTTTGCATATTTGGTTTATCGGGTTCCTCAACGCCCAAAACAGAAACATACCGGAGAATCACTGGCAGTTGGAATAAAAAGTGCTGAACCATTTACTTGTTATTCAACATAACCCATGAACTCACCGTTCTATGAAACACGTGTCACTGAAAGTGGAATCAAATGTTCTTTTTCTTGTTCAGTATGATGTTTTCATGCATAAAATGATGACATAGTAAGACAGCAAAAGTAACTTCTTACTTACATCCACACAGTCTGGACTGCAGTACAGAATATGTTGAGATTCTTGATGGAGGCTTGAACTCCCCTTTTGTACTTGGGAAAATGTGCTCTGGGGTCTATAGCAACTATACCTATACCTCAACTTCCAACACAATGACCATTCTACTGCACAGAGATTCAGATTTATATGGATATGGCTTTGGTGCTTATTATAATTCTATCCAAGGTAAGAGCTACCTACCTAACTATTCAAGTTCATTTTAATCCATAGTGTCTGGTGTTTGTGTTTACTTATATTAAGGCAGTCCCCAAGATATGAACAAGATAGGTACTCTGTAGGTTTGTTCTTAAGTTGAATTTGTATGTAAGTTGGATCAAGTACATTTTTAAGTGTAACTCCAGCCAAAGATAGGTTTTTTTTGTAGAAATGGATAGCACAGGGAAGGGTTAACACCCCTATGGTGTTTGTTTTGCTGTTTGTCCCCCTGTTCAGAAGATTTTTCCTCACTTGTGTGTGCCTCCATGGTTACCCAATCCATAAAGTTTACAGTATTTTCTGGAATTATTGGAGTTAATTTTTGGAATCACCAATATCAATATTTGTACTGATGTAGCATATAATGTCTTTTATTTTAACAGAAACATTAACAACTACAACTCTTCCAGTTCAGAATGAAACTACTGGTAAGATGTATGTTACTTGTTTATGGAATAAAAATTAAGCCTGACTCTCAGCTCCAAACCTGATGGGACACAATCCATAGTTTTCCAAAATCGTTTGTAGATTTGGATAGCACAGGGAAGGGTTAACACCCCTGTGCCGTCGCGCCTGGGGCTGTAAACTCTTAGTGAAAGAGGCATGGACGTGACATCTTTCCCCAGGGGATTGCTTCTTGCCCTCCTTTAGGGAAACTGGAACTCCCAAGGACCAAAACACTGTAGTTAACTCAAAACTGGGTTTATTCTTCACAAAGGGGGTAAAAGAAAATATACATTACAGTCTTTGATTGTTTAAGTCCATGAAGCTTGTCCAGATCCCTCTTTCTCTGGCTGTGAATGCCGGAGCAAACTCAGCCTCAGTCCAATGACCTATGTCTGAAGACAAGAGTCTTCCTCTGTTGCCAAAGGACTGATGTGAAGGCGCTTGAGACTCCTCAACGTTGTTCAGGTTGGCCCTGAACATGAAGTGTGAGTCCCAATGGTAAGAACCTCAGAATTGGTGCTGAGAGGTAACTTTTGAAGGGCTTTCAGAGCCAAGCCTCTCTTTCACGTCCATCCGATAGAGTGGAATGAAAAGGAGGAAACACAGTCCTACTCCAGGAAGAGGTGGAGCCAAACAGTTTTGCTGAGTGAGCAATGTAACAGGTACAAACAACATTGATTGACAGATATAAATAACCAATCCAACTACATTTACAGGGTAAGGGCAAAATCAGGCATGATACAGCAATTCAAATCTTGAAACTTATAGTTTGACATATAAATGGCGCCACTCGCGCCGTCACAACCCCTGTGGTGTTTGTTTTGCTGTCTGTGCCCCAGTTCAGAAGATTTCTCCTCACTTTCTGTCCCTGTGTGTGCCTCCATGGTTACCCAATCCAAAAAGTTGACAGTATTTTCTGGAATTATTGGAGTTAATTTTTGGAATCACCAATATCAATATTTGTACTGATGTAGCATATACTGTCTTTTATTTTAACAGAAACATTAACAACTACAACTCTTCCAATTCACAATGAACCTACGGGTAAGATGTATGTTACTTTTTTATGGAATAAAGCTGGAATTAGGTCTTGAATACCTTTGAGATGAGGATGGGCTTGTACCACCTCCTTCGTGGCTATCTGTTCTTTGTTCCTGGGAATCAGGCTGCATTCTATAAGGTCAGGAAGATCGTATCTGACCTTTTGTCCGACAGGCGAGATTTTGAACTTTGTTGCAACTCTGCCATTCATCTTATTCTTTCCAGAACAAGTGGATATGGTGTATTCTATTGTCTCTGTATGAAGGTCAAACATGTTGAAGAACTCTGGGGTTGCAAGAGATGCGTCACTTTGGGCATCCAAGGCGACGTAGACCCTTTTCTTATTCCATGGCTGCTTGTCTGGATACACCTCTGCCAGGCAGATTGGGTGGCAAATCCTGGGCTTGTGGCTATTTTGACAAAGCTTGGTGCAGGCAACCGCAGGAGCCTTGAGGGCTACCTGAGGTTCTGTAGGCCTTTGGTCTTCTTTGGTTTCTTCTTTGGTAGGAGAATTTGACTTTGCTTTGAATTGAGGGGAATTGAAGTTGTGCATTGCAGAGCAATGCTTGATGCTGTTGCAGTGTTGGCATTTAACCTTTTCTTTGCAGTCTTTGGAGAAGTGAATAGTGGCGCCGCAGCATCTAAAGCACACCTTGGCCTTTTGAACTATTTGGAGTCGTTCTTTGTAAGGCTTCTTTGCGAACTCTCTGCATTCAGCTAGGCTGTGTGGCCTTTGATGAATGGGACAGGATATGGTGTTGTTGCTGACTGGTTGAGCAGAAGTTGCAGGAGTTGCGTCTGTCATCTTGACACTCAGGTTCCTTCTAAGATCTTTGCCCTGGGCTTTGTCTTCTTTGGAGGTCTTTTCAGGCTTTAGGTCTTGGTACAAAGCGAGAAGACCTGTTTGGGGGTCATTCCTCTCACGGGCTGCTCTAGTGACGAAATCCACCAAAAAGGTGAAGGGCGGGTATACATTTGCATTCTCCTCTTTGTACTTGAACACCTGTTTCCCCCAAGCTTCTCGAAGAGGAAAAGGAAGTTTGCAGAGGATGGCACTCTGCGACGTGTGCTGGTCCAGACATGCTAAACCTGGCAGCTCTGGATTTCCTTTGGCTGAAGCTAGCTCTAGTAAAAGATCACTAAAGTCCCAAAGCTGTTTGCAATCTTTCATCTTCAGTGATGGGAACCTGTTGAGTCGATCCATGAGGGATGCTTCTATCTCAGTGCTCGCACCGAAGCGCTGGTCCAAGCGAGACCACGCTGTGGACAAAGCTCTTTGGGGGTCTGCTACATGAGCAGCATAAAGTCTTTTTACTTGCTCAGCTGAGCTGGGTCCAAGCCACCCCATAAGAAGGGACAGTTCTTCATCCGCTTCTAGCTTGAAATCTCGAATGGCCCTCATGAAGGTGATTTTCCACAGAAGGTAGTCATCTGGTCGGTCAGTGAATTTCTGGACGCCTTTGTCTCTGATGTCTCTTCTTGGATTTCTCAAGAGGGAACCCAATTGAGACTCCAGTGTGTAAGGGTACATCTGAGGAGTGTGATGTGGCCCGACGAAGTCAATGTTCTTCGGTTGAACACATCTTGTCTCGATGGTAGGCGATGCTGGGTTCAGCAGATTGCTGGCAGGCAGCACCTCTGAAGCCTTCATCTTCAGCGATGGGAGAATTGACTTGGTATGCAGGGATGAATGTGGTGGTTCACTCCCGGCCATGCCTTGCCAATCTGAATGGACATCTGGATGTTGTTGAAAGACGTCATCCTTTCGTTCCCAAGTAGACAGGTGGTATCTCTGAGGCCTAAGTAGAGGGATGGACTCTGACAGAGATGATGGCACTCTCCCGGCCGTGCTTTGCTGTACTTCTGAGGAATGGGCAGGCCTTGAAGTTGCGAACACTGGAACAGGTGAGTGATCTTCAAGGTGGCGAAAGGAGATATGACTCTGCACTACAGGTGATTCCAGTTGCAGATGTGCTGAAACCTTTGCTGTAGGCTCTTGTGTTGGCAGGAAACTAAGGTTTTCTTGGGTTAGTTCCTGTGATAGGGCTTTGGCTAGAACGTTAGCTCTGACTATCTTTTGTGCTGTGTCTCTTTTTACTTGAAGCAGATCTAGATCCCGCTGCAGCTCATCTTGCTTGGCTTCAGCCATTGCAAGCTCTATTTCTCTCTGGGCCCTGGCCTGTGCTAGAAGCAGTTTCTGCTTGGTTTTAGCCTGTTGAAGGAGGAGTTCCTCTTCATTGAAGGAAAGGTCTTGCTTAGCCATTTCTGCAGACGCCTGTGCTTCTAAAACCTCTTTTCTAATTTTCAAACGGACAGTCTCTCTGTTGTAGTGGGCTGCTTTGGAAGAAGTACTGATGAATGAATGTATGGATTGGGAGGAACTGCTATGCCTAGATGAATGCTTGGGTTTATGGCTAGCATCATTAGATGGAATCTTGAGCAGACTAGATCTAAGGCTTACACATGGGGAGCCTTGAACCCTTTCTTCTGCACCTTTGAATAAGGAACTGGGCTCTGGTTCAGATAGAACCGCGCTGTAACGCCTCCTCTCTTCTTGTAGGCTAAAAGAAATTTCCTTAGCCCTATCTAAAGACTCTGGAGTGTTAATTTTGTTCAGTACATAGATTATTTCTTCTGCAATAGCACTCCCATTATTGAAGGCCTTTACAAATTCTTGCCTAAGAATTTCCTTTTCCTTTGGGCAAAAGGATGCCTTTATTGCATCAGCTATGGTTGGCAGGTTTTGCCAAGCTCTGTTAAACCTCTGCCTAAGCTGGCCTTCCTGCTGCAAAAGGCAGAGCATTGTTTTCTCTGTGGGGTGCCTTTCTCTGACTGGGCGGGGGGATTTGACCCTTGTTTGCAAAATCTCATTGCTATGACTTGACATTCTGTAATTCAAAAGGAAACTTATCCCAAGTTTCAAACAGTACAAAATGCAATACTATATAACTATACAATTAAAGGCACACAAAAGGGCAATGCAATACTTTAAACAAGACAATTAAAACAGCTGCTCAACTGAGAAGTTAAGCCTGGGCTTTCATAAACTTGCAGCAGGCTCTGAAGAAATGGCAGGAACTGCAGAAGGTTGGAATTTATTGCTTTGCAAACTGGGTTCTGGAAGAGGCTTGGTTGGTCTGCAAAGGCTGACTTCTGGAGAAATGTATCTACTTTGCAAAAAGCTTGATCTTGTGCAGTTGCAAGAGCTGGATGTAGCGATTAGCTGGCTAGCTTGAGATGCAAAAAGAGCGGGAAAGCTTGCAAATGTCTCAATTTTGCAAAGGCTAGGCTTCTAGCAAAATGTATCCACTTTGCAGAAGGCTTGAACTTGCTGCAGCTACAAGAGCTGGATGTATCAATTTGCTGCTTGAGATGCAAAAAAAAGGCGGGAAACCTAGCAAATGTCTCAATTTTGCAAAGGCTAGTCTTCTTGCAAATGTATCCACTTTGCAGAAGGCTTGAACTTGCTGCAGCTACAAGAGCTGAATGTAGCAATTTGCTGGTGGCTTGAGATGCAAAAAGAGCGGAAAGCTTGCAAATGTCTCAATTTTGTGAAGGCTGGGCTTCCCTCTGGAGGCAAAGGCAGGCTTCTTTTGACTTCTTTATCTTTAGGAGACTATGGGCTTGGCAAATTCAAGGCCCTTCCTGGCTCCTTCTTTTCCCTTCTTAGCACTTCTGGAAGGCTTCTTTCAGCAGTTCTGGAAAAGAAGGCTTCTCTCTCAGTACTTCTGGAAAAGAAGGCTTCTCTCAGCACTGCTGGAAAAGAAGGGTCCTCTCAGCACTGTGCCGTCGCGCCTGGGGCTGTAAACTCTTAGTGAAAGAGGCATGGACGTGACATCTTTCCCCAGGGGATTGCTTCTTGCCCTCCTTTAGGGAAACTGGAACTCCCAAGGACCAAAACACTGTAGTTAACTCAAAACTGGGTTTATTCTTCACAAAGGGGGGTAAAAGAAAATATACATTACAGTCTTTGATTGTTTAAGTCCATGAAGCTTGTCCAGATCCCTCTTTCTCTGGCTGTGAATGCTGGAGCAAACTCAGCCTCAGTCCAATGACCTATTTCTGAAGACAAGAGTCTTCCTCTGTTGCCAAAGGACTGATGTGAAGGCGCTTGAGACTCCTCAACGTTGTTCAGGTTGGCCCTGAACATGAAGTGTGAGTCCCAAGGGTAAGAACCTCAGAATTGGTGCTGAGAGGTAACTTTTGAAGGGCTTTCAGAGCCAAGCCTCTCTTTCACGTCCATCCGATAGAGTGGAATGAAAAGGAGGAAACACAGTCCTACTCCAGGAAGAGGTGGAGCCAAACAGTTTTGCTGAGTGAGCAATGTAACAGGTACAAACAACATTGATTGACAGATATAAATAACCAATCCAACTACATTTACAGGGTAAGGGCAAAATCAGGCATGATACAGCAATTCAAATCTTGAAACTTATAGTTTGACATATAAATGGCGCCACTCGCGCCGTCACAACCCCTGTGGTGTTTGTTTTGCTGTCTGTGCCCCAGTTCAGAAGATTTCTCCTCACTTTCTGTCCCTGTGTGTGCCTCCATGGTTACCCAATCCAAAAAGTTGACAGTATTTTCTGGAATTATTGGAGTTAATTTTTGGAATCACCAATATCAATATTTGTACTGATGTAGCATATACTGTCTTTTATTTTAACAGAAACATTAACAACTACAACTCTTCCAATTCACAATGAACCTACGGGTAAGATGTATGTTACTTGTTTATGGAATAAAAATTAAGCCTGACCCTCAGCTCCAAACCTGATGTGACACAATCCATGGTTTTCCAAAATCATCTGCAGATGTATGTCTCCCGTTCAGTATTAGGATGCTGGCATAGGAGAAGGGAGACTTTAATTTGGGGCAGCTGATTTAGTGTAAGGGTTGAACTAGTTCTTTTGCAACCATGTTCCAGTCTTTGATCATACTGATTGAAAAGAAGCCTAATGGTAGTGTTGTGAAATTTGTGGAGAAGCTATTATAACATAATACATTCTTCACATTCTCCCTCACTCATTTTTGGTCCTTTGAAACAATACATGATTTGTGGGCTAAATTTAGTTTTTTGGGCAAAAGTTGCTTATTTTTGTCTTAATGATGTTCTTAACTCTTTCATGTATTAGCTATATTTGATTCCAGGCTGGTTAAAGAGATTTGCTGACAATCCTGATCCACAATTGATCTTAGATTTGACATATTTGTTACATGTGAAGTTTGGAACAGATGTGCTCCAATCCAATCTTTTTTAAAGCATAGGATAACTTTCAGAGGATATTTAAGGACTGAATATAATGTTTGTCCATTTGTCACTAAACAAATAAGAAGGAAGATCATATACAAGGGTTGAATGAAAAGTAATGCCTCCACCTTCGTTACTTGGCTTTGGATGGGAATATTTTATTAAACCAAACGCAGAAATAATCCTTAGAATGTGCTCTTTAACTACCACTATTCACTTTTCCACATAATCACCAGACAATTGGATACATTTCTGCCAGTGATGAACAAGTTTTCTGAAGCTGTCATGGAAGAAGTCGACACTCTGTTTCCGCAACCAGCATCTCACAGTACCCATTGTGCACAGATCTTCCGATAGCCAAGCAAAACAATAATGTGTGACCCACACATTCTTGTGAAATGCTGATTGTGCTTGAAATTTCTCTCGATTGTCCTGAATCAATCTGTCAACCTTTTGCTTGTGAAACTTGGTGGTTGCTGTCACAGGATGTCCAACTCTTTGTTTGTCACACAAATCAGATGTTCCCACGTCAACATTTTTAAACTTATTTGCCCAATGATGCACAGTACTCACATCAATACAATCACCATAAACAGCTTGCATTCTCTGATGAATCTCCTTTGGGGTGACATATGCTTGTGCAAATTTGAATGAGAATTCTAGCTCCAAACCAAACCAACTTCTCTGGATAGATGATCTGACATTTGGAAAAGTTACATGAACATTTAACAGTAGTTTCTCTCGCAGGAACAAACTGGATACTCCATTATTGCCAAACTCCAAGACATTCCATTTGCCCCCTCTCATTTAGAAACCACTAACTGTACCCAGCCACGAATTGCTGTGACACAGTCTCGTTCAATTGGAAAGAAAAGATGGAGAATTGTGTTATTTTCCTGCTGGGAGAGGCCATAGGCCCCTCCCAGGGAGCCACGCCAGTGCCTCCTCCTCCCTGTTATTGAAAATCTGGTTAGAACAGTATCAGAATAGTAAATAAAAAAACCACTCAGAAAACAGAATTGCAGACATGAAACAATCAGGACCAGCTAACACCTCCCAGCAAAAGATTCCCCTAGGTAGGAAGCAGCCAGGCTTTGTTACTGCAAGGGTATTCAATGCTATTCAAGCTGATCAAGAAAGGATTCCCCTAGGTAGGAAGCAGCCAGGCATTGATGCTGCAAGGCTATTCAGTGCTATTCAAGCTGGCCAATTGCAACATTCACAGTTGCCTCAAGCAGAAAAGAGTTCTGTCACATCAGAAGTGGCATAATTCCATGACAAATTTCCCTTTCCTGATTTGTTGATAAACAAAGTCTATTCTCCCATTAAGCAAATTACAGTTGTTTTCTAAAGTCATATATTTGGGATGTTATTAAGAGACAAGAATTTCTTAATTGTTTCATGAGTACCACAAAGCACACCATTGAAGCAATAGAAGCAGCTGAAGTGGGGCACTAAGCAAATTTAGACCTGGTTGCACTGATGTCTATATGTACTCACATTACACTATTTACATTTTCTCTCCACCGTCTTTTAGCACTTTCGTGTTCTGGAGACTTCATGAGTGCGCACATCAGCAGACACTATCTTCAGTTAAAAGGCTATAATGCATGGGAAGTATATCTAAATTCATCAGACTCCCGCTGTAGACCTCAGATTACACGTGAATATGTTGTCTTCAACATACCATACAGTGGTTGTGGCACTAAAAGACAAGTAAGAATGTATTCATTACTTCGTTGCAGTTGAAACTCTGTGCCTATTCATGTGTCATTTTGGCATGCTCTATCAGCGTATCCCATCCATCTTAATTTTCATGCTCCCCTGCATGTAGATAGAGATAGCATGAAGTTGGGTGACTCTGCTGCAATGAGCTGGCATTTGCCAAGAAAGGGGTAAGGTAAAGGTAAAGGTTTCCCCTGACGTTAAGTCCAATCATGTCCGACTCTGGGGGTTGGTGCTCATCTCCATTTCTAAGCCGAAGAGCCAGCGTTGTCCATAGATACCTCCAAGGTCATGTAGCCAGCATGACTGCATGGAACGCAGTTACCTTCCCGCTGGAGCGGTACCTATTGATCCGGAGCGGTACCTATCGAACTGCTAGGTTGGCAGAAGCTGGAGCTAACAGTGGGAGCTCACTCCGCTCCCCGGATTTGAACCTGGGACCTTTCGGTCTGCAAGTTCAGCAGCTCAGCGCTTTAACACACTGAGCCACCGGAGGCTCCAGGAAAGGGGTAGCTTGAGGTAAAAGACTTAGAGCAGTGGTTCTCAACCGTTCTAATGCCAGGATCCCTTAATATAATTCTTTATGTTGTGGTGACACACAACCATAACATTATTTTTGTTGCTACTTCATAACTGTAATTTTGCTACTGTTATGAATTGTAATGTAAATATCTGATAAACAGGATGTATTTTCATTTGCTGGACCAAATTTGGCACAAATACCCGATACGCCAAATTTGAATACTGGTAAGGTTGGGGGGGGGGGGTTGATTTTGTCATTTGGGAGTTGGAGTTGCTAGGATTTATAGTTC
The DNA here is from genome assembly GCF_035594765.1 of Anolis carolinensis. Classification (NCBI taxonomy): domain Eukaryota; kingdom Metazoa; phylum Chordata; class Lepidosauria; order Squamata; family Anolidae; genus Anolis; species Anolis carolinensis. Next base: position 193,939,871 of record NC_085843.1, read on the forward strand.
ACCTACAATTAAAGAGCCCCTTGAACCCCACCAACAATAGAATTGAGCCAAACCTCCCACACATAACCCTCATTACCAACAGAAAACACTGGAGGGATTTGGGAGAAATTGACAGTGATTTAGGGGAGATGTAGTTCACCTATCTCCGGAGAGCACTGTGAATTAATATGTGTTTTCTGATGGTCTTTGGTGACCCCTCTGACACTCCCTCTTGACCCCCAGGTTGAGAAACACTGTCTTAGAGTCACAGCCCCAAGTGGCACAGGAGTTGCAAGCAATTATTGGTCTATAACAGTGATTCTCAACCTGTGGGTCCCCAGATGTCTTGGCCTTCAACACCTAACAGCTGCTAAACTGGCTGGGATTTCTGGGAGTTGAAGGCCAAAACATCTGGGGACCCACTGGTCTATAATATCAGTTCTATATAGGTAGAAAGATATGTGTGTAGCCATTAATGAGTTCAGTCGAGTTGCTTCAGTTAATCTTTAATCTTTTTACAAAGAATATGTAACCTTATGAGCAGTAACCTATAGGAATCAGTTGAATCGAAGGCAAATCTCAGCCCATCTCCTCTACTGTAACTTATAGGACATTGCCATTGAAGTGTCCTCTAAATCAGCGATTCCCAAAGTGGGCGCTATCGCCCCCTCGTGGGCGCTGCAGCGATCCAGGGGGGCGGTGATGGCCACAGGTGCATTTGGGGGTGATAAATAACTGTAATTTTTTTTGTATTACCTTTCTATTCTGAGTTCAAAAATAGTTTCATAATTTCAAACTTCAATAATTCCAATTTACACCTTTCTTTACTATATTACGAGCCCGGTGGCGAAGCGTATTAAAGCACTGAGCTGCTGAACTTGCAGACAGAAAGGTCCCAGGTTCAAATCCCGGGAGCGGCATGAGTGGCTGTTGTTAGCTCCAGCTCCTGCCAACCTAGCAGTTCGAAAACATGCCAATGTGGGTAGATCAATAGGTACTGCTCCAGCGGGAAGGTAACGGAGCTCTATGGAGTCATGCCGGTCACATGACCTTGGAGGTGTCTACGGACAACGCTGGCTCTTCGGCTTAGAAATGGAGATGAGCACCAACCCCCAGACGTGACTGGACTTAACGTCAGGGGAAAACCTTTACCTTTACCTTACTATATTTTTCGAAAAGGGTAGAAACATTAATACATATATCTTTCTGTTTAACTGCTATTAAAATTTTAAAAAAATAATTTCCAGGGGGCGCTGAGTAATATTTTTCTGAAAAGGGGGCGGTAGGCCAAATACGTTTGGGAACCACTGCTCTAAATGGAGGGGGTATAGGTAAAGGTTTTCCCTGACGTTAAGTCCAGTCATGTCTGACTCTGGGGGTTGGTGCTCATCTCCATTTCCAAGCCGAAGAGCCGGCATTGTCTGTAGACACCTCCAAGGTCATGTGGCCGGCATGACTGCATGGAGCTCTGTTACCTTCCCGCTGGAGCGGTACCTATTGATCTACTCACATTGGCATATTTTCAAACTGCTAGGTTGGCAGGAGCTGGAACTAACAGCGGGCGCTCAAGCTGCTCCCGGGATTTGAACCTGAGACCTTTTGTTCTTTAAGTTCAGCAGCTCAGCGCTTTAACGCACTTCACCACCGGGGCTCCCTTGGAAGGGGTATGGATTGAGGGAAATACCGCACCCACTCCCAAAGGATTTGGAGAGCTTCACTACTCCTGCATTGCTCTCCATATAAATTGGAAGTCTGATTTTCTAGGATTCCCACTCACGCAGAGAGTCACATGGACAGTGAGGGGCTTCACACTTAACATCTCATAAGGATGTAATTAATATTAACTGATTTTTTTGGGGCATGTAACCTTTACGATTTTTTTCTTGCTTTAAGGAAACATTTGAAAACCTGTTTGCAATTCAGGACTTTTTTGCAATGCAGGATGTACTATGTAGAAGAGCACAGCAAAGGGTTTTATGTATATTGGGGCAACATGTATCCCCTCCATCTCTTTTCTTGTTGTTTTTAGAGTTATAGTTTATAGTTATAGTTTATGGAGTTATAGTTCATCAGTGAAATTGTCCATTTGCACTGCAAATCTAGAGAAACATCAGGGAGAAAATATGCTTTTAAACTGCATCAGGAAATCGTATCAGGACCACATCAGAAAACCATTCCCCACTTTTTAAAAAACACTTGAAGATTCCTGGTATTGATCCACATAAACACTTATGAATTTATTGGATGCAAAAACAAGAAAAACTAACAAAACCTAGCAAACTCCAAGGAACTACAGTAGTCTCACTTATCCAACACTCGCTTATCCAACATTCTGGATTATCCAACACATTTTTATGGTCAATGTTTTCAATACATCGTGATATTTTGGTGCTAAATTCGTAAATACAGTAATTACTACATAGCATTACTGCATATTGAACTGCCTTTTCTGTCAAATTTGTTGTATAACATGATGTTTTGGTACTTAATTTATAAAATCATAACCTAATTTTATGTTTAATAGGCTTTTCCTTAATCCCTCCTTATTATCCAACATATTCGCTTATCCAACGTTCTGTCGGCCCGTTTATGTTGGATAAGTGAGACTCTACTGTATATTGTGAAAAATTGCACAAATTTGGAACAGCCCTGAGATAACGTTCTAGTTAGACATAACTATAAAATATATTAAAACTTTTTAATAGTCAAGAGCTGAATGTTTTATCAAGCAATATATATGTTTGACATAATTTGTCATTGTTTTCTTTTTCCTCCCCTCCTTTTTTATTTGTTTGTTTATTAGGAGAGCAATAATGATACCATTGTTTACTCCAACAACATCAAGACATCACCCTTTGATGAAGATAATATTATTACAAGAAAGACAGACATGATATTTCACATCAAATGTGAAATGAATGAGAACATCATGGTAGAAACAATGTTTGTTGTCAAAAATTCTGTTGACATTACTGAAAAACATCACGGCCATTATGAAATGACTCTTGGATGCTATGAGTCGGCATCTTTCTCCCATAAAGTTTATGGCTTTCCCTACTATGTTTCAATGGATCAGGAGTTATTCTTTGAAGTTATTCTCAACAATTCCGATCCAAACCTTATACTGTTTTTAGACACATGCAAAGCATCTCCATACGCTCATGACTTTGAAAATTTGACCTATCCCTTAATTGAACATGGGTAAGTGTTATTTATACCACTGAACTCAGAAAAACTTATTTTTTTTTCTTTTACTGATTTATATAATGAAACAGTTAATATGGGGGCAAGAATCCTAAAAGTAGTGGTGCCAATGGAACTTTACTTCCTTAATTTATATCATGGTGGGTAACTAGGGAAGGCCACCATAAAAAAAGAAATAAATGTTTTGCCATAGATGCCTTCTAGTGGGCACGGGGGTATAGTGGTTTAACGGATCCCTGTGCCGTTTTAGGTCAAAGAAAGACCATTTCTGAACATGAAACAAGGAAAATATTATTTCTTATTCACTTTTTTAAAGCCCTTAAAGATAAAGATAAAGGTTTCCCTTGATGTTAAATATAGTCTAGTCTGACTCTGCGGGGTGATGCTCATTTCAATTTCTAAGCCGAAGAGCCAGCATTATCCGTAGACACTTCTTAGGTCATGTGGCTGGCATGACTACATGGAGCGCTATTACCTTCGTGCCAAAAATGGTACCTACTGATGTATTCCCATTTGCATGTTTCCGAAGTCGAGGTTGGCAGAAGCTGGGGCTAACAACAGGAATTCACCCTGTCATACAATTTGAACCGGCGACCTTCCAATCACCAGGATCTGTAGCTTAGCAGTTTAATCCGCTGCGCCATCACGGGCACTTTTTAAAGCCCTTATCAGGGCCTAAATGGTGAAAGTATTTCCATACTTACCAGAGGGTAGTTGAGAGCATATTTAATTTTTTTAAGCTCCTGTTTCTCTGTAGGATAGAAAAAGGTCCCAGACTCACTGTATTTTGCTCATCCTGATTTATAATACAATAGAGTCTCACTTATCCAAGCTAAATGGGCCGGCAGAAGCTTGGATAAGCGAGTATCTTGGATAATAAGGAGGGATTAAGAAAAAGCCTATTAAACATCAAATTAGGTTATGGTTTTACAAATTAAGCACCAAAACATCATGTTTTACAACAAATTTGACAGAAAAAGTAGTTCAATACGCAGTAATGTTATGTTGTAATTAATTACCATATTTACAAATTTAGCACCAAAATATCACGATATATTGAAACCATTGACTACAAAAATGGCTTGGATAATCCAGAAACTTGGATAAGTGAGACTCTATTGTATTCCTTTCCCCAAATATGGATGTTTTAGGGCAGCAGAACTGGTAAAGGGGAGAGCCTTTTTTCAAGTACAGAACTAACTCTGGGTTTGGGAGACAATTTTCAAACTGATGGAGCAGGGAGAGGAAGAGGTTTCTGCTACTGCTTTTTTCACATGGTGTGATTACACTATGTAACAACAAAAAAACTGTTCCTGGTTTGAAAGTGTTATTTCTTGTTTAATTGTGTGCTACTTACTTCGAATCTAGTTGTTATATTCCAGGAACTTCAATCGTTGTAACTGCCACAAATTATGTTGAATTAGTTGAGATTCTCTGAGATATTCATTGAAAAACTAGAACAAAATGCGCTGCAGAATGTCCAGCAGAAATACAATTTTTGCAGTTTGATAAACTTTTTCCATGTTTTTTAGGTTAGAACCAATTAGGAAATGACATTTATAATCCAGGAACAAAAATCGTATTATTTGGTGTTATCTCAATCTAACCACAATGTTTGGATACACCTCGCTGTTATAGTATAAATAGTATCTTAACATTCTCATTTATTTATTTATTTTCTCTATTTCTACCCCGCCTTTCTCTACCCCGAAGGGGACTCAAAGCGGCTTACGTGGAAGCAATTATTCAATGCCTTAAAACATATAACACAGACATTAAAATTAAAGTTAGATTAAAAACAGACATATCAAACATTTAAAACATTACATTACGTAAGAAATCACATCATCCATAATCATAGTCCAGGCCTTTCCATAGTCATTCCATATTTTCCAGATCTGTCATTGCACTGCCCTATTCACTAAAAGCCTGGTCCCATAGACTTCTAAAGGTTAGGAGGAAGGGGGCTGATCTAATGTCACTGGGGAGGGAATTCCATAGCTAAGGGGCCACCACTAAGAAGGCCCTGTCTCTCGTTCTCACTAGTCTCACTTGCAAAGAAGGTGGGACCCGAGTGTAGGGCCTCCCTGGACAATCTTAATCTCCGAGATGGTTAATAGGGAGAGATATGTTTGGACAGGTAAGATTGTGCTGGCAGCCAGTGGAGATGGTGCAACAGGGAAGTTGTATGCTCCCGGTATGCCACTCCAGTGAGCAACCTGGCTGCCACCCATTGGACCAACTCAAGCTTCCGAGCACTCTTCAAAGGCAACCCCATGTAGAGTGCATTGTAGTAATCTATTTGGGATGTAACCAGAGTGTGGACCACTGTGGCCAAGTCAGATTTCCCAAAGTATGAGCACAACTCGTGCACAAGTTTTAGTTGGCAAAAGCTCCCCTGGCCACCGCTGAAACCTGGGGTTCCAGGCTCATTCACACCATCACCACGACTATCCCTTCCTCACTCAACTGTGGTATTGTTTTTTCCCATTTCCTTCCTTCTATATCCACAAGCTATGGGTATTGTTCAAATTTTCTCTTACATTTGCATTTATCAGGGTTTCATTATTTCCTTCCACTCATCACTGAATGGCTCTTAATATCATAAAACCAACTCTAGCAATTGCTCTTTTTAGAACACTGAGTAAAATATACCGTATATACTCAAGGATAAGCCGATCCGAATATAAGCTGAGGCACCTAATTTTACCACAAAAAAACTGGGAAAACATTGACTCCAGTATAAGCCGAGATACCAATAAAATTTATTTATTTTATTTATTTACAGTATTTATATTCCGCCCTCCTCACCCCGAAGGGGACTCAGGGCGGATTACAATGAACACATATAAGGCAAACATTCAATGCCAACAGACAAGCAACATATATAGACAGACACAGAGGCATTTAACATTTTTTTCCAGCTTCACGATTCCGGCCACAGGGGGAGCTGTTGCTTCACTGTCCAGTAGTGGCTGTACTTCCTCATTCCATTCCTTGTGTTTTGCTGGCAGTTTTATGATGTAAATTAGTTAAATTAGCCTCCCGCATAAAGCGTACCTAAATTTCCCTAATTGACAGATGCAACTGTCTTTCGGGGGTGCATAGGTCAACAGCAAGCCGGGCTATTTAATGGTCGGGGGCTTAACCCGACCCAGGCTTTGAACTCATGACCTCTCGGTCAGTAGTGATTTATTGCAGCTGGTTACTAGCCAGCTGCGCCACAGCCTGGCCCAATTACATTAATTGAGGCATCAGTAGTTTAAATGTTTTTGAATCTTTACATCAAACTGTAATTTAAGATATGACTGTTCAACTCTGATTAAATCATTATTTTCATCTTCTTCAATGTAAATGTGCTTATGTATCATTTTAATAATAATAGAGTAAAATAATACATGTAATAATAATAATAAATACAGGAAAATAATACATGTAGTAATAAATAGAATAAAATAATAAATGTAATAATAATAAGATCAGAGTGAAATAATAAATGTATTAATAATAATAATAAAAATAGAGTAAAATAAATGTAATAGTAGCAACCATTAATAATAGAGAATAATACCAATAATAATAGAGAAAAATAATAAATGTACCATATATTCTCGAGTATAAGCTGACCCAAATATAAGCCAACCAGGACCCTCACCCGAGTATAAGCCGAGGGGGTTTTCTTTCAGTCTTAAAAAAGGGCTGAAAAACTAGGCTTATACTCGAGTATATACAGTACATGTAGTGTAAAAATATAGAAGGAGTGGCATGCCCCCTTATATTTTACACATGGGAACTGTAGGTGTGTGATCGTACAACACCAGAGAGTGGTTACAATGGCAGAAGTTGTTGATGAGGAAAAGCATACAAACTTGGAGAGGCTGCATATGTTTGTTTTCACATGATTCTACCGAGAATGGCTAGATTCCAACTCCCCCTCCTGGGAGAGGAAATACAAACTGGAGCATTATAAAAAGGCTGAAAAATAATGGGAACATAGAGAATTAATCAGGACCATCCCTGCCAAATTGGGATAGTTAGAGGTTATGGGGTTGGTGAAGTGCAGCTCAATGGCCACCCTGAGTTCCTCAGAAACATTGCCAGTTGTCAGCACTCTCATTCTTTTTTGTTTTAAAAGTCCCTTACACCCTCTGGATTATTCTGTAGGAAGACTAATGTTGATACACACACCAGATATACATTTAATTGTGACCAACTTTAGGATTCTGTTCTTCTTAGGTTGGTCACAATCAGATGTATATCAGGTGTCAGTTCTAGTTTTGAACCATTCTGAAGCCTAAAACAGGGAAACAAAATTGCCCCCACCCTTTAAGGGCCAAAGTCAGTTTTGGGATGTAGAAGGTATGTGAAGCAGGGTGCATATGCCATCCCAAAACTTCTGGAAGTTGTCAACTAAACAGTTCTAAACAAAGCAGATATGACTTTGATATTTTTTCTTCCTCAGGTGTGTACGAGATTCTACCTACAAAAATCTGCCTTCACCAAACAAGAATACAGCTCGCTTCAGTTTCAATTCCTTTAAGTTTGTCGACCAACACAATGAAATTTTTTTGCAATGCAAGCTGGTTGTATGCATGGCAAATGATTACTCTTCCCGGTGCTATCAGGGGTGCTTAAGCAGAAAAAAGAGGAACGTAGATGAAGATCAGAGCAAAGTGGATGTTGTTGTGGGACCATTCAAGCTACAGGAAAAATTTCAAGAAGACAAAAGACAGGGTAACTCTCTGTATAATTAATAGTCTTCTTACTAACACAACTATTCTAATATGTTTTCCAAATGAATTTCAAATAATGCTGAACCAAATGTTTGGCATTCAATTAATATGATCATATTTATCTCTTGGGACACCATTGTACTGATAATTATTTATTCTACTATCTTTTTTATTACTATGTTTGCCAACCGAGAGCATAGGAATCTATTAGAGAATATCAAAATTCCTTTAACCATGTTATACATGCACACAATGATATGGTTACTTAAAGTAGCATACGGCATAGGAAGAAGCCACTCTAAAAAGAATTTGAGTACAGACTTACAAAATGTAAATGTGACCAACTGTTTTGGATTTAGTGAAGGTAAATAATGGGAATTCTAGTTTTAATACATTGCATAAAGTGATTAAATAGTTGGAGGTCAGCTTGCAAGAATCCACATCCTTTCCTTTGGAAGAAGGCACAGCAACAACTGCTAGATTTATTGGAATTTTGTAACCATTGTTCTACAAAATGTTCCTTTTCTTTAGATTTTCACTTAAGTGGCTCAAATTTAAATTTTTGTACATTGCAACCCTTCGTGCATACTACAGTCCTTAGGTTTTTTAAAGCTTAGTTTTATGTGTATGCATTATTTTTTGCAAATATGTGAGCTATTTCATTTGAAAGTAAAACTCCATGGGAACTCAGCCAATATAGATATTTATATTGTGAATATTCACTTAACAATGCCATCAAATGATAGAACTTGCCCTTAAATGAAGGTTTTGAAATGTATGTTCTGATAGTATCAATAGGCATATTTTAGATTCTATAATAAATTATTTAATTCTATGGTTTTTTTTTAATTTACAGAATTGGTGAAAAATGTGAATCCAGGGAAGGATGAAGCTTTCAGTCCGCTTACTGTTGCTACTGTAGTTTTGGCAGCTATGGTCTTTGTGCTGTCTGGCTTTCTTCTAAACAGTAGACTGAGAAGAAGAAAATATCAACAAATTTACTGATGCCAATACGTTGTTTATGTAAACAGGCTATAAAAGTTTATTAAGCACTTTCTACATAGATTTTGAAAATGCACCTGTAAAATGTACTTTTGAAAGTATTTGTTTTTTTTTCCTACAGTAAATTCTTGAGCATCACATCAACAAGATGGACCTAGTTATTGTATAGGTTGTAACATCAACCACAACCATGTTAAGTCAAAGTATTGGTATTTAAAGATTTGTTCTGATAAAAAAAATTGTAACTCCATGGCTTGTAAAATTGTGACCTTCAAGATGTTGTTGGAATGGACTGGAATTTCAGTCATGCCTCATGATCAAACTTGAGGTACATGCTGTCCTGAAACATCTTAAGGTCCACAAATTTACTGCTTTCGTGGTTATGTTGATTTTTTTAATTATTTTTTTTTGCTGAATGTCATTATGAAATTTTGGCTGACATCCCCTCTGTATTGTATTAAAGTTCTGTGTCTAATGCAAATTTTGTCATTATAATTCTACATTCAAATAACATATGTGATAACTACATACATTTGATATGCATTATTTCATGAGGTTTTCAAAGAAGCACCCATGTTAGTCTCTGGCAACATAAAAAGGAGAAGAGGAGGAGAAGCAGGATAAAGAAGAAATGTAGTAATACCTTTAAAATGAATTAGTTTTTATTTTAGCCTGAGTTTTCATAGATATAAATCCACTTCTTCAGATACAGTACAAAGTGATAGCCATGTCTCAGGACATAAAGCATATTTACATAGCTGTGATATCTTTCTGAAACCTATTGCATTCCATCTACTCCCACAACTATGTAAATATGCTTTATTTTCTGGGCCTGGATATCACTCTGTTCTTAATACAAAGAAATCAATTTATATTTACCAACACTTAGGCTGAAATAAAATTTCATTAGTCGTAAAAATGTGCTACCATTACTTTCTGCCTCCCAGTTCTTTTGTTCTTTTTAAATATTTCTTGAGGCGTTTGTCAAGACCTTTTCATAAATTTGTAATTTTGGAAAGGCACATGGTTATAATTTCTTTATATCTTTTCACTATATAGGCAAACATATTTCAGCTACTTTAATTTTCCCATTTGTGTTTGCTAAACTTTAATTAATATTCAATTATCTGCCACATTTTTTTAAAAAAAAATGGCCTACAGCCTGAATGACCATTTAGATCATTAGAAAACCTTCATCTTATGACACTTTAATACCATTCAAACAAATAAATTCAAAATGAATAAAAATGTTAGGTTGGATATTTAGCAATGGTTCTTACAGACCAATTATTCTCTGTGATACTACCATCTAATCTAAATCTAATCTAAACCTAATCTAAATCCATAATAAAAGTGAAAACCTGTATGTGTGTATGTGGCACAGGTGTCTGCTCACACAGACAGCCTCCGGCTGACCTGCTTGCCATTGGGAATAATACAATTTATTCTTGAAACAACTGCTAGGGCTTCCTAGTCTCAGTCTGCCTCATGGTATACCTGGATGTGATGCAGTGTGATTACCCTGACCGGGTGTATCTGGCCGCACCACATCTGTTGGCCAGGGTTTCCCCATTTGAGACCTGTTTTCAACTGCCTGTGTCCATTGTCACTGTTGGATAACTGGATTCAAGATCCATGCCAACTGCCATGAAGTTGGATGCAGCCTCAGCTCAACTGCCACCAACCCCTGCAACCAAGTAAAGGTGTTGTGTTGGCAAAACTTTAACTATATATACAACCATGAGTTCAAGTTACACAGAATAACTAAGTAGCCACACTAGAAATACATACACAATCACATGTACACATTTCACAAAATGATAATAATTAATACATGTGTGAAACCTAATGAATACTTCCACTTCGGTGATGCAAAATAACTGCTGCCAATGACTGTGGTGACATCACCAAATGTTAACAAAGCTGTGAGCCATCCCATTTGATGCTGTTCAGCAGCCAACCATCTCTCGATTAAGCACAATGACCATGCACAAACTACCTGAACAAAAAAGTATATACCACCTAGCCACTTCCTGACCGACCTCGATGTTGCACCCTAACATTGAGGCACCTCTTCATTCAGCACCACACCAGAAGCCAATAGTTCAATAATAAAGTGTTTATTGGATAAAGAATAATAAAAATGGAATAAAAAATGGAAAAAAGGTTATATCCAAAAGTATCACTCACCCAGCAATATACAAAAGCAATCAGAGTTCTGTAAAAGTCTTCCATAAGAACCAAAGAAACATCACAAAAGCTAAAGAATCCAAAACATAGAAATAATCCAAGGCAATTTCAGAAAGGCAATGCTTTCTAGACAAAACTATTCCAAGATAAATAGGCAAAGGCAGGAACATGAAACAAGAATATTCACAATATAAGAAACATGAAAACTTGCAAGCTTGTTTTCTGCTGCCCTGCAGACTAGGACACGGAACAATGGCTTCAAACTACAGGAAAGGAGATTCCACCTGAACATCAGGAAGAACTTCCTCACTGTGAGGGCTGTTCGGCAGTGGAACTCTCTCCCCCGGGCCGTGGTGGAGGCTCCTTCTTTGGAGGCTTTTAAGCAGAGGCTGGATGGCCATCTGTCGGGGGTGCTTTGAATGCGATTTCCTGCTTCTTAGCAGGGGGTTGGACTGGATGGCCCATGAGGTCTCCTCCAACTCTACTTTTCTATGATTCTATGATTCTATGATTGGTAACATGAACATGGGACTGATTCCCTAACAGCAAAGTTGTCTCCTCTGAAAATGCTGGGAACTGAGCACCTATTTTAAGCCCTTCAGGCTCTGCCAAGGTTCCCATGAAATCATGCCTGAGACATCTGGGTTTCAAGGCCTTATCTAGGAGCAAAATCTTATCTTGAAGATGCTGAGAAGATCTCCTCTGGCTGTTTTTCAAGCCGTACTTTCTGAGATCTAATCTACACTTCCTAGTGACCTCAACCTCCCCATCTTCCCAAGGTCTCTTCTCTAGGGGAATGGTTTCACTTTTCTTGGCCTCAATTGCTAGAGACTGGTCTATGATATGCACAGCATTGTCTGCGTCAAGCTGACCTGTTTGTAAATTGCTCTGAACACATCCACTCATCATCAGAATCTTCTTTTGCCAGGCTACAACACTCAGAGCCAATCCAAGCACTTTCAGGTGAGAAAAGCCCAGGCAAGCTGAGAAGATCTTGCTAGGCTGTCTTTGAGAACATGATAGACATCTATACTTAACAAAACGTCAGTTGCTTTAAGTAATTAATTCAGGTACACTAAGGTAGACAGAGAGATGTCAGTTCTTCTAAGGCTCTAAACTGGGACTAATTTGTGACCTTATCACATGATTGATATTCAGCATTCTATGATACTTCTGCCCCAGTTGACCCACAGAGCCCCATGCCATCCATCACATAACAGAGCCTCACTTCTGACAGGGCTCCATGGGTCAACCGGGGCAGAAGCATCATAGGCTGCTGCACTGCCAACATAGGAGCCCCATGTTCCATTTGGAACAACAGAGCTGCCATGGGGACAAGCCAAACGGCAATGCTTAACCTCATGTGATGGGGAAGCATCAGCTGGCAGCGAGGCAGGGCATGAGGTGCCGGGATTACCCCACTGCCCCCCAATTTGCCATGGAGTCTGGCGAATCGTAATGCTGGACCTCATCAATGTGATGAGGTTCGCAGTATTGAGATTGATTCCTAGTTAGCACTTGGATAAGAGACCATCAAAGAATGTCAGATGCTTCAGGCTATATTTCAGAGGAAAGAACTGGTAAAGCCACTTCTGAGGGTGCCTCTAGACAGCAACAAATTGCAGGTTTAATAGGTAGGACAAAAAACCCCGGGACCTGAGAGCATGTCCGCACACAGAACTGTTGGTCCTGGGATTTGTGCATGCGATATTCAGACTTGCTGCTTTGTTCCTCCCATGTTTTCAAGGAATGTTGGTTGGCCACTCTCCATTTTGAACTGGGAGCTCCTGGGATAAAGGTACTGTGTGAATGGGTCTTGAGTGTTCCTTGCCTAAGAAAATCCATTAAAATTAATGGAGTCACTATAATTCACATAATGTATCCTATTATATTAAAACACACACACCTCTACTACAATCTATACCTATACATATGTATGTCAGAGTAAACTTACAACATGGTACATGGAGCTCTTTTAATATTATATTACTTTCTACAATCCTGGTGATTTTGTAATCCAGTTCGGAATAGCTGAGCAAATATACTCAGTTATGCATTTCACTGTCATTATGCTCTTACCATTTAGTTTAAAGTTTGCTTTTGCACACTGGATAGAAAGAAAAATAAACATTTCCTTAAAAAGCTCTTTGTATGAAGGCATTGTTCATTTATGTTCTTTATAAACTGTTCACAATGATTAATATGCTGTAGGAAGTGCAGTCACAAAGACCTTCAGAAGCACAGAAATGGAAGGACAAGATGGGTGGGTCAGTGACGCCATTCCTACCACACCAAATGTTATTTTGGCCCCCAATCGCACCACTTCTGATGTCAGAGGAGGTACAGGAACTGGTTTTTATCATACCTTATTTGGGTGTATTTTATAAAGCCTTCATGTTATAATCACTAGTCAGGATGGTGGGAAAGCCCAATCCAATAAGCCTTTATTGGCATATATGTATAACCCAAACAGTGTAAAATGCAAAGTATATCATACAATAAAAACAATAGAAAAACTTCACATTTGACAAACATTCAATTTGCAGACTTTGTTTAGAAACCTTGCCATTGTGGGGCAGCAATTAAAATCTTGGGAATTTAAAAGCATGATTACTATGTCTGGCTCTGATTGGTGTTTCATAGAATCTATAGCTTGAAGTAGCAAGTTTGATCTTAGTTCCTGGTAGACTGGAGAGTGGAGAGGAATATGTGAGATGGAGTCCAGCTGTCCTGAGCTGCAGAGACAGAGCTTCTTGTCACTCGGTAATCCGTTGAGCCTTCCTCATGAAGCGGAGATGGCATAATGTTGAATCTAGCCAGCATATAGGCTCTCCTGTATATGGGGTTAGTGAGCGCTGTAATATAATAGGCTGGATTTCCCTGAGTGAATGGAGTTGCCTTGTTTGTCGGTGAACAAGATTTGTTGGCCAAGCTCTGCAGTTGTTGGTAGTCCATTGCTAGCAGCCTCTCTTTAATGAGGGTAAATGTCTTAGTGAAAGTTAGCATATTTAAGTAGTCGCTATCATAGCCCAGTTTCTCGATCTTTGCTAGGATTGTTGTACACCGTTTTGAGTGGTGCAGTTTGCTCAAGGTGAGTTGGGTCAGTGAGTTACTGGAGCTATGGGAGTGGATATGTAACCAAAATTTTATGATGGTTAGCCAAATGGTGGCCTCTATAGAGCATTAGCTAGATTCTAAACATAAAGCTGCATAGGGAACGCAGTCTGGAACACCAAATAGTGTGTGTGGAAATTTTGAATGAAATAATCTAAGGGCACTGTTATTTGAGGTTAGCCAAATAGGGGCTCCATAGAGTATTTGTGCTCTCACCTTTGCTTGGAAGACTTTAGGGCTGCGGGAATATATTGGTTGTCCCTGAAGTGTTAGAACCTCCTGATGGCACTGGTACTTGATTGGGCCCAGGCCAGTGTGTATTTTAAATGAGTGAACCATGACACGTTGTTGCTAAACCAGAGCCCTAGGTAATTTTTTACTTGCTCAATGTAGTGGCCCTTTACCTTCCAGACCTGCTTTTTGTTGCTTTAGTGGTGGGAAAGCATAAAAGGGGTGCAGAAGGATCAACACCTTCCCAATACTAGAGTTGGGCCCGAATCCTGTTTCATGTGTTTCTTTTGTGGTTTTGTACCATTCTATCCATTCAGATGGCACAGGACAGTACAACCCCCTCTGGAACAAAAGAAACAGTGAAACAAAAAAGGGGGGAACTGTAGCCATTTGGTCGGCTGATTTTTGGCGCTTGGCTGTAGACCCTGGCTGGCAGAGCCTACGGTCGAGCACCGAGTACTCAAAGCTCGTAGACCCAAAAAATCTTTGTTTTTTTCAGACCTTGGACAGAAAAGCTCATTCATATAGACACCTGTTTCTATAAGGGGCAGACAGAAACGGAAACGGGGCCATATGAATGGTACAAATAGAAACGGGTAGTGATTCCATACAAATGTACGAGACTACCCAATACTCTTTCTCCTGCAGGCAGGAAGGGGTAATGACAAAACAACTGAGCCAGCTACTAAGAGTTTAAGGCACAGCTATGCAAGATGGAGAGGGGAGAGTGTGAGTCTCTTAAGGAGACCTCCTAGCTTAAAGAAGCCTATCCCTCTAGGCCCTTAGCTGTGTGCTAAGCCAATTCAAAACAGTATGACCCTTTACCTTTTGACAACTGGTGCCCTCTCAAGCTGTGTGGGCTTTCAGGATGCAGCCAGCTACACAATATATTTATTGTGGTTTAACACCATTTTAACTGCCATGACTCGATGCTATGGGATTTGCGTTAGCTAACCAGGGTCTCTTTTAAGACCTCTATCAACAATTAGCTTTCAAAAATGGCATCACAAAGACAAATCATACCTTTTTATTACTTCAGGGTGAGATAGAGGTGAGTCCTTAAAGTATCCACTGTGCTAGGATTTTTTAATTTTTTAAAAAATTGATGCTTCTCTAATCAACCAGATAAAATAACAGAACAAGTTGCCTGATTATAATTATGATGTGTCTTAATTATCTCCTGCATGGGTAGGTTGGATTCTATATTCTCATGGGAAAAGAACGCTATTGGGCAACACATTTCATAAATAAACAAGCAGAAACACTGAACAGAGTTGAAGGAAGAAGACAAATCATAGCATAATCACTGAATATTAGAAGTGCAAACAAAACTCTTAATAAGTATTGCATGTTTATTTGCTCAAGCCAGAATGGTTTTTTCTAGCTGTTCAGAGATAAAGGCCACAGAAAACTTTAACGTTTCAGTTGCAGGGGGCATCATCTATTCCATGTTCTTATTAAATAGCATGAAACTATGTGGCTCCTATGGAGCCCCAGTGGTGAAATGTGTTAAATCGCTGAGCTGCTGAACTTGCAGACCGAAAGGTCCCAGGTTCAAATCCCGGGAGCAGCTTGAGCGGCCACTGTTAGCTCCAGCTCCTGCCAACCTAGCAGTTCTAAAACATGCAAATGTGAGTAGATCAATAGGTACCGCTCCGGCGGGAAGGTAACATGGCTCCATGCAGTCATACTGGCCACATGACCTTGGAGGTGTCTACGGACAACGCCGGCTCTTCGGCTTAGAAATGGAGATAAGCACCAACCCCCAGAGTTAGACATGGTTGGACTTAATGTCAGGGGAAACCTTTACCTTTACCTATGTGGCTCCTATATTATTTCCCTAATTTCTACCAAGAGATCTGCTACAAAAATAAGTGATTTCCAACATGGCTTGTTCCACGTGAAGGGAGAAACAGTGATAATTTTCTTCCCCCTGTGAATTAGATAATGGTAGCTATGTGTCCTACAAGCTCGGTGCACATTTTGAAAGTCTTTCAGAGTACCATTCAGAGGTAAAGCAATAGACTTGATGTGAGCAATCAATATTTGGTTGAAGCCTTCTTCACTTTAATGGGGTTCACCTCTTTTTAAACTATAGTAAAACCCTCTAAATTTGCATCTAAGCACATAATTTGGTACATGAAAAATGATCAAAATTGTTGGTGCTACATTTTTTCTTCTTACCTGATATGATACCAACCCTAGATTTGCCAGATCACATGGAAAATCTCTATGCCACCAACATGTCTTCCAGATGATTGAATTGACATGGATATTTTTCAAGATAGTGGGAGAAACCATAATACTTCTTCAACTATTCTCTATCACATGAGGCCGTTTTTGGTGGCATCCATAACTCCCACATCACTTTCCTGTATGTGTTTTTCTATAAGTGTAGACAGGAGATCCTGGTTGATCTTTGAAATGGCTTTAAACCCATCTCAGGTCTGTTATTTTGTTTATTGAAAACAAAGTATGACATGTTGATACTTTTTATTACAGTCAGTGTATCTAAAAGGTTCTTCCACAGCACGCATAACTGTAGAGATTACAGCATTTTCATGGCAGTACATTGAATGGAATTCTGTTGCTATGTACTGATAATTCTGAGCAAATATATGTTTTGTCTTCATAATAAAATATTTGTTCTTATTGGTAGGGATTCCATATCCTGGCCAAAGAGGAAGGATGAAAGACAAAGAACTGGCCACCTGCTTTAATAATAATACTACCCTTTATTTATATTCTGCTCTTTCTCCCCAGAGGAACTCAGAGCTGATTACAGAGTACATATAAGGCAAACATTCAATGCCTTTTTACACAAAAACATACAATACACAGACAGCAGTAAAGGTCTTCCACCCTTTTTCATCTCTGGCATCTGGAGGCGATGCTCAACTTATTTTATTTATTTATTTATTTATTTATTGGACTTGTATACCGCTACTCCCAATTTGGCTCGGAGACGTTTACAAAATAGATAAAACAATACAGTTAGCTTTAGATAACAGTAAGAACGGACATAACCCCAAGTTTTCACCCTTTAAAGGCTTATCAGAAAAGAAAGGTTTTACAGGATTTCCAAAAGGCAAGTAGGTCTCGGGTAGTTTGAATTTCAACTGGCAAGGCATTCCATAGATAAGGGGCTACAATCGAGAAGGCTCTCTGCCTAGTAGAAGACAAATGATAGGTCCAGATGTTAAGGACTTCAAGCAAATTTTGATCTTTAGACTGAACTAATCTCTGGGGTTGATAAGGGGATAAGCGGGCCCTCAGGTATGCCGGCCCCAGACCATGTAAGGCCTTGAAAGTTAGTACCAACACCTTGAAAGTAATCCGGTACTCAATCGGAAGCCAGTGCAACTGTTGAAGGATTGGGGTGATATGCCACCTCGCTGGCACCCCGGCGAGAAGACGAGCCGCCGCATTCTGCACCGGCTTCAGTTTCCGGATAACTGACAAAGGGAGGCCAATGTAGAGGGCATTACAGTAGTCAAGTCTCGAAATAACCGTCGCCTGGAATACCGTAGCCAGGTCATTCCTAGATAGGTAGGGAGCCAGTCGCCTAGCCTGACGTAGGTGGAAAAACGCAGATCTGCTCACCGCAGAGACCTGGGCCTCCATTGTGAGCAGAGGGTCCAATAAGACACTAAGACCTTTACCAAAGATGACAGATGTAATGTCTCACCATTCAGGGTAGGCAGCTGGATCTCCCTCCCCCCCGGACGGCCCAGCCAAAGGATCTCCATCTTCGCCGGATTCACCCTCAGCCTGCTGGCATGCAACCATCCAGTAACGGCCTCAAGGCACTGATGGAAACTATCGGGTACGGAGTCCAGCTGGCCCTCAAGCCTCAGAATGAGCTGAGTGTCATCAGCATACTGGTGGCACTCAAGCCCAAAGCTCCACACCAATCGGGCAAGCGGTCGCATATAGATGTTAAATAATAGAGGAGAGAGAATAGCTCCCTGCGGGACCCCACAAAATAGCGGAAACCTCTTGGAAACCATCCCTCCCCTCACCACACGCTGTCCCTGATTCTGAAGGAAGGAGGACACCCATTTCAGGGGTATCCCCCTAACCCCCGTCATGGTGGTGGGTCAATAGATTGTGGTGGACCTTATCAAATGCTGCTGTGAGATCCAATAACACGAGCAGCGCTGATCCGCCTTGATCCCTCTGGCAGCGAAGTTGGTCTGTGATGGCAACCAGCACAGTCTCCGTCCCGTGCCCCCTACGGAAGCCGGACTGGAAGGGGTCAAATCCGGGTGTGTCATTAAGGAACTGCTGCAACTGTTCCGCTGCTGCCCTCTCAACCACCTTGCCCAGAAACGGAAGGTTTGAGACTGGGCGGTGGCTAGCAGGAACTGAACTTCAGCCATGTTCCGTTTTTCCATACCAAGCAGCTTGTTTTCCGTAGACATCTCCAATCGTGTTGACGGCATGTTTTGCTTATCTGTACGGGGCGCCCTTTTACCTTTCTGCTGAGGTAGTACCTATTGATCAACATGCTTTCGAACTCCTAGGTTGTCAGAAGATAGTGCTGACAGTCAGAAGCTCACCATGACTTGCAGCTTTGAACTGACAACCTTCCGGTCAACAGATTTACTGCAGTTAGCAGTTTAACTCGCAGCGCTATTGTGGCCCCTAAAGATCAGTTGTCAATGTTTTTAGCAGCAAAAGATAAGATTTTATAGCAATGGCTATTTAATAGCAGCTATCGGATCAGTCCTTACTGGATTAAGCACAATAATTATTCCAAAAAAATTCTCTCAGCAGAGAATTAAAACCGTTTGGACAATCATTCTGAAAAATGTTTCCTTCATGTCTCGTGGTTTTTGAGTCTTAAAATCCTAGAAAATAATTCGACAATAAGAAAACACGTATCATGTTTCTAATGTGAGCCCATAGTCAAGAATATTTTTAAATTCAATACAAGGAAGTAAAATGACCCAGGCACTCAAAGGCAAGGAAATGCCTTCTTTCAATTTGTTCTTATTTCAGTATACCTGTATGTGTTTAATGTGAAGATTAAATGGGAAAGAAGCAGAATCCCAGTAGTAAACTAAAACAAGGCCCTTTGTTTCATAGAGAACTTCGATTGATGTTTTTAAAATAGATGTTATTACAGGAAACAGTCAATGACTGTGCCAAGTCCAGAAAGGTCAATCTTGATGTCACCTCCACCCTTTTCCCATTTTAGATTATTTAAACTTATCTATTACATTTGGATCAATAACTAAGCACATTTAGTTTTGTCAATGACTTTAATGCCTATGAAAAATATCATAAAATCCATTACCTATTGTCCTTGGCAACTGTAATTTAATTCCAGTAAAAATATTTCATGTAAAGTAAATGTTGGCACCACTGACATCTGACTGTTACATGATTTCTCAATACACAAAAAGATTTTAACATGATGTGATCTGTCCACAGTGCATGGCAGTACTCCGCTAGTATTGGAACGCATTGGTCTGATTCTTAAGATCAAATAAGATCATAGAATCATAATAATTGTAGAGAGCACAAGGATCATCCAGTCCAACTTCCTGTCATGAAGGAATACACAATTAAAGCACTCCCAACAGATCTAGCCTCTGTTTAAAAACTTCTGGAGAAGTATACTCCACCACACTTATGGCCCTTCCACATAGCCATATAACCCAGAATATCAAGAAAGAAAATCCCACAATATCTGTGTTGAATTGTGTTATCTTAGTCCACACTGCCATATATTCCAGTTCAAAGCAGAAAATATGGGAGTTTATTCAGCTGTGTGAAAGGGGCCTCAGATACAGTAACATCTACTCTTGAACAGCTCTTAACATCAGGATGTTCTTCCTAAGGTTTAGGTAGGGCTCGGGCTGTGGCACAAGCTGGAGAGCAGCTGCAATCAATCACTGCAATGAATCACTCTGACCAGGAGGTCATGAGTTCGAGGCCCGGCTCGGAGCCTATGTTTGTTTGTCTTTGTTCTATGTTTAAAAGGCATTGAATGTTTGCCTATATGTGTAATGTGATCCGCCCTGAGTCCCCTTCAGGGTGAGAAGGGCGGAATAGAAATGCTGCAAATAAATAAATAAATAAATAAATAGTTTGAATCAGATGCTTCATTTCCTAGTATTTAGGGGCGCTTCCACACAGTGGAAAAGCCCGCTTCGACCCGTGTTTAAAAAACTCGGGGTGGGATGGACTGTAGTCTGCACACCAGCTACAAAAGCCTGCGCTTTTACAGCTGGGTGTCCAGATGTGCTCAACAAATCCTCACAAAGTCCACACCTGGAAAGATCCCGACCTTACATTAAGATCCAAATCTTTCCAGGAGTCAAATTAATCCGGAGTAAACTTTGAAATCATTTGCAGACCTCATGTAAACCCATGACAGGTCCCATGTTTGGGCCTGTCTGGAAGGAAACTCATATAATCCAGTTCAACGCAGATAATCTGGATAATATGGCCCCATCTACATGAAAATTGAAAACAGAGTTGTTTGCAGCATTTAGAACCCTTCTACACAGCCATATAAAATCCAGATTATCTTATTTGAACTCTGGCAGTGTAGAGTTATATAATCCAGTTCAAAGCAGATAATATGGATTATTTCTTTTGACAATCTAGATTATATGACAGTATAGATCCAGCCCTAGTCAACACTAGGCCTTGGTTGAGTATGACTTAGCACACCAATAGGTGACTTATTTCCTTTTTTTTCAGGAAAATTAAAAGGAAAAGGCATTCACACTCAGAACTAAACTAGGCAAGGTGCTTATCTGGTAAAGTGGCATAGCCTTGGTAAAAAGGATGTGGGTTTTTTTAAATACACAAGTTTGCGATCACCCACTCCTACACGCAACACTCATCCCATCTCTACACAAGCCAAATAAAATGTATTTGCCAAAAGTGCTGGACACTTCCATAATCCTTATAGTCCTATCTAGTCCCTCTGCATATGGTGTTAAATGGTTTCCAGGCTATCTAGTTCTCGTGTAATCATCTATCAATTTGGAAAGCAAATTTTATATATATATATATATATATATATATATATATATATATATACACATACACACACACACACACACACACACACGTGTATACAATTTAATGAAGCTCCCGGTGGCACAATGGGTTAAACCCTTGTGCCGGCAAGTGCTCATCGACAGGTTGGCAGTTTTAATCTGAGGAAAATGTGTGAGCTCCCTCTGTCAGCTCCAGCTCTGCATGCAGGGACATGAGAGAAGCCTCCTACAGGATGGTAAAACATCAAATATCTGGGTGTCCCCTGGGCAACATCCTTGCAGACAGCCAATTCTCTCACACCAGAAGCAACTTGCAGTTTCTCAAGTCGCTCCTGACATGAAAAAAACAATTTAATGTTGTAAAAGTTCCAAGCACTTTATATTTAAAATACATTTAAAATTGCATAGATTGTTTTAAAAGTGTTGATGTGATCAAATAACATTTCCTAGAATATTTGCATCATAAAACACTGGGTGTAATTACAAAGGTATTTCTTGAGTTTTGAAAACTGACCCTGCCACTGCCTCTCCAGAACAATAACCATCAGTAATTGTCTATTTCCAGGGATATAGATTGTGAAATGAAAATATCATTGACTTCCTTAACACAGAGATTTCGGAGTTCAAGAAGACAGATCAAATTGCATAATACTTATTTCCGGTTCAGGTTGGACTCTTATAAATGCTGAAACATCCTGCTTTTTTTTAGATCAGAAGAAATCCTCATGAAAAATGGGCACCTTTAAACTTTTATTTTGGATGCTGCTTGTACATTCTGCACTCCAACAGGAACCAGGTACTGTGTAATATTGCCTTGACTTTGGGTGTGTCCATTAAATTCAAATAAACATGAGATTATCTGAAACTGGTAAACAGGTGAATCTAATCAAAGTAAATATATAGGAAAACAAAAAATGAATAGTAAAAAACTCTGACTGGACTCCATTCATCTGATCCTGATTCAAGAAACAACTGAAGACTTGGATGTTTCGGCAGGCCTTTGGAGATACAGTTATTAATTAATCAGCCCCAGAGGGTTTTTAATAATCTATCCCATTTTTATTATGATTTTACCATGTATGTGTTTTAAATGCAATTTTTTATCCTGTATTTTTGTTTTAATTGATATATTGTATTACTGTTTTATCTTTTTATAGTGTGATTTGTATTATGTTGCTTATATTTTGTTCTATGTTGTTTGGGCCTCTGCCCCATGTAAGCCGCCCCGAGTCCCCACGAGGAGATGGTGGCAGGGTATAAATAAAGTTTTTTTTTTTATTATTATTATTATTATTATTATTATTATTATTATTATTATTATCCTGAAGCTCCATCTTTGGAAGCTTTTAAACAGAGGCTGGATGTCAAGCTCTCGTCAAATCCCATTGAATGATTATTACCATAGATAATAACCAGTCCTTTCAGGCACACATTCAGTTAACTCTAGAACTCAATAATCTAGTTGAAAATATGTGATGGCTTTACATTTCCTCACATTCAGAGCTATATAGATCTATTTTCCTTCTGCTTTAACCACAACTATTTCATTTGTGTTTTGGAAAGGTGCACAGGAGTTGCGTTTAGTAAATGCATGGAACAGATGCGTTGGGAGAGTGGAGATATTTTATAATGGCACTTGGGGAACTGTTTGTGATGACGACTTCTATATGAAGAGTGCAAATGTAGTGTGCAGACAGCTTGGATGTGGAGAGGCAAGCACAGTTCTGGGATGGTCTTATTTTGGCCAAGGATCTGGAAATATACTGAATGGCTCGAATTGTACAGGAAGTGAACTCAGTCTCCAAGATTGTTTGCCCGCCGAGTGGTTAGCTACTGACTGCGGACACAACGAAGATGTCAGTGTCATTTGTTCAGGTAATCCCTCTCTGTATTCTTTCAAGTATTGTAGAGTTTTGAATTTCAAACTACCTTCAGATAAATCAAGGATTTCAAAAACAACAATTTGATTTTTTTTCTAGTGAAATGTTTAAAAAGCCTTAGCTTTTAAAACAATGTATCGTATATACTCGAGTATAAGCCTACCCGAATATAAGCCGAAGCACCTAATTTTACCACAAAAAAACTGGGAAAACATTGACTCCAGTATAAGCCAAGGGTGGTAAATTTCAGAAATAAAAACAGATACCAATAAAATTACATGAATTGAGGCATCAGTAGTTAAATGTTTTTGAATGTTTACATCAAGCTCAAATTTAAGATAAGACTGTCCAACTCTGATCAAATCATTATTCTCATCTTCAAGTCAATATGCTTATGTATCCTTTTAACAATAATAGAGTAAAATAATACATGTAATAATAATAATAAATACAGGAAAATAATACATGTAATAATAAATAGAGTAAAATAATAATTGCAATAATAATAATAAGATCAGAGTGAAATAATAAATGTATTAATAATAAAAATAAAAATAGAGGAAAATAAATGTAAAAGTAGCAACAATAATAGAGAAAAATAATAAATGTCATAAGACCAATAATAATAGAGAAAAATAATAAATGTAATAGTAGCAACAATAATAGAGAAAAATAATAAATGTAATAATACCAATAATAATAGAGAAAAATAATAAATTTAATAATGCCAATAATAATAGAGAAAAATAATAAATGTACCATATATTCTCGAATATAAGCTGACCCAAATATAAGCCAACCAGGACCCTCACCTGAGTATAAGCCGAGGGGGGCTTTTTCAATCTTAAAAAAAGGGATGAAAAACTAGGCTTATACTAGAGTATATACAGTAATAAATACAATAAATAAATAAATAAATAAATAAAACAATTATAATAAACAATAAACAGAAATAAAATAGAAAGTTTAATAAATATAAATATAATGTAGACTGAATTATGGTGGCAGACAAAACTAATTATTTAGGATAATCAGAATATTTGAATGCTTGATGATCAGACAGCAGTTGCCTATCTGCTAGTTATATATCAATAACACTATGTAACGAAAGTTTATTTTTTGGGTGTTGTTGAAGGCTTTCATGGCCAGAAACACAGGGGTGTTGTATGTTTTCCGGGCTGTATGGTCATGTTCCAGATGCATTCTCTCCTGACGTTTTGTCCACATCTATGATAAATCAATCCTCAGGTAAATCAAGGAATTCTCTCCTAACGTTTTGTCCACATCCATGATAAATCAACCCTCAGATAAATCAAGGAAGGAGATTTCAAAAACAACTGTAGATATAAAATCACAATTTGACTTTTTTCCCTAGTAAAACGTTTAAAAAGTCTTAGCTTTTGAAACAATGTAATAAATACAATAAATAAATAATAAAACAAGTATAATAAACAATAAACAGAAATAAAATAGAAAGTTTAATAAATATAAATATAATGTAGACTGAATTAGGTTGGCAGACAAAACTAATTATTTTGGATAATCAGAATATTTGAATGCTTGATGATCAGACAGCAGTTGCCTATCTACGAGTTATATATCAATAACACTATGTAACAAAAGTTGATTTTTTTTTGGTGCTGTCAAGGCTTTCATGGCCAGAATCACAAGTTTGTTGTATGTTTTCTGTATGGCTGTATGGCCATGTTCCAGAAGTATTATCTCCTGATGTTTTGCCCAAATTGTGAGGTATATACCTCACAACCTCTGAGGATGCCTGCCATAGATGTGGACAAAACGTCAGAAGAGAATACTTCTGGAATATGGCCATACAGCCTGGAAAACACACAATAACCTTTGCATTTTTTTTCTGTTCCTGGTTTGAAAGTGTTATTTCCTGTTTAAATGTGAGGTACTTACTTTGAAAGTAGTTGTGTTATACTCCAGAAACTTTGTTTTTGTGAGTTTCACAGACAATGTTGAACTGGTTGAGACTCTATGCGATATTCATTGAAAAACTATAGCAAAATGTGCTGTAGGATGTCCCACAAAAATAAAGTTTTTGCAGTTTAAATGTTTTCCATGTTGTTATGATAGACCTAATTAGGAAATGACATGTATAACCCAGGAACAAAATCATGTTATCATCATTAGTTATTATATAATTTTGGTAATGCAATTATCAGGTGTGAAATTTCTCACTAATACAATTAAGATCCTGTAGTATCATTGTAATCAATCTCAGAATTGAATGCTTAGTTCTAAGTAGAAAGGTTTTAATTGAAGTTGCATATGACAAAACTGTAATGTATACAATTCAACAGCTAACAAAGAATCAATTTCTTTTCCTATATCCACAGATTCTAAGTTTCTTCCAACAGGCAAGTATGTTTATGGCACGTATAAAATGCCTAGATTGTGGATCCTTTCAAAATGCAAATGACGTGGGATACCAATTACATTCTACAGCAGAGATGCAGTCCCTTTGGCCTTCCAGACATTTTGACTAAACTCCCCCATGCTACCCGGGCTTCTCAGTGTTGAAGACCAAAGCATTTGTAGTGGGAGGTTCCTCATACCTGTTCAAGAGAAGGGTAGTCATGTCATCACTGTCTTGAAACTTTTAAAAAATAGTTTCTCAGACATTTTGCTTTCTCTGTTTTGACAGCCACGTATGCTACTGAAACACCAACTCCAGCCCTTATCCCTACATCTGAGGAAGGTATGAATTTCAGAAATGATCATTAGAAAATGTGACAGAACGATACTATGCCTAGTCTAGCATTCATTTTCTATCACTGTCTAGCCCAGGTAAGGACAAACCTAGGCTCGGGGGGTAGGACACGGCCCCTTGGGCTCTTTTCTCAGGCCCTCCTCTCTCTCTCTCTCTATCATATCCTTCCTTCATTCTGATGTAAAGGTAAAGGTTTCCCCTGACGTTAAGTCCAGTCATGTCTGACTGGGGGTTGGTGCTCATCTCCATTTCTAAGCCGAAGAGCCGGCGTTGTCCGTAGACACCACCAAGGTCATATGGCCGTTGTCCGTAGACACCTCCAAGGTCCAGTTCCTAATTCTGATGAGGAACTGGAAAATATAGATTTTAGACATATATTGTATGCACATTAGAAGCAGTGAAATGTAGAAAAATTAGACTCTCTCTGTGTTGGATTCTGTGTAAATAAATGTATAAGCTGGCAGGACAGGGAGAAGGGGGCCTGTTATCTATACATTCCAGTGTGAATTGGTTCCTAGTACAGCTAATAGAGGGAGAGCAGACTTCTTGACAAGGCAAAAGTAGGCCCCTGATGAATGTACTATAGCCGAGCCGTAGTTATCTGTAACTTGCTATAGGCTTTTAGAGTGCTTAGATAGGAAAATGTTGATCGTGCATATTTATGCCCATGTATGTAAGCATGTGAAGTGACGTACTAATGACGAGATGTATGTAGAAGCATGTTCTTTGTCTGAAAATGTATAAAAGGCAATGTCAACGCCTTGATCGGGGCTCTGGTTTGCTTTCGGAAGAGATTCCACGTCCAGAGTCTTCAGCTGAATATAATAAACTGGACTTTTTGGCCTCTCAAAGGATCGCTCTTGATGTTATCTCTCCTACCATCTACAACAATTCTTTCTTTCTTTCCTCCTTTCCTCCTTCCCTTCCTTCCTTCCTTTTTTCTTTCTCCCTCCTTCCTTCCCTTCCTATCTTTTGTCCTTCCTTCCTTCCTTCCTTCCTTCCCTCTTTCCTCCCTCCTTCCCTCTCTCTCTTTCTCCATCCTTCCATCCGTCCTTCTTTCCTTCTCTCAATTCCTTTCCATCCTTCCATCCTTCTCTTTTCCCCTCCCTCCCTCCCTTCCTTCCTTCCTTCCTTCTCCCTTTCCTCCTGGGGGATATTTACCTTGGAGAAGCGAAGGTAGAGAGGGAACCATGTTTCAACTTTTTTAAGTGCCCCATTGAGGAGGAGAGAGGGGGAAAACTGATTTTCTGCTGCCCTAGAGACCAGGGCACAAGGGAGCAATGGATTCAAATGGCAGGGAAAGTGATTCGACTGAAAAGATTAGGAAGAACTTCCTGAGAGCAAGAGCTGTTGGAGCGTGACATAGGCTGCCTGGTGGAGTCTCCTTCTCTGGAGGCTTTTCCACAGAGGCTGTCTATTGGGATTTGATTGTACCTTCTTGCATGGCAGGGGGTTGGACTGGATGCCCTTAGAGGTCTCTTCCAACTCTAGGATTCTATATCGGGAGTAGGCAATGTGGGATCTAACAGATACACTTTTTATCTCCTGTCCATCATCTCATTCTAACCAAGGCCAACGCTTTTGAGATCCAAATGTTTCCTGTCTTTCCTTCACTTTCTGCCTCTGAAAGAGAAGTGAAAGGGGAGGAAAGGGAAGGGAGGAGACTTGGGAGAAACTGAAGCAGAAGCGTCTCAACTTCTAGTTGTAGAAAAGGAGACAATAGAAAGGTCCCATCTACACTGCCATATAAAATCTAGATTATTTATTTTTAACTGGATTATATAGCAGTGTGGACTCATATAATCCAGTTCAAATCAGATAATCTGGATTGTCTAATTTGATCATGTGGTTTATATGGCAGTGTAGATCCAGCCAAAGAACTATCACAAAGGCCATGTCCTATCCTTCCTTTTTCCTATCCAAGAAAACAAAGTTAAAACAAAGATATGAACTATTCTTTCTTATAATGAAATACAAAGATCTACAGTATATAATTCAAACCCATTACAAGTGTATTGCTTGGCTTTTCAGGGGTCAATTTCCTGTAACACAAGTCAGCAGATATAATTAATATATTATTTTCACCCTGAACGTGCATGTACATTTCATCTTCCTTGTGTAGGCACAGATCAAAACAGGAAAATTCATTCATTTTTTATCTCTATGAAATACCACATGATTTTTCAAATCTTGTTTCTGGACAGCTTCCACATCTTACACAACACTTAAAGCTGAAGGAACTTTTGAAACTACCCACACATCAAACGACAATGAAACAATAGCTACAACTGAAGCATCCCAAATGTCTTTTGGAAGTACAGAAGGATCCATGGTCACCACTGCAGTAAACAAGAATGAAGAAACAAATACTCCAGGCTTGTCAACAATCTCAGCAGCATCAGACACAATTAATCCATCAACTGCGTACGGTATTGTAACCTAATTCAATTATTGAATAGATGACCAGGTGTAGATTTTTTTTAAAACACAAAATTAGAACATATGCATGGAGGGAGGGGGATTCATTGTTACCAGTTGTGCATTCTCACTCACATGAGGACCATGTCTGTGTTTGATGGGTGGATTCCTCCTAATTCAATTGGAAAATAAGATTAGCAGATGCAGCAAGGGAGCAAGGGATACATTAGTGATCAGCCAACTTACTACATGTTATGGTAAATCCATAATATCTGCGGCAACTTGAGTCTACTTATATTAATTCAGCATCCTGCAGGGATCTATTGATGAAATTGCCAAAATGGGAGCGATGGAAAATAAGAAAGTTGTCTCTAGTGTAGTAAAGTTGGTTACCTGCTTAAGAAGACAATGGCTGAATCTACACTGCCATGTAATCCAGTTTCAGAATGCAGTTTAACTACCTTAAACTAGATTATATGGCAGTGGAGACTCACATAATCCATTTCAATGCAGTTAATTCTGAAACTGGATTGTATGGCAGTGTAAATCAAGCCAATGAGAATGAGCAAGCATATGATAGCACAGCTGGGTGTGACAAACAGTTTGATACTTGTGTTGTCGAAGGCTTTCATGGCCGGGATCACAGGGTTGTTGTATGTTTTCTGGGCTGTATGGCCATGTTCTAGAAGTACTCTCTCCTGACGTTTCACCCACATCTATGGCAGGCATCCTCAGAGGTTGTGAGGTATGGAGAAACTAAGCAAGGAAGGTTTATATATATCCGTGGAAAATCCAGGGTGAGAGAAGAAGTATTTTTCAGTTGGTGGCCAGTGTTAATGTTGTAGTTAATCACCTCAATTAGCATTGAATAACTTCATCTCCTGGCTTCCCCCAGGCAACCTTCCTTGCTTAGTTTCTCCATACCTCACAACCTTTGAGGATGCCTGCCATAGATGTGGGCGAAACATCAGGAGAGAATACTTCTAGAACATGGCCATACAGGCCGGAAAACATACAACAACCCAGTTTGATACTTGTCCCCTAAGCCTGCATGCTATTGTGAGGTGAATGAGGAATGCAGTCCGAACTCTAGCACTAAAATGAAACTTGAACTGCATAAGACCACCCCAAAAACTGCCAATTGTTGTACAGTACACCAAATTAACAGAGATGCAATACAGTTTTTTGCCTCAAGTAGAAAAAAGTTTTAAAGCCAGGCTTTAACCCAGTGGTTCTCAACCTTTGGGTCTCCAGATGTTTGGCCTACAACTCATAGAAATCTCAGCCACTTTGCCAGCTGTTAGGATTTCTGGGAGTTGAAGGCCAAAATATCTGGGGACCCAGAGCCGGCCCTAGGTATTTTTCAAGTGTAGGCGAACAGAATTTTGACGCCCCCCCAAACCAATCACTGAAAAATAAAAGCGTTAGATAAGCGAAAATGTTGGATAATAAGGAAGTATAAAGGAAAAGCCTATAAAACATCAAATTACATTATGATTTTAAAAATTAAGCACCAAAACATCATGTTTTACAACAAATCAATAGAAAAAGCAGTTCAATACATGGTAATGTTATGTAGGGATTACTATATTTGCAAATTTAGCACTAAACATTGAACAGGGATATAGGGCAGTGTGGACTTAGATAACCCAGATAGCCCTCAGTATTAAAAAAAACCCCTCTAAAATCAGGACAATAAATAAAGAACAACACTCTGAAAACAGAAGAAATCCAGACAGTAAACAATCAGGGACAGCTAACTCCTCCCAAAAAAAGATTCTCCCAGGCAAGAAGAAGCCAGGCCTTGAAGCCACAGGGCCATTAAATGCTAATCAAGGTGATTAATTACAACATTCACACCTGCTTCAAAGAAAAGTTCTTTCTCCCACCCTGGACCTTCTACAGATAAATAAACCCCACATACCTAGCTTCCAAGTTCCTACAGACCTCACAATCTCTGAAGGCCCCAAAGGTGGGCTTGCGTGGTGCGAAGGTGGGTCTGCGCTGGCCGGAAGGCCCGAAAGAGAAGGAGGTGGAGAGTGGTGCCCTCCTCCCAGGACCATGGTGCCCCCGGGACGATGGCGCCACAGGCAAATGCCTATTTCGCCTTATGGTTGGACCGCCTCTGTGGGGACCCATAGGTTGAGAACCACTGCTTTAACCTGAACATGTTACATTTAAAGTCAATACAGGGGTTTGTAAATAAATTCAGGCCAAAGTATCTTCATTCTCCGAACTATATGCAAGCCCATTAATTTCAATGTGAAGGTAACTCTGGTAAAATTTAATATGATATCTTTGCATCTATCTAAATTAGGAAAGATTCAAATCCCAGCTAAGAAGAGTATTACAATATGGAATGCTACCACAAAATGTGCTGTTTCAGTTAAGAATTAAAACACTGACCAACATACATTTTGGTACCTCAAATGTTAGACCTGTTTCTGGGCATATTTGACCTGCTGATTGGAAGAATGGCATGAGTTTCCCCACATTAGTTCTAATTTTTGTAATACAGAATGTATGACATTTACCAGTTTTCATCTGCTTGCCCACAGAAAATCATGATAACCATATCTAAGAAATTAGATATAGGAGCCCTCAATGGCACAGCGGGTTAAAGCGCTGAGCGGCTGAACTTACTGACCAAAAGGTCAGCGGTTCAAATCCAGGGAGCGGAGTAAGCTCCCGCTGTTAGCTCCAGCTTCTGCCAACCTAGCAGTTTGAAAACATGCAAATGTGAGTAGATCAATAAATACTGCTTCTGTGGGAAGGTAATAGTACTCCATGCCGTCATACTGGCCACATGACCTAGGAGATGTCTACAGACAATGCCAACTCTTCAGCTTAGAAATGGAGATAAGCACCACCCCCCAGAGTTGGACACAACTAGACTTAATGTCAGGGGAAAATGTTTACCTAGTGCTGATGTGGTCAATCCAATGCCATTTTTGGATCAATGCCCAAAAACCAAGGCAACAAGAAATGTTTGGTTTTTTTGACTGAATAATTCCATGTTTTTAAATGTGCACTAAACTAGTTGCCTTCATTATGCTCTTTTGTTTTATATTTTTAATTGTTTCACTTTAGAAATCCCTCAATCATCTACAGAAAAGACTGTTGCAACTGGTAAGCATTGCTGAAGATTTATTTTTACTGTTCAAATAATAATCTAGCTCCAAAAATGTGTTGTCATCATTTGTACAGCCTCCAATTTAACTGAATAGCTGTCAGTATTTTTTGCTTAATCTGGAATGCTGATGTACATCATCCAGTTTGAACAAACTATCAAAAATGAACAAAAACAATTATATTATCTAACATTTCAGTAAGATTTATTTTAACGTTTGCAATATTCCTTACATTCTCAGGCCCACCATCTACTACCGAAACACCGGTTACAACTGGTATGTATTTTAATTTCAGTTTAAAATGAATCAGTAATATTACTTTCTATTTTAAAGGTGAAAATAAAACAGAATTGCTGAAAAATCCTCATCAGACAAGAAAGACACAAGATATATTACAGTTTCTCATGTATATTTTTAGATGTAGAGTTTGCAGAAATACGAGGTAACTCATTAAAAAAAGATCGACACAAAAATCTGGTCAACTATTCTATGCAGAATATTGTATTCTGGACGTGACATGTTGTTCTTTGCCTCAGGAAGCAAAATGCTAGTCTTTAACATTTTACATTTGAAGGGTTTTGCAAATTACCTCAGTTCAAAATAACAGACTTGTAGTCTGGTAAATAAGATAGAATATTTAAAGTATTCATCCTACCGAATATGTGCAAACCAATTAACATCAATATGAAGATAATACAGTAGAGTCTCACTAATCCAAGCCTCGCTTATCAAGCCTCTGGATAATCCAAGCCATTTTTGTAGTCAATGTTTTCAATATATCGTGATATTTTGGTGCTAAATTCGTAAATACAGTAATTACAACATAACATTACTGCGTATTGAACTACTTTTTCTGTCAAATTTGTTGTATAACATGAAGTTTTGGTGCTTAATTTGTAAAATCATAACCTAATTTGATGTTTAATAGGCTTTTCCTTAATCCTTCCTTATTATCCAAGATATTCGCTTATCCAAGCTTCTGCTGGCCAGTTTAGCTTGGATAAGTGAGACTCTACTGTACTTGAAAAATTAACACAATATCTTGTGTCTATTTAAATTAGAAAGACTTCAGGTCTCAACTGAGAAGAGTATAATAACAGGTATGTATTAATACATATTTTTGTTTATGCTTTTGAAGTTAATTAGTACAGTAAGGTAATGCCCAAGATCCTGCAAGGCAGACTCCAGCAATACATGGAGTGAGAGTTTCCAGATGGGTTCAGAAAAGGCAGAGGAACGAGAGACCAAATTGCCAATATCCTCTGGATAATGGAGGAAGCCAGGGAGTTTCAGAAAAACATCTATTTCTGCTTTATTGACTATTCTAAAGCCTTCGACTGTTTGGATCATAATAAACTGTAGCATGTTCTTGGTGGTATGGGGATGCCAAGTCACCTTGTCTGTCTCCTGAGAAATCTATATAAAGACCAAGTAGCAACAGTAAGAATAGACCACGGAACAACAGACTGGTTCAAGATTGGGAAAGGAGTGCGGCAGGGCTGCATACTCTCACTCTCCCTATCCAAATTGTATGCAGAACACATCATGAGACGTGCAGGGATTGACAAATCCAAGGCTGGAATTAAAATTTCTGGAAGAAACATTAACAGCCTTAGATATGCAGATGATTCCACTCTGATGGCTGAAAGTGAGAAGGAACTAAGGAGCCTTATCACCAAGGTGAAAGAAGAAAGTGCAAAAGCTGGGTTGCAGTTAAACATTAAGAAAACCAAGATTATGGCAACCAGACTGATTGATAACTGACAAATAGAGGGAGAAAATGTGGAGACAGTGACAGACTTTATATTTCTAG
Organism: Anolis carolinensis; assembly: GCF_035594765.1. NCBI lineage: Eukaryota > Metazoa > Chordata > Lepidosauria > Squamata > Anolidae > Anolis > Anolis carolinensis. The sequence goes on from NC_085843.1 coordinate 193,973,322, forward strand.
GCAAAAGATTCACTGCAGATGCAAATTGCAGCCAGGAAATCAGAAGATGTTTACTTCTTGGGAGGAAAGCAATGGCCAACCTTGATAAAATAGTGAAGAGTAGAGACATCACACTGGCAATGAAGGTCTGCATAGTTAAAGCAATGGCATTCCCTGTAGTAACCTATGGATGTGAGAGCTGGACCATAAGGAAGACTGAGCAAAGGAAGATAGATGCTTTTGAACTTTGGTGCTGGAGGAAAATCCTGAGAGTTCCTTGGACCGCAAGAAGATCCAACCAGTCCATCCGCCAAGAAATAATGCCTGGATGCTCACTGGAGGGAAGGATATTAGAGGCAAAGATGAAGTACTTTGGCCACATAATGAGAAGACAGGAAGGCTTGGAAAAGATCATGATGCTGGGGAAAATGGAAGGAAAAAGGAAGAGAGGCCAACCAAGGGCAAAATGGATGGATGGTATCCTTGAAGAGACTGGCTTGACCTTGAAGGAGCTGGGGGTGGCGATGGCCAACAGGGAGCTCTGGCATGGACTGGTCCATGATGTCACAAATAGTCTGAAATGACAGAGTGATCGAACAACAAACAGTACATGTTTTCAAATGGGAAATCAACTCATTATCTTCTTTATATCATCTGCTATTTTAGATCTTAAAAATAATTCGGAATTTCCTCAATCTTCTACAGCAAAGAGTGTTACTGTTGGTAAGCACTGTTGGAGATTTATTTTTATTATACTGATTTTTAAAAGACGATAATAAATAAAATCAAATATAAAATTGAAAGTATCCTACTTGTATTCTTCATCTCTTCTTGCAGAGCTTTCTCCACTGGAAACAACAGCAAGGCCTTTGCTCCCAAGACTAATGGATGGGGAGAACAGTTGTGAAGGTCGGGTTGAAGTCTATTACAGTGGGAGCTGGGGCACAGTCTGCGATGATGGTTGGGACTTAGTCGATGCCCAGGTTGTGTGCAGGCTACTTGGCTGTGGAAATGCCATTGAAGCGCCAATAAGTGCCGAATTTGGTGAAGGCTCTGGTAACATTCACATGAATAATGTCAATTGCCAAGGGAATGAATCATCACTTGAAGATTGTTCCCATGATGGATGGGGAGTTCATAATTGTCACCACAAGGAAGATGCCAGCGTTATCTGCTCAGGTAATCCAAATGTCCCAGATTTCCCCCTCATATGATATTTTATTTGGATTACCTTATTCTTGGCTACTTTTGCCAAATATTTTTGACAAGTATCTAAATATCCGTCAATTTTATTACGTGCTGCCATTTGGTAGTAAAACGAAGGCACTAACTATACAATTCCTACTCCTTACTTACTTATTTTTATGGTGGATTTGCATGTTTTCCCATATACCATCATTACTTTTCATTACTTGGAAAATTTGTCTCAATGAAATGATAGAACAATTTTCCCATAGATAGATTATATATCGCTTATTCTATAACTATTCAGTAATCTTACATTTCAGTACGATTTATTTTAATGTTTGCAATTTTTCTCACATTCTCAGGCCCGCCAACTACTACAGAAACACCAGTTACAACTGGTATGTATTTTGATTTCAGTTTAAAACAAATCATCAATACTACTTTCTATTTTAAAGATGAAAATAAAATAGAATTGCTGTAAAATCCTCATCAGATGAGAAAGACACAAGAGATATTCCAGTTTCTTATCTTCATTTTTAGATGTAGCATTTGCAGAAATATGAGGTGACTCATTAAAAAAAAGATGAACACAAAAATCTGGTCAATTTTTGTATGCTGAATTAACAGACGTGACATACTGTTCTTTGCCTCAGAAAGCTAAATGTCAGCCTTTGGCATGTTACTTTGGAAGTCAATACAGGGTTTTGTAAATTACCTCAGGTCAAAATAACAGACTTGTAGTCTGGTAAATATGATTGAATATTTAAAGTATTCATCATACCTAATATGTGCAAACACATTAACATCAATATGAAGATAACCATTGAAAAACTAACACAGTATCTTGTGTCTATTTAAATTAGAAAGACTTCAAGTTTCAACTGAGAAGAGTATTACAACAGGTATGTATTAATACAGATTTTTGTTTCTGTTTTTGAAGTTAATGAGTACATGTTTTCCAAGGGGAAACTCACTGGTTATTATGTTTATACCATCTGCCATTTTATAATCTTTTTGAAAAATTTAGAATTTCTTCAATCTTCTACAGAGAAAAGTGTTGCAACTGCAAAGCATTGCTGAAGATTTGTTTTTATTATACAGTTTTTAAGGGGATAATCAATATCATAAAATATAAAATTGAAAGTATTTTGTGTGTATTCTTCATCACTTCTTGCAGAGTTTTCTCCATTGGAAACAACAGCAAGTTATTTGCCCCCAAGACTAATGGATGGGGAGAACAATTGTGAAGGTCGAGTTGAAGTCTATCACAACGGCCACTGGGGTACGGTCTGCGATGATGGTTGGGACTTAGTCGATGCCCAGGTTGTGTGCAGGCAACTTGCCTGTGGAAATGCCATTGAAGCTCCAATAAGTGCCGAATTTGGTGAAGGCTCTGGTAACATCCACATGAATAATGTCAATTGCCAAGGGAATGAATCATCACTTGAAGATTGTTCCCATGATGGATGGGGAGTTCATAATTGTCACCATAAAGAAGATGCCAGTGTTATCTGCTCAGGTATTCTAAATGTCCCAGATTTCCTCCTCATATGATATTTTATTTGGATTACCTTATTCATGCCTACTTTTTCCAAATATTTTGACAAGTATCTAAATATCCATCAATTATATCACATGCTGTCTTTTGGTAGTAAAACGAACACCCTAACTGTACAATTTCTACTCCTTACTCACTCCCTTTTATGGTGGATTTGCATGTTTTCCCATTTACCTACATTACTTTTCAGTGCTTGGAAAATCTGACTCAATGAAATGATGGAACAATTTCCCCATAGAGAGAACTATTATATATAGCTTATACTATAACTATTCAGTTAGAAAGATTAATAGTTCATTGCAGCTGTTTTGTTACTCTGATCTCCCCTTTTCTCTAGTAACCAACTCACTTCAACCCTTTCCGTTTCAAATGGTGCTTTTCTTGGCTGCCCTCTATGGTCTCACTATTTTTTTCCTTTGACTCAAGGGAAAGAACAATCTTGTACCAGTCTTCAGATGAGGAGACATATTTCCTATTTATTTTGTAAAAAGCCAGGAATTATATGGCCCTTTGGATGTTGTCAACATTCAATTAACTACATTCTTCAAATCGGCTATGTTTGTTAGGGATGCTGGGAATTGCAATTTAACAATATTTAGAGAACTGCATCAGTCCCAGCCCTTTACTTGTAGCTAGAGGAAAACTGCATTCTGTGAATTACTTGCAGTTGGATGGAATTTACATGCTGTCGCAAAAAGAGTCATGAGAGCCAATCAAAATAGTATTTTTCTTTTTGCATTGATTCTTTAATTGAACCTATACTGTTTGAATAATAATCTAGCTTCATAAATGTGCCATTATCATTCTGTGTTGTGAATGAGTCTTCTGAGGCTGTTAGTGACAATAGTAGCATCAGGAGGGGAAGGAAGACTCCTCGCGAGGAGGGCTCATTGGAAAACTTACACAGGAAAAGGGTCAGGGAGATACTTGAGGAATCCTCAGATGAGGATTTATTTGGGGATTTGGAAGGGGATCCTGAGATGGAAATGACTGCTGAGGACCCGGTGGTGGCGGAAGGAGTTGGCATAGACTGGGCATGGGCTCCGGAGGATCTTGGGGAGGAAACTGAGCCCATGGATGCTGAGGACGCAGGAGAAGCTTGGGGTTCTTCAGAAGCAGACCCCACATGGTCTTGGAGGAATGAGGGCAATTCAGCAGGTGTGGACAGGGTTGGGCGTGGGCAGGGCGATTCTGGCTCTGATGAGGAACTTGGGACGCCTGATCCTAAGGCGTTGGTTGTTTGGACGCCCAAGGAAACCCAAATAAATTGGGGTTTTTGGGCCATTGTTCTTTGCGTGTGGCAAGGTGTTGTTGGGCGCCATTGGGTTTCCTGTACATGACTCTGAAGACTGGCTTGGGACTTCGCAACCGATCTGCCGCTTGCTTCCGTCGTTTTGGCTCTTTGTGTTACCCCGTGACGTGGACCTTACTGTGACGACTTCATTCCTTGGACCCTGGACTGGACTACAACCTGGTGTGTTCCCGAATTTTCGCTCCCGAATTTGGCTTGGCTTCATTCCCGTCCCTGTGGCTGCTTCCTGTGCTGACCATTGGCTTTGTCTCCGACCCTGACGTTCCTCTCCTGCCCTGACTCCGGACCGGCTTATGACTACTGTGATTACGTTCCGTTCCTTTGACTACTGGCCCGGCTTCCGACTCTTCGCTTTTGTCCCAGCGTTTTTCGGCTTTGGTTTGTTTACATTGCTTTCAGCGGTTGACTCTAGCCCGGTTTGGGCTTCCTTTCAGTTTTGGGACCTTTTCTGTATATTTTGGGTTTCAGAACAATTTAGAACTTCGGGGCGCTTTGTCCTGATTTTGTTTTGCTATTTTGACCCTGTGCTGCAATTTTGAGCTGAATTTAAGCAACCTAGTTTTAATCCGGATTATACTCCGGTTTACATTTTTTGGAGTTTCTGTGTTTCAGACTGTTTAATCACACTGAAGTTAAAGTGTTGCAAGTTCCCAGGACCTTTTGTTGAGCTTTTTTGAGTTATTACTAAATAAACTGAATTTACCTAACTGGCTGGCGTCTGACTTTTGACATTCTGGGTGTATAATTATCCTTCAATTTAACTGAATAGCTGTCAGTATTTGTTACTTAATCTAAAATGCTGATGTACATTATCCATTTTGTATCCTACTTGTATTCTTCATCTCTTCTTGCAGAGCTTTCTCCACTGGAAACAACAGCAAGTCCTTTGCTCCCAAGACTAATGGATGGGGAGAACAGTTGTGAAGGTCGGGTTGAAGTCTATTACAGTGGAAGCTGGGGCACAGTCTGCGATGATGGTTGGGACTTAGACGATGCCCAGGTTGTGTGCAGGCAACTTGGCTGTGGAAATGCCATTGAAGCGCCAATAAGTGCTGAATTTGGTGAAGGCTCTGGTAACATCCACATGAATAATGTCAATTGCCAAGGGAATGAATCATCACTTGAAGATTGTTCCCATGATGGATGGGGAGTTCATAATTGTCACCACAAAGAAGATGCCAGTGTTATCTGCTCAGGTAATCTAAATGTCCCAGATTTCCCCCTCATATGATATTTTATTTGGATTACCTTGGCTTGCCCACTTTTTCCAAATGTTTTGACAAGTATCTAAATATCCATCAATTATATTAAGTGAGGTTGTTTGGTAGTAAAATGAACACACTAACTGTACTCCTTATTCACTTTCTTTTTATGACGGATTTGCATGTTTTTTCATTTACCATCATTACTTTTCAGTACTTAGAAAATCTGTCCCAATGAAATGACTGAACAATTTCCCCATAGATATAACTCTTACATATAGCTTAACTATTCAGTTAAAAAGGATATCAGTTCATTGCAGATGTTTTGTGACTCTGGCTTCCCCCTTTCTCTAATAATCAACTTACTTCAACACTTTCCTTTCCGAATGGTGTTTTTTGTGGTCTGACACTGAAACTACTACACCATGCTGGCTGCACTCTCACTAAAACCTTCCTTTGGCTCAACAAAAAGAATGTTATTGTACCAGTCTTCGGATAAGGAGTCGTATTTCCTATTTATTTTGGCAAGAGCCATGGATCCTGTGGCCCTTTAATGTTGTCAGATTTCAATTAACAACAATATCTTTGTTAGGACTGCTGGGACTTGCAATGTAACACTTGTAGCTAGAAGCAGAAAGACAGACGTTATTCTGTAAATTATTCACAGTTGGATGGAATTTACTGTTCGCAATAACACAGGGTAAAAATAAACATACAAACACCTGCTACATTTAATTTCCTCCCTGAATTGTGCATGGGACTAAATGTCTCCCAAGGTAAGCAGGTAACTCAAACCAAAAGCACTGCAGAGTCTTTATCTGTAGTTAGCAGTGATTTATACCTCTGATCCTGTTTGCTGTTCTTCGTTTTAATAAGGCATTGGAGCTCTGGCTTTCATCCAAACTCCTTGCAGGCTTTTTTCTTCACTCGTTGCTTTATACAGCTATTTACAACAGTTCTGCTATCCGTATATGCGGAGACATGCTCACAAGAACACAGCATGAACCGTAGTACAGGATCATAGTGACAGATCCACATGTCAATTGAGCATCATAGTAAGAGCACAGCATAGCAAGAATGTTGCATGGCAAAGAGACCATCATGGCAAGAAGACATTGTGGCAAAGAACACTGTGGCAAGGAGAATCTGCATATGTTTGCCCCTTCTTTATATACTAAATTGACAACAGGAAATGATGCTGTTATTGTTATGTATACCACATGGTCATGACTCAGCTGTCCCTCCAGGTCTACAACTCCACTTTCTTAACCCTTTCCGTGGAATGTGCTGTGATCACATGCCCATTAGAACTGTATTTTTAACGCAATTGAGTTACATACAATGCATTTCTTTCGAACGTGGAATTTTCGACCTGTCATTTACATGTTGTAGCAAAAAGAGTCACGAGTGCCAATTAAAATAGTATGTTGCTTTTTGCATTGATTCTTTAATTTCATAGACCTATGCTGTTCAAATAATAATAATCTAACTCCATAAATGTGCCATTATTATTCTGGGTGTATATCCTTCAATTTAACTGAACAGCTGTCAATACTTTTTACTTAATCTGTAATGCTGATGTACATTATCCACTTTGAAAGGACTGACTACAAAACAGAACAAAAAATTACATCATCTAACATTTCAGTAAGATTTATTTTAATGTTTGCAATGTTCCTTGCATTCTCAGGCCTACCAGCTACTACAGAAACACCAATTACAACTGGTATGTATTTTAATTTCAGTTTAAAACAAATCATCAATATTACTTTCTATTTTAAAGGTGAAAATAAAATAAAATTGCTGAAAAATCCTCATCAGATGAGAAAGACACAAGATATATTATCTTCATTTTAGATGTAGCGTTTGCAGAAATATGAGGTGACTCATAAAAAAAAGATGAACACATGACATGACATGACATGACATGACATGTCATGACATGACATGACATATTGTTCTTTGCCTCAAGAGGGAATATGTCAGTATTTGATATTTTACTTTGGAAGTCAATACAGGATTTTAAAATTACCTCATGTCGAAATAACAGGCTTGTAGTCTGGTTATCAATGGTAAATAAGCCTGAATATTTAACACATTCATCCTACCTAATATATGCAAGCCCATTATCATCAATATGAAGATAACCCTTGGAAAAAATAACACAATATCTTGTGTCTGTTTAAATTAGAAAGACTTCAAGTCTCAACTGAGAAGAGTATTACAACAGGTATGTATTAATACAGATTTTTGTTTCTGTTTTTGAAGTTAATGAGTACATGTTTTCAAATGGGAAATCAACTGGTTATCTTCTTTATCTCATCTGCCATTTTATAATCTTTTAAAAAATAATTTAGAAATTCCTCAATCTACAGAGAGAAGTGGTGGAACTGGTAAGCATTGCTGAAGAGTTATTTTTACTATAAAGATTTTCAAAGGGGTAATCAATACCATAAAATATAAAACTGAAAGTATTATATGTGTATTCTTCATCACCTCTTTCAGAACTTTCTCCATTAGGAATGTCAGCAAGTCCTTTGCCCCCAAGACTAATGGATGTCATAAAGCAATACAAAATAAATGAGTAACCCCAAGAATAAAACATCTAAATTTAATAAAATAATCCATATTCAACAAATTTAACACACATTCCCTAGCAAGCTCAGAATGCCACACCTTTGGGAATGAATGTTTTAAAAATGTTGAAACCAAGCTTGTCAGACCTTTAGGTAGCCACTTCCAACCTGTCATCAATCACCACAACCGTTTGAGTCCAATCCAATCAAGGTTAGGGGTACAGCAAACACATATAAAAATCTATTTCTAAAACTGTAGAGTTAAAATGATTTATTAGCTTTTAAAATGGAGGAATATTATGTGTTCCAGCAGCACTGGGATCAAGACGAGTAGGTTTTTTTTCCTGGACTGGATCTAGCCTAAGTGAGAAAGCATACAGATTAATTAGATGAAAGCATTTGTATTGCATGACAGTTACAGTTTTTAGTATGGATATGTTTTCCCATACATGAAATAAATGTTGGGTTTTTTTGGAATATATTTAAAGCTACTAGTTCTGGTGTTGCTTTGGTCCTTTTATTACAGTTTTGATTCCCTCTGCTTCTATTGCTGAACGACCCAAGGAAGAGTTCAAATATGTATACTCCAATTGGAAGAAAGTTTTTTTCTCAAGCTGTTTCTCAAAGATAAAAGTTTTATCAAATGGAAAAACTGTTTTCTGAGTGGGATCTAGAGCTACCAGTTCAGGCTGCTGTAAGGTTCTTGTCTCATTATTATTTTTGACAGCCGTTATTGGACCTCTTCACATGGGCTAAATATCCTCATTTTATCACTTTTGGCCAGGGCCTGGATTAGGACTGCCAGGCACCATCAGACAACGTTCAGCAGGCCCCATCCTCATTCCTCCCGAAGTAGAGAGGAAACGTCAGAAGGCGCTTCTTTCTCCACCACAGGGAGGAAAGTGTTTTCCGGGTAGCTCACTTTCCTCCCCTTTTCACCATATTATGGGGGAAAGGGCAGTAGGGCAACAGACATTCCCAGTTATTGCCAACCTTTCTCCCATATGATGGGGGAAGGAGAAAGGGTTAGTGGGGCACCACAAGGCACCCCTTTCACCGGCGGGCCTTCCCTTTCACCGGCGACTGCTGGCTCAAAGACACGGACCCCCTGGGCCATGTGAAGAGGCCCATTGTCTCTGGAAGTGCTGAATGACCAAAGGAAGAGTCTCTCTATATATAGTATGTAATTCTTCTTATAAATAAATTATTTAGCCTGCATAGTATACTACCTTTCTCATCTGCTAGGGTTTGGTTCCAGAACCCCTGTGGATATCAAAATCTTGGAATTCTGAAGTCTTATTATATACTGAAGTAGTATTGTGCAAGTAAAAAGCAAAAATCAAGGGATTTTGCATGTACAGTAGAGTCTCACTTATTCAAGCTAAACGGGCCGGCAGAAGCTTGGATAAGCGAATATCTTGGATAATAAGAAGGGATTAGGGAAAAACCTATTAAACATCAAATTAGGTTATAATTTTACAAATTAAGCACCAAAACATCATGTTATACAACAAATTTGACAGAAAAAGTAGTTCAATATGCAGTAATGTTATGTTGTAATTACTGTATTTACGAATTTAGCACCAAAATATCACGATATATTGAAAACATTGACTACAAAAATGGCTTGGATAATCCAGAAGCTTGGATAAGTGAGACACTACTGTATATATTTTTTCAAATGGTGGATGGGGGAATTTAAGGATGAAAAATCTGTGGAAAGTAAGAACTCAATCCAATATTATCTTTCTTGTCTTTCTAATTAGAAACTATCCTATCAACTACAAAGCAGGATCATCTTTTTTCTGGTAAGCGTGATAAAGCTTTTTCTTATTTATTTTTTTAAATAACAAATTAACATTATCCACATATTTTAAAACCATACACACAATGGACTACCCATATTTACTCGGGTCTAATGCACAATGAAATCTAATGCTCGTCTGAATTTTCAAAACCCTTAAACAAAAAAGTATTTGCTGTTGAATGTAATGCTCAAAAAGCACACTCTTTGTAATTTGGTCAAATAAGGTGTGCATTATAGTAGCTGCCTGCTTATAATTCCTTCTTTAAAAATTAAAGGGTTAGAAAACCAAAGCTTTCAGCAATGGAAAAAACCTTGGAGTGTATCTGTTCTGTAGAATGGATTCACTTTAACCCTTATCTCCACTCGGGCCCTTTCTAAGATGTGCTTAAGCAGGACCAGGGAAGGCTCCTTCTCAGGACAGGCACTGGCACTTTGGAACTCCCTTCAGGAAGAACTAAGAATTGCTCTGTCCCTACTGAGTTTCCAGAAAGGGGTAAAGACCTTCCTATTTCAGAAAGCTTTTAACTAAAGATGGAATGTGTCAGAGCTAGGTTGAGTTTTAACAAATTCAATGAGTTTTAATGGGTCAATCTGTACATCGTTATGGGGGTCAGAAAGGAGAGGTGGTAAGTGGTCAATGTAATTGTGATTTTAACTATGTTTGTAACCTGTGCACTATATGATTTTATGTGTTGTAATCTGCCTTGTGTCTGCTTGGTGGAGAAAAGCGGGGTAAAAGTATCTTAAATAAATAAATAACTGCCTTGGCTCAATTCTATGGGGTCATGCAGTCTTTAATTTGGAATCATGGGGACTGCCAAAGAATGCTGATGTCTCACCAAACTACAAATCCGAGCATTGCATAGCATTGAGTCATGGCAATTAAATGAGAGATGATATCCTTCAAATTGGAGCTCCAATTGCTCCTGAAGTAGCTTCCCTTCTTGCTTTGGCTCAGCACTAAGGTTACCGTATTACATGAATCTAATGCACACCCTATTATTTATTTATTTATTTACATTACTTTTACCCCGCCTTTCTCTCCTAGGAGACTCAAAGCAGCTTACAGTAAATAGGCAAAAATTCAATGCCTAAAACAATGTAAAAACAGCAATTCATATAAAACAATCTACAAAACAACATTTCATATAAAACAGATACCATTACAAAATAAAAACACATTATATAAAATTTTAAGAATGTCCAAGATTAAAAACCATTCATCCAGAATCCTCAAGTCTTCGTACAGGTCATGTAAAGTCCATGTTCTCATTCATTAAAAGCCTGTGTGCACAACCATGTCTTTAAGGCTTTCCTGAAGCCTAGGAGAGTTGGTATCTGCCGTATGTTGCTGGGGAGGGTGTTCCACACCCTACTTTTTGGGAAGGCAATTTAATATTCTCCTACTACAGTATCAAGTCTCACTTCCAGTTAGTCATTTCAATGTAAAAGACTGGATAGAGATGTGAGACCACAGAGAGGATAGTATGAAATGGCAGAAACATGGATTCATGCCATGGACTATGCTTGAATTCCTGCCATTTAACAGATCCTCACATCTCTCTCTAGCTTCGTTCCTCTCATCTCTGTACTCTTGCATTTCTCACTTTCCTCTTGTGTCTTTCTAGCCTTTTCAGCCTTGCAAATAGAGTACATATTGTGCTACTTGTGCTGTGTGCTGTAATTTGAATTTGTGATTGATTAAACCTATGGATCCAGAGCCCACCAATATAGTGGACCCACTTATTTGCTTCTCACCTTACTCTGTGTATACTTTTTTCTGTCATCTTAATAAGACCTCAAGGCAAAGTTATCATTATTGTATTTCCAATTTAGAAATCTTCCCATCTACTACACAGCAGAATTTTCTTTCTTCTGGTAAGTGGTGGTTAATAAGTAAATAAGTCCCATTATTTACTTCCTTGTGCTTTTGGAAAGCTGTAAGATTGTGAATATTCCTATATCTGGTGATACATGTTAAATATCCCTTGTTCAACTTGCTTGGGACCATTTTGGGAGGGATTTTTTCAGATTTTGAAATATCGGTATTTGCAAAAATGTCCATAATGTGTTTTATCAAGTGTTTTATAATGACTGTGATTTTATTTTATGCCTTTTAATTTTATTTGTGTGTTTTTTGTATTTGATACCACTGTATGCTTGTTTTACATCTGTGAGCCGCCCCGAGTCCCTCTGAGGAGATGGTGGCGGGGTATAAAAATAAAATTATTATTATTATTATTATTATTATTATTATTATTATTATTATTATTATTATTATTATTATGAGATATTTTGGAGATGGGACTCATGAAATTCATTTAGGTTTCATAGGCATTTTATATGCATAGCATGAAGGCAATTTTATACACTTTATTCTTTTAATAATGTTGTGCATGAAACAAAGTTTATGTACACTGAACCATCAGGAAGAGTAATTTATATTTTGGGATTCTTGTACGTTTTGCATTAATAATGGACAAAAGACTTATATGCAGAATACTTCATCTTGCATTTATTTACAGTACATAAAAGTGTTTAGGGTTATGGGGAAATTGGATTTGCTTCATTTTTGGTTTGAAGGATATTGTGGGTTCTTCTCCTAATAATAACTCCCACTCCTAGTTAGTAGCTTCCACTTATAACAGCACTGAGGGGAGAAAAAAGAGAGAAAGGGAGGAGGAGCATATTCTTGGAGATTGACAAAAGTGACCTCTGAATGGCAAACTCAGAAAGAAAACATATAGATCAATTGGAAACCACTTTTTCCCAAATATTTAGCAAGGATGATCTTTTAATATTTTCCAAAATACAATGAATCCAGGTTGTGGTCCATTTCTTGATTTTTTTACAACTTTGATTTGCCTTGCTTGCAATTACCGAATGAATAACACAAAGAAAAATTTATATGCATGCAGCATCCACAGATTCCACATCCATAGAACCAGCCATCTATGGCTTGAAAGATTTTTTAAAATCCCCAAATAAGCCTGATTTTGTTATTTTATATAAGGGACACCGTTTTGCTATACTTTGTATATAAAAAAGAATTATCTGTTCAGCTACTTTTATTTAATTAAAATATGAAATCATTATAAACATAGACATGAATTTGTCTATACTGTAGAATAAGAATTACAATTTTGTCTGTCTTGTTTTTTTAAAATAGAAACTCTTCCATCAAGTACTGAAAATGTTATTACATCTCGTTAAGTCCTGCTATAACTTTTTCTTACAATATCCTTGATTCAGTATTGCTTATTTATTTCCAAGCTCTACATATGTTAAGCTGTTTCCTGCTTTGAATGTATTTAAATAGGGATGTACATAAATTCATGATTATTTTGTTCTTGCAAATATGAATAAGTATCATAGTTTTCTCTCCACTGCAGAAGAATATGAATAGCAGTATTCATCCCCCCCCCCCCCCCAAATATTCAGCCATTGTAAATATATTTTCTGGAGGATTTTTCTTCAGGATAAAATACATTGTTTTGGGGGAAAGCATATTTCCAACATAGGAAATATATTTACTATATGTTTTATTTTCATTTTTTTTAAAAAAAACCCTACATGTATCCCTTTTCAGAAAAATATGATTACGCAAAAAAAAAAAAAAAGCTCAAATATGTTGCTGTTTTATTGTGTGTTCTGTCAGGATTTCAGAAAAAAAGATGGCAGAAAACACACTTTTCATCCAAGAAAAAAATAAATATTGTCTTTTACTAATACCATATCCCTTTTTTCATTTACTATAAACTTGCTTTTACTTTGTCCATGGCATATTCATTTACAGTTTTGTTAGGTTTGTAAAATTGCTCTTTTAGGGGGAGGGGGACACACATTCTTTTATTTTTAGCCATATCTTTCATAATCTATATTACACTTTTGGCCCTAAATCTGCCAGTTAATCCAAACTAGAGAAGATACACTGAAATAGTGGCAATTTTGTAAATGAACATTTATTAAAGTTTCGTTCATTCTTTGGGTTACACTTGGCATAACAAAGAAAAACTTACCTTGATGTAACTTACACAACTCCATAACATGTAAGTATAATTATTCACTAAATATCTTCTTCAATGTTGTAATGAATACTTTCAACAATCTTCTTCCTATTGTGAGATACTTTTTGAAAACCACATATTTTTAGGCTATTTGTAATTCCAGACTTATACTGCACAAAATTCACTTGAAGTGGGTTTGAACAGAAAATAGCATTTTCTGTGCAGAAAACCAGTATTTTTGCATGGGAAATTGTATTTCAGTGCAGAAATTTTAATTCCTGTCCAGAAATATTAATTTTATGTGCAAGAATTAATGTACATAGATATATAAACAGATACATACATACATATATTCACTGTTATTATATACATACATATAATGTTTTATACTACAGCAGATCTTACTCTTTTTTTCTAATTTCAGGAACAATTTCCCCTACTACAGAGAATCCCATTATAACTAGTGAATAATGTTCCAGTTGGGTGAAGGAAAATTAATTTTTACAAACAAACAATGTTCTGTGATTATTTTGTACATAAACATATTCATAAAACAAAAAAAGTTAATATTTATATATAAATTGAGCATTTCTACTTTAGTTGGCGGCCCAGTATATTTTTTCTTTTTTGCAAATGAACTTTCATCTAGCCTTAAGCTCTGAAAAACCAATGCACCAGTTTTGCAATGCAGTTTGCAGCATATGATTCGTTCAAATAATGTTATGATGATTTGAATGTTGAGACAATATTAACATACAGTTTATATTTGATTTCAACGTATATGCTTTTAAGTATCATCTTTTAACTTGTCAAATAGTTAAAATGGAGTTTAGTCTATTTAAATTAAACATAATTTAAATAGACTCAAAGTTATTTTAACAATTTGACAAATCTTTTACATTATTAAAATTGGTTAATCTGATTTTACCACCCTGAGAGCCCATGATATAGGATTATGAATAGTTTAGCTAAATTAATATTTGTGGGTTATGATTTGTACAAAGGAAATTTTTACAATGAGTAGTCAAAGGCTTTCATGGCCGGAATCACTGGGTTGCTATGAGTTTTCTGAGCTGTATGGCCATGTTTTCAGAACATGGCCATAAAGCCCAGACAACTCACAGCAGCCCAGAAAATATTATAGTTAAAAGAATGTTTACTTTTTAATAAATATCAAGTATTAAAAAAGTTATGGGGAAAACAAACAAAATCTGACTCATTTTAATATATTGCTTCTAATGATGTGTTGGAAAATAATAGTGAGATAAGATCACAGCAAATTCTCAGTAAACCAGCACCCATGGAAATTAGTCGATGCCAAATAAATGCAGTTTCCACTTGCTTAAGTGACTGTTAAAAATAAAATCTAATAAAATGCCCTGTACTATATCATGGTGTAAAGTCTGTATTAACTTCATACTTACAATGAAATACAGTAGTTAAAAGCAGGTAAAGACAAACTTAATGTAAAACAGTTTTAAAAAGGTAAAGGTTTCCCCTGACATTAAGTCCAGTCATGTCTGACTCTGGGGGGTTGGTGCTCATCTCCATTTCTAAGCCAAAGAGCCGGCATTGTCCGTAGACACCTCCAAGGTCATGTGGCCGGCATGACTGCATGGAGCGCTGTTACCTTCCCGCCAGAGCGGTACCTATTGATTTACTCACATTGGCATGTTTTCGAACTGCTAGGTTGGCAGAAGCTGGAGCTAAGAGCGGGCGCTCATTCCGCTCCCGAGATTTGAACCTGGGACCTTTCTGTCTGCAAGTTCAGCAACTCAGTGCTTTAACACACTTCGCCACCGGGGCTCCTTAACAGTTTTAGTGTATCATAAAAACAGTTCTGTAAATACAGTATTTATGCTTTGATTTTTTTTTGCCAGATTCTTGAGATATCCAATTCTGGTTATGGTTAACTGAGAGTCTACTGTATTTTTCTAAACATGTGGTGGAAGTTATAGGCCAAATGATTCCTGTGATAATTTTTTAAAGTTGTGCAAATTTAATTTTTTCTTCCTTTTCTTTAGCTCCAAAAGAAAATACAACACGCAAAGCACCAGGTATATTATAATATCACATTTCAGTTCTAGGTTTTAATTTATTCATGCTAACAAAAGCATATGTACTTGTACATGCTATTGTAAGTTTAAGAATATAAGAAGCTAGAAAGCACTATGCTGGATCAGACCAGCAGACAACTATTTGTTCCTGTAGTCTGTTCCCTGCCCTCACAGGCCAGTGAGAAGTGCACAAACCATACCTAAAAAACTATACCCCAGGCTCATCCAGTGTTCGATACTGTGGAGTTTTGACTCTGGCTAATACTTCAGTGGAATTTGCAGGTACTGATAGAAATTGCCTGAAAATCTAGAGAGCCACGGCTATTTACTGGGTAGACAAACAAACAGTACCCAGTCATTGCCCCTAGTTAATTACTAGAAGTAGTTCATATAATACCCCACCACCACCACCACCACCATCCATATCTGCCAGGGATACGTTCCAAAACCACCATCCCATGAAAATCTGAATGTGTGGATAAAACTGAAAGCTATATTTTGACTAAACATGAGCCAAAAGCATATCATAGAAGTACACTGGAAGACCTAGAGAGGCCCACAAACACTTTGTAGGGGGATATATTGTGGAACATGGATAAGTGAAATCGTTGATATTTAGTCTGTGGGTGAGGGAGTTAAACTGGATTATGTTTATGCTATATTATTGATCTAACTATTTTGTGGTTATATAAGTATTATAAATTGAGGAACCAAATAATCCATTTTATGACTGGCTTCCTTTACTTTCTCTAAGGCACATCAATCCCTTTGTCTAGCACTCTGAAATCCAGTACTTCTGGTAAGCCTTCAAACTAAAAATTATTTCAGTATCATTCTAATTCAATTTAGTGTGGCAGAGTGCAGTTCTGTACATTTTTTACTCGGAAGTTATGTCCTTCTGAGTTTAGTAGGATTGATTCCCAGCAGAAAGTGTGCATAGGATCCCAGGCTCTATATCTTGTCAGTCATCTTATTGATAGAGTTTTATCACACTACACCTTTATGCTGCATTGTTCCATTTGAAATCTCTCCAGCTGGTCTCATGAGGTTGTTTAACTGCTGATGCTGTGTCTAATATCATCATCATCATCATCATCATCATCATCATCATCATCTTGATTTATATTCCGCCCTATCTCCCCGGAGAGACTCGGGGTGGATTCCAAACATAAAAGCCAAAGTGTTGTCGAAGGCTTTCATGGCCGGGATCACAGGGTTGTTGTATGTCTTTCGGGCTGTCCATACCTCACAACCTCTGAGGATGCCTGCCATAGATGTGGGCGAAACGTCAGGAGAGAATACTTCTGGAACATGGCCACACAGCCCGAAAGACATACAACAACCCTATAAAAGGCAAACATTCAATGTCCGACCCAACAAAAATACACCCATAATAATGAAAATTGACGACCCAACATATAAAAACAAATTATGACTTAACAACTAAAATTAAATAAAAAAAACACAACCTGTTATATCAGACATAAAACAAAACATCAAACATTGAACAGAAGCATCAATTTCCCAGTTTCTTGGGGGCAAAAAGATTGATCATTGCTCAAGATGTCTATTGTAACCTTGCCACAATCACGTTCTAACAGCATTTTTTTGGTTTGCATTAATGGTGCCATTACTCAGGTCTTGCATGATGACAAGCATTAGGGGTTTTATCATACAGTGCAGTAGCCAATGTTAATATCTGTAAACAAACACTGTAATTGCTAAAAGTTGTCTTCAACACCTAATCCATAAAATTAGTCAACAGAATACTATGACTGGTGGTATCAAATGCTAGGGTGAAGGATCCGGGTTGTACATTCCTCTGGTACTTTTCCCTATGAAGGTGATCAGTGCAATTCAAACACAGAACTAGAATAAATTTCCAGTCGGAACTGAGACTGAAATTTCTCCTCCAACAGTTCCTTGGGGTACATTACCATGGTTCCATTTAGCAATTTTCACAACTGTGCTATAGTTATCATAAACTAGTGGATTTGATACTTTGCAAATAATTCTGCCCTTAAACTGGCCATGTATATTTTCTAGGAAATGGTTCCTGCGGTGGACGCCTTTCTGGACCTTATGGTTCATTTTCTACTCCATTGTATCCTTCAAAATACCCTAGCAATTCATTGTGTATCTGGGACATACAAGTAACAGAAAATCGTCAAGTTGAACTCCGGTTTGAAGATTTTCGGTAAGTAATTATTCAACTTGTTGAGAGGAATTCAACAGAAATTCAATCACCCTAATTCGTAGTTTGCTTTGTGCTTTTTATCATTATATGTATGCAGTAGTGAACAAGTTAACATTTGATTGTTGGAATAAGGTTGAATTCTTTAGATGGCTCTTTTAAAATTTAGTATGAAACTCAGGGCAGATTCAAATCATTTCAGGGTTTTCTTTGCAAGATTTGTTCAAAAGAGGTTTTCCATTGCTCTCCTCTTCACATAGATAGTACACTTTCCCAGGGTCATCCAGTGGTTTTCAAGCCTGTTAATAGCTACATCTGGATTGTCAACCTTGCATGTAATGAATTTTGACTGTCCATAAATGCTATTTTGATTACCTAGTAACATTACCGAGTACATGTGTCTCAATTTTCATCTGTTAAATATTGGAGGTTATATAGAAACAGTGTAGGAGATATTGCAGAAAATTAAGTTATTGAAGCATATTAAGCTTCGTTCTTAAGCTCAATAATGCCGTATTTGGCTTTTTAACTTTGATGGAAGAAGTATTCAAAAAAGAATCAAATTAATTGCAACTTTCAAAGAAAACTTGGGCATCCTAAAGCAGTTCGCAATCCAAATAGTTCTGATGAGAAATATTCAGCATGTCTTAATTTTCCCTCCACAGATTGGAAATTACAAGCCGCTGCCTTTTTGATTTTGTAGAAATTTTGGATGGCTTTTCATCCACATCACCTTCTCTTGAGAAGACATGTCACAAGACAACAAAGTTATACGTCTCATCATCAAACAAAATGCGAGTTGTATTTTCAAGCGATTCTAGTGTCAATGATATAGGTTTTCATGCTGTCTATCATGAGATTCTTCCAACGAATGCTGTCACAACAAGTAAGAGCATTTTGAATATCATTTGTTGACCTATTTCATATACTGAGATGTACTGTGTTATTTGCCATCAACTTATGGCTATGAATAAGAACCTTCTAAAATCCCTAGCCATCAGTAAACCTGCTCAAGTCTTGTATACTCAAGACAACAGCTTTCTTTATGAATCAATCCATCTGTAATGTAATGTTACTCTTTTCCTAATGTATTGCACTTTATGATCTCTTCCAATGAATCTTGTAGTAGTCTCCAAAGTACAATGCCTTCAGTTTAGTCATTTAAGTCATACCGTTAGGTGCAAAATGAGCAGAAAAAGGCTTAATAATTACAAAATAAGTTCAATTTTTCATTATATATACACACACACATATTTAACATAATGTGACAAGCAGTAGTTACAATGTGAACAAGGTATATATATACAGTAGTCTCACTTATCCAAGCCTCGCTTATCCAAGCTTCTGGATAATCCAAGCCATTTTTGTAGTCAATGTTTTTAATATATCATGATATTTTGGTGCTAAATTCGTAAATACAGTAATTACAACATAACATTACTGCGTATTGAACTACTTTTTCTGTCAAATTTGTTGTATAACATGATGTTTTGGTGCTTAATTTGTAAAATCATAACCTAATTTGATGTTTAATAGGCTTTTCCTTAATCTCTCCTTATTATCCAAGATATTCGCTTATCCAAGGTTCTGCTGGCCCGTTTAGCTTGGATAAGTGAGACTCTACTGTGTGTGTGTGTGTGTGTGTGTGTGTGTGTATGATATACTTTTCTCATGTTTTAATCCTTATACTTTTTTCGTATTATCAAGGGGAAAGAAACTATTAAACAGCATTATAAAAATATTTTTACTTATAGGTTCTGCTTTCAGTATCATTCTCTCATAAATTATAACTGGCAGTTAAAGTCATGTCAAATAGCATTAGTTCTATAGTCTGGATGCATATTGTATATTTGTTTATGAGTGAATTAGAGCTCTAAGATTATCTGGAAAGGCCCTTCTCACTGTCCAGCCATTTTCATCAGCTTGTTTTGTGGGAAGAAGGAAGGGAATATTCTCAGTGACTGCTCCCAGACTTTCAAATTTCCTCTTCCTGTCCTCCTATCAGCAAATCAAAACATTTTGATGCCAATAAACATAAACAAACAAACTGTGGTTGGACAGTTAAAGCTTTGTGGTGATGTTTTTAAGGTTGTAAATGACATTTTAATAAATGTTAATATATTTAATGTATAATGTTTAACTTTATGTATGGTTTAATTGTATGTCAAATATTGTATTTATATTTTTTGACTGCTTCATGTATAGTTTTAAATTTGTATTGTTGTTAGCCAGCTTGAGTCCCATTATTGTGGAATGGTGGGATATAAATTTTTGGGTGTCATCACTATGTTGATGATTCCCAGCTCTATTTTTCCTTTACTACTGGTGCCAAGCAGACTATGATAGTGCTGAATCATTGTGTGGATACAATAAAAGACTCATGGGTGAATAAACAAGATGGCAGTGTTGCTGGTCTGTAGGAAAACCAACCTAGGATTGCAGCTGTTCTGGGTGGTGTTGCATTGATATTGAAGCTATTTTGGGTGGGGTTGCATTCCTTCTGAACCATCAGGTTCCTAGCTTGAGGGTGTTTTTGAAATCAACACTCATGGAAAACCAGCTTTCTGCAGTGGCCAAGAGTGCCTTTGTCTAACTTGGCTTTGTGCGCCAGCTGCACCCTTTCTTGGGGAAGGCATATCTGGTCAAAGTAGTTTGTGCCATACAACCTCATTATGTTTTTCGGCAGCATGCGTCTTCCTCTACAGTTTTATGATAGAGCCCCATCAGAAGTAATTCAACATTGTGAGATGGGAACAGGCAGGCTCTGTTGTAAAACTGTAGAGGAAGCAGCATATGCTGCCATGGGGACAACATGGGAAGAGTCCCATGTTCAATGATAATCAACGGGGAGAAGCCAGGCAACCAATGCTTCCCCTCGTGGGATGGGGCAACATGTGAGTTGGGTGATGCAGGATGGGGGGTGTTGGGTTTCCCCTGCTACCTACTGGGCACTGCCGGATTCACCACAATACGTGGCAATTCCGGTGGCCTGTCTGAAGAGGTCCTTGGTTTGGATCTACACTGCCAATTTGGAAATATATTATATGGTCAATATAGACCCATAGAATGCAGTTTAATGTGGTTAAATTGCATTACATAGGTCTACGCTGACCAGTGCTGGATTTAGGACAAACGAGGCCCTGTGTTAGTTAAGTTATGAAGCCCTTTACTTGGGCCCTGAAGGAGATAGGACCGGTAGACCTACACTGCCTGCTTTGTGGCACACTCCCATAGATTATCAACTTTATCATTATGTCTGGAATCGCTCCAAAACAGAATGCCTTCAAATTCAGAATTGTACATTAGCAAAATCCATCATAAAAAAAAAATTGGCAGGAAGATGGCCCCCCTTGGACAATGGGATCATAAGCACACCGAAGCACAATGGTAAATCCGGCACTGACACTGGCCATATAACACAGTTTCAAATTGCATTATATGGCTTTTGTTACTTCCTGATTATACAATCATAATGGACTCTAGGTGGAGCTGCCCTTGAAACGTGTTCAAAGGGCATAATTCAGCAACCAGACTGATGTCAATGTGCATTTTAGAGACCATCTAATACTGTTGTTGCAAGTACTATGCAGGTTGCTAAGTAGTACCATTCAAGGTGGCGGTGTTGGACCTGCAAGCGCCAAATGACTTGGGGTCAGGATATCTGAAAAACTGCCTCATCTAAGACTGCCATAAAATTGAGATCTTCAGAGAAGGCCTTGTTCTGTGTCCCAATACCTCGTGAACATAGGCCAGTGGGTGGGTATACATAACAGGGCTTTCTCTGAAGCAGAGCTTCGACTATGGAAATCCTTACCCAAACTTTTAGGCTGACCACATCTCTTTTACGCTTCCTGCATGCAGTCAAAATAGTGCATTAAGTCTTTGAAAATTGTGTTTTAATTGTTTTAAAAATGGATTATAGGGTGGTTTGGGTTTTTTATTTAAAAAATAACGCTATGTAACAAAATTTGTAAAAAGTATTTTCCTGGTTTGAAAGTATTATCTCCTGTTTAATTGACTTACTTTGAAAGTAGTTTTTATACTTCAGAAATTTCATTTTTGTGGCTGCCATTTTTAGCCTTTCAATGTTTCATTTTAACCTTTCATTATACCATGTTTAACCTTTTGTGCAAACCTCAAAAACAAAGTTTTTGCAGTTTAATAAGCCTTTTCCACATTTTTATGATAGAACCAGTTAAGAAATGACATTTATAACCCAGGAACAAAAATCATGTTGCATAGTATAATATCTTAATATGTTTAACTTGTGCTTACATTGTTTTAATTGGTTTTTATTTGATTGTCACCTCAATTACCTTTTTGGGCGGAGAGGTTTTACACAAATACTTCAAATATAAATAAATAAATAATGCATAAACTACATCAGTTGATTGCACAATTCTATTTCAATTACGATTATACGAGGGTTATCCACAAAGTAGGTTATATTTTGGAATTAAAAATGAACAAAATATAGGAGAAAACATTTACCATATGCAGTTGAAAGCCACACCCAAATACCACATCTCACGTAGTCGCCATTCAAATCTAGGCAGTTACCATAGCGATGAATGAGCTTTGCAACTCCTTCCCCAGTAAACTCTGCCGCTTGCATCCTCAACCAGCCGGTCTCCTCTTCCCGCAGCTGCGCAGTGTTGCCAAAACGCTGCGTTGCCAGCCACACCCTCATTGTTGGAAACAAGTGGTTGAGGATGCAAGCGGCAGAATTTAGTAGGGAAGGAGTTGTAAAGCTCATTCAGCGCTATGGCAAGTGCCTAGATCTGAATGGCGACTACGTGAGAAGTGGTATTTGGGTGTGGCTTTCAACTGCATATAGTAAATGTTTTCTCCTATACTTTGTTCATTTTTAATTCCAAAACGTAACCTGCTTTGTGGATAGCCCTCGTATAAAATTTCATACATTATGTTTGCTACTCTCACTTTTACTTTGCCTTTATCTTTTTCCAAGAACCAGTCTGGGGTGTGAAAACTACTATTTCAAGTGGTAAGTGACATTTCGCCTTCATATGACTCTTCATTTTCATAATATAATCAAAATTCATAACACAGGATATACAGGCCTTGAAAATAGATTTATCAGAGGGGAACTGATTGTATGTGATTTGCACTGGTAGAGCTTGATTTACCAGTTCCAACTAATGTTCTTTCCTGTCTCTCTAAGAAGAAAAGCTATTGTTGTTGTTATTGTGTTGTCAAAGGCTTTCATGGCTAAAATCACTGGGTTGCTGTGAGTTTTCCAGGCTGTATGGCCATGTTCCAAAAGTATTATCTCCTGATGTTTCACCCACATCTATGGCAGGCATCCTCACCACCTCTGAGGATGCTTGCCATAGATGTGGGAGAAACATCAGGAGAGACTACTTCTGGAACATGGCCATACAGTTTGGAAAACTCACAGCAACCCAGTTGTTATTATTATTATGTTTATATTTATACCCCACCTTTTCTCTCCACAAAGGAAATTCAAAGCGGCTTGTCAATGGAAGAAACAGATGTGAAGGGCGACTTGAAGTGTTTCACCAAGGAAACTGGGGGACAGTCTGTGATGATGACTGGGACATGAATGATGCTCAGGTTGTGTGCAGGGAGCTTGGATGTGGAATTGCTCTCGCGGCACTGGAAAAGGCTCAGCATGGTCAGGGCTCAGGCCCTATTCATATGGATGGTGTAAAATGTGCTGGGAATGAAAAAAGACTGGAACACTGCTTTCACAGAGGCTGGGGAGTGCACAATTGTATCCATAGAGAAGATGCTGGTGTCATCTGTTCAGGTATTCTTGAATTACTGGACAATAGATTCATTATTAATTTTATCTAAAACTAGAATCCCTTACTCACTTAACTGGAATTAAATTTCCTTGAGATTTATAGCATGTACTTCAAATATCTGCATAATGTATAGGCTAACTCTAGTCCAGAAAACAAGAGCTCTCAGAAGTTTAGAAGCTACTAGCTGTGCCCGGCCACGCGTTGCTGTGGCTAGGACTTTATTTTTCTTTTCTTTTTGTTGTATGAATGTAGAGGCGTGGATGAGAGGTTGTGCTGTCAATTTTCGAGGTTGTGGGGCATTTAGTTTAGTTGTTTTGTCCGGTGCCGTGATTCCATTACCCTTATATATATATAGATTTCAGAAAATAGAGTTGTTCACAGCTTTTAGCCCCATCTACACAGCCATATGAAATCTAGATTATCTGCTTTGTACTGGATTATATGGCAGTGTAGACTCATATAATCCAGTCCAAAGCAGACAATGAAGGGCAGAATTTTTTTTTACTGTAAATAAATAAATAAATAAATTTTAGTCAGGTGAGAAAATGTGACATCCCCTATCATCCAATATACAATATAAAAAGTAAATCCAAAGCATCGTTAAAAGGCATGTCAGAACCTATGATTCTGACAGTCTGGTATGGAGCAAGAAATGCCTTTGTCCTGTGCATTTCTTTGTCAAACACTTCCTACAACAGATAGGATTATATGAATGTTCTTTTTAATTCTTGGCCCTTCTCATCATTTTCTGACAGATTCTTCAAGACAGATATAAAGTAGAGAAAGGCCTGTTGATCCAGTAGACAATTCAAAATCTATGATAGGCTGTAGTAGCTGCCAAAATGTCTCATTGAGCAAGTTGTTGGTTTCACAAAACGTTTGTTGATCAGTGTCAAACAAAACAGGAGTGAAGTGGGCAGAGATGACTACCTTGTTGTTGAAATTACAACACAACCTTTGTGGCAAAGGGTTAAAACAAAGCAGAGAAGTGCTTAAACCCGCCATGTTGGAATCACTTTCTTGTTAAGAAGCATCTTCTGCTGTGCATTGAACCATTATATCATTAATACCATTCTCTTTATTTTCTGTTTTTGTTCCTTCACTATTCAAGGACCAGCCCCGAACACTCCTCCTCCTTCAACAAGTAAGAGGCATTTCATTCAATTCATAATTAACAGTAGTCCTAACAGTAGTCAATATTCATATAACACGGAAAGGTATTACTCAGCCAACTCTTTTCTGTTGTTTAAATCATAAATGTGAATGTCATTTGATTATAAAATAGATGATTTGATTATAGAATAGATGAGGCACCCATAATAACCAATGCTCTGCCAGATATTGTGCTGTTGTCTGATCAACTATTTGGCTGCTGGGAGTCACGGTTGAGCAACATCTGAAGAGCCACTTCTTCCTTATCCTTTACTGTCTTCATAAGGAGCCCCCCGTGGCACAGTGGGTTAAACACTTGTGCCGGCAGGACTGATGACTTGAAGGTTGGATTACTGACCTGAAGGTTGCCAGTCAGAATCCAACCCAGGGAGAGCGTGGATGAGCTGCCTCTATCAGCTCCAGCTCCATGTGGGGACATGAGAGAAGCCTCCCACAAAGATGGTAAAAACATTTTTTAAAAAACCATCCAGGTATTCCGTGGGCAACGGCAAACATTTTGATACACCCACTCCAGAACTCACCAGAGTCCATACTCTTGCTCCAATTGTAGAATTTTCCTCCACAGTAGGCTACGCTACACACCACCATAACCCAGGCACCAAGCATATGTCTTTTCATTTAAACAGGATTATGATAGTAAAGTGGTCACAAGGAGTCTTCTAATTGTATCCCAATATTCTAGTTTTATCTTTTATGTTATGTCTGTAAAACATATCTTTTATGTTATGTCTGTTCTACACTTTGTCAACTTTTAGATATGTTTAGCCTACTTGGACATATGACTGGAGAAAAATGAAATGAAATAAAAGTGGATTTTAGTAGAAATCTGCAGAAGCTCACTTCCAATTTTGAACACATGTATGCACATCCTAGAAACAATTTCCTTGCTCTAAAACAGGCATGAGCAAACTTCAGCCCTCCAGGTGTTTTGGACTTCAACTCCCACAATTTCTAACAGCCGGAGTTGATGTCTGAGGGCTGAAGTTTGCCCATGTCTGTTCTAAAGCAAGAGCAGTCCTGAAGACATACAGAAGTGATGGTTCTTTTTTTAATCATATTTTCTACTTGGCTGGAAGCAAAAACCTGTTGGTAATGGTTGGAGAGTGCTCAGGGAAAGTACCAAAGCTTCAAAAATAGGCAGGGGAATCTGTTTGTGGGCCACATGTTACCTGCTCTTGCTTTTCGGCAAAAATGGAGAAATTGGCTATAGTGGTGGTTATTTGGGAAATTGTAATCAAATCATCGGGATGGTCAAAAATGCCCCATTTCTGGGATAGCTACATGGGCAGAAAGTGCAGAATAAGGGAACTTAAGATTCCTCACTTAGAGAAATTTTGTGTAAGATAATAATAATAATAATAATAATAATAATAATAATAATAATAATAAGGCCACCCTCCTGGGATCTGCGCGCATCATCCGAAAATACATCACACAGTCCTAGACACTTGGGAACTGTTCGACTTGTGATTTTGTGATATGAAATCCAGCATGTCTATCTTGATTGCTGTGTCATAGTAAAATAATAATAATATATTTGTATTCTTCCCTATCTCCTCGAGGGAATTCAGGGCGGATTCCAGCAAACACAGAAACAAGGCAAACATTCAATGTCTATAAATTCATTGAATGGGTTATCATGCTTTCAACACCCATTCTATTTTGTGATGAACAGAACAGATTCTCTTCAAATTGTAGTGGTATTATTTTCCCCATCATAATTCTCTACCTTTTTTTCTTTTCCTCCAAGGACCACCTGTTCGCTTCCAAACTACTCCTTTAGCTGGTAAGAAACAGTGCAATTTCTTCATGATGTGATACTAAAACTGAGTACTGAGACTGTGTAGAAAATATTTATTATGAGAAAATTGCCTCCCAAAAGTCCAAACTATGCATAATTTATACAAATAGGACTGGCAGCTGGCTTGAGGAGACTTCAAATTGCCTTCTTAAATCTTCTCCTATGGTTCCATTCCCTCTATGAAGATTGCAGGTATTGCAAGATTGAGTCTCCTTATCTGGGAGAAGGAAATATTCCAAAACCCAAACCTTTTGCTATTCACAGCCCACTTCTGCCTTTGGAGAAAGAGTACTTCATCACATGTCTAGCACTTGGAGCATTTCATCAAGTAGCCTTGAGGGAAAAGAGGGATGAGGTCTTCTACAAGATCCCGGAAAAAAGCAGACATTTCAGATGCTTCCATACTTGCCTTGCAACCAACGAGTTGCAGTGTGTGGCAGCTTGTTTGCCCTGGAAACTAGCTGTTGGGTAACTCCATTGGCTGCTACCTGTTTCCAGTCCATGAAGAATGAAAGAGACTCATGGGGAGGAGGAGGAGGTGCAGGATTTCCCTCCCTTTTCATCTATTTTGCTGAAAGAACAGATAGTATTCTGCAGCTTGGGAGTGATCCTGGTCTCATTGTTGAACCCGGAACCTCAGGTTTCCGTGGTGGCCAGGGGAGAATTTGCACAACTAAAACTTGTGTGCCAGTTGCACTTGTACCTTGGTCACGATGGTCCATGCTCTGGTTACATTCGGAATAGATTACTGCAACGCGCTCTACATGGGGGTCTCAAAAACATCTGGGGACCCCAGGTTGAGAACCACTGTTCTAAGTGGATTGCTTAACTTGGCACCATTATCCTGAATGTCTCTGGATACTATGACTGGGAATAGTGCCTAGACCAGTGGTTCTCAACCTAGGGTTCCCAGATGTTTTTGGCCTACAACTCCCAGGCATCCCAGCCAGTTTACCAGCTGTTAGGATTTATGGGAGTTTAAGGCCAAAAACATCTGGGGATCCCAGGTTGAGAACCATTGGCCTAGGGATAATAAAGGTGGCAGCTGTTTTGTCCAATACTTCTTTAATGAATGTCAGAGTCTATCTTAAATAATCTTTCAAGAGGCAGAGGAAGAAGATAGATCCTGCGACTCATGGATCACAACATTTCTTCCACCATATCATATATTGATAAGAGTGTTATTAAACCAGAGTAACTCCTCCAAAGATTTATAATTCACTAAGGGCTCAGAAATAAATATATGATTTTTCTCTTAAAAAAAAAAAACCTTACTAGACTTGTGCAGGCTTCAAACATCAGAAGATCAAGACCAAACCAGCAACAGCTATAATATCTAATCCTTTAATAAATTTTACCTATTCTTCATGGCTTTCTATATAACTTTTATCTTTCTATATATTGTATATATAAAATGTATGAACTTCTTTACCACAATATAACCAGATAGACCTAGAGACATTCAACTCCCTGCTGAGATTTCGTGGACAGGAAGGGTGGACAAAAGCCTATTCCCAAGCCAAAACCATTAACAAACCCATTGTTGAAGTGTATGCAGAGATAGGTGATTCCTGCCAGCCCTGATAAACCCAAATCTGCTTTCCAGCTACATGGTTCACTTAAAGCTGAGAGATTGCTGCCTGCAAAAACAAAAGCTCAGAGTATATACATTCATATACCTCCTTTATTTTAGACTCAAACATTGCCAGCCAATCCTGGCATGGATCCTAGCCAGCCTTCTTTCTGGCCAATCAGAAGAGTGGTTCAGAAGTGTGAAAAGCTATCAGAACTGTATATCTTGTATTTCTCTGTATGTTTATGCTTGTATATTTTGAAGCAAAAGTGCTGTACTTGCATCTTTTTTGGCCAAATTGTAATAAACCTCTGTGGCTTGTTTCCAACTTGTTTCCAAACATCAAAACATCCGGGCGTCCCCTGGGCAACGTCCTTGCAGACGGCCAATTCTCTCACTCCAGAAGCAACTCTGGTTGCTCCCGACATGAAAAAAAAACTTGGTGAATTGGTTTCTCTGTCCTGGCCTATCTGGTTTTTTAGCATAGTTCACCAGGCATGGATCCTCTTTAACTGTAGTCCTAGTTAACTACAACACTAGGGCTGTTTATTAATTATGATGTACAAGTACCAACCAATATTTTTCTTTTGTCTTTCTAAGATGGGGCTGTGAAACTAGCCAATGGAAAGCACGAGTGTGAGGGACGAGTGGAGGTGTTTTACAAAGGAAAATGGGGAACAGTCTGCGATGATGAATGGGGCATGAACCATGCACAGGTTGTTTGCCGGCAGCTTGGATGTGGAGCAGCTCTCTCAGCACCCGGAAGTGCTCAATTTGGTCAGGGTTCAGTCCCAATTCTAATGGATGATACAAAATGCAACGGGAGTGAGGTCAGCTTAAAGCAGTGCTCCCATAAAGGTTGGGGAATACATAACTGTGTTCACAATGAAGATGCTGGTGTCATCTGCTCAGGTACTCATTGACTAATGATTTATATTTCTCTTAGATATTAATGCTCATAGAGTATTGGTAGCTACCATAGCACAACAGTAGGGTTAGAGGAAATGAAGACATAGACCCCCCCAAGTAAGAATTCTGTTACTTGAATGAAAATTCTCTTCATTCACACTTACAACTTGGTATTTTACTGTGTTTGTATTCTCTTGGTCACATTGCCTGATCTTTCCCTTGGATACCTCCTGCATTTCCAAATATGAAAGTTCAAGTTACTGCAGTGCTACAAATATGGCAATTGAAGGATACTTTATTGATGGGTAGAATTCTTATTTGGGGAAACAATGTCTTCATTTGCCTCCTCCACCTTTAGCTACGCCTCTGCTGTAATAGGGGAAATAACTGTATGGATTGTTTGACAAATTCTCTATGCAGTATACAAATAGTGAGCAAAAATGTTTTCATCATCCCCATTTCTGATACAGCATCCAGTCCTTGAGCTTAGTGTCCAAATAACTTTTGGGTCTGCTTATTTCTAATTATGTATATTTATAATAAAGGAGCCCCGGTGGCGAAGTGTGTTAAAGTACTGAGCTGCTGAACTTGCAGACCGAAAGGTCCCAGGTTCAAATTCCGGGAGCAGAAAGAGCGCCCGCTGTTAACTCCAGCTTCTGCCAACCTGGCAGTTCGAAAACATGCCAATGTGAGTAGATCAATAGGTACCGCTCCGGCAGGAAGGTAACGGCGCTCCATGCAGTCATGCCAGCCACATGACCTTGGAGGTGTCTACGGACAACGCCGGCTCTTCGGCTTAGAAATAGAGATGAGCACCAACCCCCAGAGTCAGACATGACTGAACTTAACGTCAGGGGAAACCTTTACCTTATATTTATATTGTCTCCTTTTCTCATCAGTGGACAAAAAACAGAAGCAAATGCCAATAGGCTTACAATTTTTTAAATGATAGCTCAATAGAAGGAGAGTGAAAATGGCTCTTGCTTCTTAACTCAAAATATTCATCCTCACTAGCTTCCATTGCCTCATCTTAGCAGGAAGCTGGAGACTCTGGTTATTCTATCTGACAGAAAATAGGAGAAGGGAGGATCCTGATTCCATAGGAATCAGTGTAAGGTTCCTTCCAACTTGAAAGAACCGTTACAGATTACCGAAAGAGTTAGTCAAGTCATTATACTCTCTTTACCAGACCTGTGATGGTTGCAATTTACAGAGAAGTTAATCAAGAAGCTACATGTACATTGTAGTAAAAGGAAATACATTTGAAACCATCACAGATTAGTATTTCTGCATTGATAGATACAGTAGAGTCTCACTTATCCAACATAAACAGGCAGAACGTTGGATAAGCGAATATGTTGGATAATAAGGAGGAATTAAGGAAAAGTCTATTAAACATCAAATTAGGTTATGATTTTACAAATTAAGCATGAAAACATCATGTTATAGAACAAATTTGACAGAAAAAGTAGTTCAATACACAGTAATGCTATGTATTAATTACTTTATTTATGAATTTAGCACCAAAATATCATGATGTATTGAAAACATTGACTACAAAAAATGTGTTGGATA
Source organism: Anolis carolinensis (assembly GCF_035594765.1). NCBI lineage: Eukaryota > Metazoa > Chordata > Lepidosauria > Squamata > Anolidae > Anolis > Anolis carolinensis. Next base: position 194,004,022 of record NC_085843.1, read on the forward strand.
ATCCAGAACATTGGATAAGTGAGACTCTACTGTACATAGAATAGAGTTCCAACATTATAATATCGTAAACATGATATTTCAAATAGCATATTACAACTCTGCATGAATATGACTATGAAAGAGAATTAACTTGCACATTTTCCTTACATTAATAGAGGGACAGGCTTCAGTGGTCAACATTTTCCACAATGTCAGGTCACTACTTAGGAGGTTATGTTCCACTGATTCACATGTTGCAATCACGCACTTTACAGAATATGGCACTCATCATCTATTAGTTACTATTCAAGTTAACATGAAGAGTACCTGACGGTGCATTCAGGCATCCCCTTTAATGCGGGACTTCCCGCAATAAAAAGGGGGTTGTCTAGAATGACATCTGTGAAAAACACAAATTAATTCACCACAAGTCAGGAAAACCCTGGTTTGTGGCTAATTAATTCGATAGTCCAGACAGCAGTCCCACGATTTTCTGGGTTAAATTAGCCCGTAAAACTGTGAGGAAAACAACCCCCTCCCCAAAAGCCCCCTAAACCCCTTTTAAAAGTAAAATAACTTACCTGGCTGGCATTTCCCTTCTGCCAGCCCTCGTCTGGCGTCAGGCCCGGCCCAACATGGGAAGCTGACCACGCCCCCGTGGTCATGTTCCCAAGGGTACTATCGAGCCCCTGGGAGGCGGGGTCAGCCCTGCCCCTGCCTCCCACTCCCTGGCCCCGCCTCCCACGCCACACGCCCTGGCACAGCGTGAGAGGTGGGGCCAAGGCGCGGAGCATGGGAGGTGGGGCCAGCATGCGGGAGGCGGGGCAGGTCTGGCCCCGCCTCCCACACCGTGCGCCCTGGCCCAGTCAGCCTGGCCCGGTCAGCCTGGCCCAGCCAGGCTGTGGCAGGAGTCTTTCCAGGCCGCAGAGAAGGCCCAGCCAGGCTGGAAGAACTTTCCCACTGTGCCGTGGCCCCACCTCCCGCGCAGCTTGAGAGGCGGGGCCAGGGTGCGCAGCGCAGGAGATGGGGCCAGAGTGCATGGCGTGGGAGGTGGGGCCAGGTCTTTCCCTTCTGCCAGCCCTCATCTGGCATCAGGCCTGGCCCTGAGCACCCTGGCCCAGCAGGACTGGCCGCACGACGCGGGAGGCGGGGCCAGGTCTGGTCACGCCCCCACCCCTGCGTCACGCGGCCATGCCCCCAGGGTCAAAGCGGACTTTTCTGCTGTGTGGACGTGCCCTGATAGATCTCACAGTGTATTAAGAAAATAGAAAACAACTGGGGGTATTGGCATAACGATACAAAAGGTTTGCTAGGGTAGTCCTCTCTCACCTAGACTCAGCCCCCCCCCCCCCCTCGCCGAATCAAAATCCTGGCTACGGGCCTGTATATGCTGTAATGGTATTGCAAGATTTGTGCTATTTTAATAGTGACGTATAAAAATGTAATGGCTATTTTAATCCATTTATTATTCTTTTTCTTCTCATTTCATATCTTACTCCAGGTATGGCCAAGATGGCCACTACTGCAGGTAAGCATTGTTATTGTGACATACAAATAATTTATGTATGTTTGTTTACTATTAATGATGAAATTAATTGGCCTTTATAACTCATAGTATATAAATCCATGGAAAACAACTGAGATTAACAGGATGCATGGAAATGTTTCCAAATTGATTTCCTGATGTTTGCTATATTCTGTAACAGCATTGCAAGATTTGTGATATCTTTTAATAGTGACTAAATCCATTTATTACTTTTTTATCTTTCTCCAGGTAGTACCAAGATGGTCAGTACTGCAGGTAATTATTATTTTTGTGACATGCAAATAATTAATGCATGTTTACTATTGATGATGAAGTTAGATGGCGTTTTATAACTCATTGTATATAAATCCATTTTAAATCCATTTTTCAACCTGTGTGTCCCCAGATGTTTTGGCCTTCAACTCCCAGAAATCCTAACAACTGGTAAACTGGCTGGGATTTCTGGGAGTTATAGGCTAAAACACCTGGGGACTCACAGGTTGAGATCCACTGATCTAGTCCTATGTAATTTAGGTCTTTATGAGATTCTGTATTATCTTGTCCCTTGCTGTAACCATTACTGTTACTGGTAGGAAGGAGGGAAATTGGGGACACAATGATGTATAGGCAAAAGAAAATAACACTAGATATTATAGTATGGAAAAGTAAACTGGTTATATAGCATGCCATTCTGGCTTACAGCCATGTGTATGCTAATGCCTGGTTTTGGCACTCACTATGATTCCCGTTTTGTCTATGATTCCCGTTTTGATTCCTGTTTAGGTTTGCTCTATTAGCTTCAAGAGTACTGTATTAGAAACAAGTACAGCATAGTCTTCAATTGTGTCCTTGCTTCTAAACACACCGGATTTTATCCTGCTGGCACATTATTTCACACATTAAGGGCTGAAATTTCATTAAACTTTGGTAAAAACAGGAGATACCACTGGCAAAATTGTGTGACTTTGCTTGAAACGGCCACAGCCAGTCCTATTGGGAGTCTGACTGCACCTTACCCAGGAAGGCTATTGCTGCTTTAGTTGCTTTCCACAATTGTGTATTTCTTCAGTGCTTGGCTGTGATATTCTGGGATATGTAATTTAGTAAGGCATTAAAGTTATGGTTCATCTCTCAACTGCAAATCCCAGATCTCCATTGAATTATGGCATTTAAAGTAGAATTACGGTGCTATAATGCTGTAGTGAGAAAGGGCAACTATGTTGCCTGATATTTCCAAATTCTAAGCTGCACTGACATGAGTGATTTGTGTGTATGCCATGTGTTGCAGAACCATTTAGACATCACTCCTGAAATATACTGTAGTGCAAGCTTCATAAAACAATATCATGACATAATGTTTTCTGTTGCCTTTCTTTAATAGCTCCTGTGAATGATACAACCTCAGATCCCGGTAAAAATTTCTTGTTGTTTTTCAAATTATGTGTTATTCACTCAAACCCCTACTGTTATGAATGTATATAAAATCCAACCATCGGTTTACTATAACCAGATTACAATCTATAGACAGAATCTCATCTATAAAAAAAGAAGCATGGAAAATCCTGCTTTTGATGCACAAAAATTTAGTTTTCAAGATCTTAATAGCATTTATGACAAGAGCAGAACTAAACCCATACAGTAATGAGGAACAGAAATGCAGTGTGCAAGTCTTCAGTACCAAATGTCTAAATTCAGAATGGCCATGTTGGCTAAGGGTTTTGAGTGCTGTGGTCTAAAATGTAACTTAAGTTCTAAAAAGAACTGGCTCCAGTCTAAGTAAGCCTCACCTAATTATTACTGAAAGGATGGTTGCAAGCCAGAGATGTTGTCTCCCACTGGCCCATCATGAAAGGACAAAGTATACATTGCTAACCTGTTCTAACTGCTTATATAATCGGTTTATAATTTAATCCCAGCCATCTTTAGAAGTAAGTCCATGAGAGTCTGCTGAAAACATGAACTAAGAAACAAAGAGCTAATCTGACATTAATCCTATGTAGAGAAATCAGTGGTACTTGAATGAGTGGTGATGGCAAATCTTGTACATTTCAATGTTTCTAATCTACCTGACTTACATTGGTGTTAGCCCGATATGTTATTTTTATTTAGCTAAGCTATTAATGCAAAAGGTATGAGTCTCCAAATATTGTTGAATTATTCCTATCATTGGGCATTTCCCGTGCTAGTTATGGTTGATGGAAGCCAGAGTTCAACAATATCTTAGCTTCCATCCCTTCTAGCTAGAGTCATTACCCCATGGGCAGAAGGAAAAGGGGGTAAAAGTGGAGGAAAGCGAGTGAAAGAGTCCTTAAGAATGGGGACCTGATTTACTCCAGCAAAATCCATTTTTGGGGATGGCCAGCCATGCCACAACGTTTCCCTGTCTTCTTCCTACTTTCCTCCGCTTCCCACTGCTTTCTCTCCATCTTCACACACTGGCAAAACAGATTTCAATGCAGAAGTGGCAGTGTGTCATTGGATGGCCTCCGTTTTGCCAGTGTATAAAGATGGTAAGTACATGGGAAAAATTAGAGTGGGATTGTAGGTTTAAACTGACTCAAAGAGATTCCAACATGTAGACAACCTATCAACCTATTGATCTAGGACCTCATTCTATTTGCCACTGGAATTGCCACACATAGTTGCCAATCCCGATGAGGAGCATGGGGATCCCATCGCTCTATGCCCCGCATTGCCCCAACTTCTCCCTTACCTCATTCAACGGGAAAGTGTCTGCTGTCAAGCTGCTTCCTGTTGATCTCTATGAAGCACGGGAAGCCTCCCATGTTACCTCCATGGCAGCATACACTGGTTCCCCTTCCCTTTTGCCAGAAGTAGCTGTGCATCGTGGGATGGGAGCTAGAAGGCTTAGTAGCAAAAGAGAAGGGGAACCAGTGTTGCTTCCGAATTCATCCCCATCTGATGAGGTCACTATACAACTTCTAGTCTAATAGTTTTAATCTTTTTATAAAATAAATTGTTATTTCCCCTCAAGTCTAAAATATTTTGATCTACAACATGGATAGTTCATAAGAATAAAGTGTTACTGGGAAGATCTACGTTCTTTCCAGCTTCTATGAGGATTCTGAGGGAGTCTATAGCCCCTTCTCATCAAAAATTCCAGTTTTTTAATAATGTCAGAAGCAGCTTCAAAACTTACAGTAAGTCACTTCTGGTGCGAGAGAATTGGCGGTCTACAGAGGCGTTTCCCAGGGGATGCCTGGATGTTTTGCCATTCTGCTGGGAGGTTTCTCTCATGCCCCCACAAGCTAGAGCTGACAGATGGGAGCTCACCCCATCTCCCAAATTCATACCAGCAATCTTCAGGTCAACAACCCAATCTTCAGGTCAGCAGTCCAGCTGGCACAAGGGTTTAACCCATTGTGCGACCGCGGCTCCTTAAAAAAATCCAGTAAGGTCTGACTACATTGCATATCTGAGTAGTCATACAGCTTAATTTTATATAGTGTCTTGTACTAAAGTCATGCATTAAAACAAAATAATGTTGCAGAAATCTAGCAAATATGAACAATTGAGAAACAACATCATAAAAACAAAACAACAGTCTTCACTGTAAATGTAAATTCCCTACACAGGGGTCTAGTGTACCGTAGGAATGATTTTGTTTAAGCAATTGGCAAATATGTATATATCCCAACTAATTTTGTTTGCACTTGCTTGTATTTTCTGACTTTGCTTTTCTTTCCCCACTGTCCAGTAACACTTTCATGTAGTCCAGACTACATGAAGGCAGTTATTGACCGAGAATATCTCATATCAAAGTGTGGCTCTCAGTGTCAATGGTACTTAAGTGACCCTGCCTGCAAGCCTGTGATTACAAGACAGCAAATTATATTCTATATTCCATATGATGGCTGTGATACAAGACGGGAGGTAAGACATCAAATCTACCAAATATCAATATGATTTGTTAGCTCCTTACTTTCTTAGTTTTAAGAAGGAGAATTTCAAAAAATAAAACATCTATCATATTACTGATCTTGAGACAAACACACATTCAAACAGGGTTGTTGTATATTTTCCGGGCTGTATGGCCATGTTCTAGAAGTATTCTCTCTTGACGTTTTGCCCACATCTATGGCAGGCATCCTCAGAGGTTGTGAGGTATGGAGAAACAAAGCAAGAAAGGTTTATATATATCTGTGGAAAGTCCAGGGTGAGAGAAGAGCTCTTTGTCAGTTGGAGGCCAGTGTGAATGTTGTAGTTAATCACATTGATTAGCATTGAAAAGCATCATCTCCTGGCTCTTTCTGCCTGGGGGCATTCTTTGTTCAGAGTTGTTAGTTGCCCCTGGTTCCCATGTCTGGAAATCCTCTGTTTTTAGAGTGTTGCAACCTCTGAGGATGCCTACCATAGATGTGGCGAAACGTCAGGAGAGAATACTTCTAGAACTTCTAGAACATGGCCATACAGCCCGGAAAACATACAGCAACCCTGTGATCCCGACCATGAAAGCCTTCGACAACACACATTCAAACATTTTAGCTTTAAAAGCCAAGATTGGAATACGCATTTTAACTCTACTGATAGCTTAATTAAATGAGTATGCCATGAAAACGAGAAATCTTTCATTGTTTCACAAACTTTAAGCTAAAGTTAATTGTACTTTAGGTTCATCACAAAGTTCTTGGCATATTAAGCAAAGATATTATCATTCATATTATCATTCAAGCCAGTTGATAGTCTACCCACTCTAAAGAAAATTCATAGAATCAAATAGTTTAAATCAAAATTAAGAATAAGAGAAACATACTCACAACCTGGATGTAAATGGCTATCTACCTCATCAGACAGCCGGCGGCAGGAGGTGGTTACATAGTAACCACATAACTTCATTCTTTTTGCATTGTAATTTTACATGTAACTTTTAAAGTTACAAGGATGTGGCCTATTATAAGAGTATCACATGCTAATTCATGTGCAAATACTGGCTCATTTTTTTACTGCTATATTTTGGCCTTTGAACTAAAACTTATTCTACTTAAATGTCACTTTGTGGGATTTGAAATTAATTGAAGGACATTATTGGATGGGATAGACCTTTTGGATAAATGTTATATATGAGCCTTTATTATGGAAATAACCATTGCTGGATAATACTCCACTGAATGCTTAAATTGTGTTTTATAGTCTATTTATTATGAGGAACATCCCAAAACCCACACAATGGCTAAAGTAGAATTGCAGATAATTTTTCACTATGCAAATGTTTTTCACTAGCAAGATGCTAATCCTTCTCTAGCAAAGAAACCTTGCTGATGTTGAGAGTTATTTTGTTACAAAGGATGAGTAAGAGAAAACAAAAACAAAGCAGTATTTCCATGTACATTTGTGGGTTTGATGTTTGTTAATGTAATTAGTCATGGATTTGATTAAAATATTTTCTCTAGAAATAGCTAGGTCCTCCAGTGCAACTCTATAGCTTCTTCCAGGAATTGATCAGAGAGTCATACCAGATAGCCAATAGATTTCTAGCAAGGTTAACAAAGTAGCATTTTTAATTCGTGATTTTTAACTTTGGTGGCAGTTCTGTACACCTAATCACAGTGAATGTGGAAGTCCATAACCTCCTCTGGTTATGGACCTCCAAACTCTACTGTTAACTATGCAGTTTATCTATTAATCATATCCTCAAAACTAATTCCACCAGTCTGTCCATCCACGCCCAAGAACTGATAGTGATTTCAGGTTATAGGTTGGTTTGATTGTTGTTTTATATTTTGTTATAATGTTCCTGTTTTATTTTGTTTTTTTGTTATTGTCTATGTATTTGCTATGTACTATGTATCTACTTCGTATGTTATATTTTAACAATGTTGTTCGGGCACGTCCCCATGTAAGCCGTCCCGAGTCCCTTCAAGGAGATGGAGGCAGGGTACAAAAATAAAGTTGTTGTTGTTGTTGTTGTTGTTGTTGTTGTTGTTGTTATTATTATTATTATTATTATTATTATCTGGCTTAAATTTGCAATATCATTTCCTTTGCCCCATTGTTTATAGAATACCACATGCTTTTCTTAAAAAAAAAAACACTGAAAAAAATGATAAGATGGTTCTCTGCATTGTTCTCCTCCGCCATCTTTCATAGATATCAACATTAGAGGATGGCACTGGCTAAGAAACAAGAGAAATAGCTCCAGCCTCCATCTTAATTTTCTTCCATATGGTTTGGCTACTTTATTTGGTCTAATGCTGGAGCCAGATGCTCTGGGAGAGAAAAAGCATCAAAGAAGGCCTTGTAAAAACCACGTGATTATTACCACAGTTTGTCCTATACCCAAATTCTTCTGCCTATCTAGTGAACAGTGAGGGTGAACTTTATTCTTTACTGTTTTTGAAAAACTCACTATCTATTTGTTTAATGTTTTAACAGAACACTGGAAGAATTAGCAGTTTCTCCAACAGTGTCAGAGGTTCTGGAAGTAGCATGAATTCCCAATTCCACTTCACTTGCATAATGGAACCAAGGCGAATGACAGAAATAGCACACAATGTGGATGAGCGTGACTCCACAAAACAAGTTCAAAAGCAAAATACACAAGTGTATATGAAATGCTCCTTCTTTGACTCAGATTCGTTTCGGCACCCATGGAATAACTTGAATTACTTTATAAATGAGATGCAGGACTCGTTTTTCCAAGCTACTTTCTATAGTTTTAATAGGAACCTGATACTATTTGTGGATACATGCGTGGCTTCTCATAATGCCAATGACTTCGGTATTGGGTCATATGAGGTCATAAAGCATGGGTAAGGAAGAATAAACAACAAATCATTATTTCCTACTATCTTACATAAAGCTAATCTCTCAGTATTTTGGGGAAGTACTAGGTATGCAAGAAAACCATCTTTTATGTGGAGAGCAGTTGAGCTCTCTCTGTCAGCTCCAGCTCCTGCATATCCTGCAAGGATATGAGAGAAGCCTCCCACAAGGATGGTAAAACATCACAGATCCAGGCGTCCCCTGGGCAATGTCCTTGCAGATGTCCAATTCTCTCACACCAGAGGCAACTTGCAGATTCTCAAGTCGCTCCTGACAATGAAAAAAAATTCACCACTTCTTATTGCTCTATCTTGCCAAGTTATCGAAAGCCCAGCTTTATTCAATTTCTCTTGTTACCAAACATATCTGTAATGCATTCTCCATTTTTTTTTCCTTGGCTACTTGCCTCTTCCAACATTCTTCTCTGGAAACCTTTCATCTTTTTTTCTTTCTTACTTAGTTAGATCTCCATAGCTGATTTTGTATCACTAACTACCACCTTCGTATCTCTTCATAACCATTTTAGCTCCACTAACAGATCTAACAGGAGCCACCAGTGGTGCAGCGGGTTAAACCACTGAGCTGCTGAACTTGCTGACCGAAAGGTTGGTAGTTCAAATCTGGGGAGCGGAGTGAGCTCTTGCTGTTAGCCCCAGCTTCTGCCAACCTAGCAATTTGAAAACATGCAAATGTGAGTAGATCAATAGGTACCGCAACGACGCTCCCTGCAGTAATGCCGACCACATGACCTTGGAGGCATCTACGGATAATGCTGGCTTTTCAGCTTAGAAATTGGGATGAGCACCAACTCACAGAGTTTGACATGACTAGACTTAATGTCAGGGAAAACCCTTTACCTTTACCTAACAGATCTGCTTATAACTCATGAAAATATAGAAAAAGAGGGCTTTTATAGTCCTACATGATGTCTTCTTCATTTAAAGAGTAATGGTGAAACCATACTTTGAGTTGAGCTGTGCTTGTTTTTATTTAGATATTTTCTTATATCTGAGAAGCTATCCTTTAGGCTTGGCACTCTGCACACTCTAAGAAAAATGTTGAAACCTTTTTATCAATATGACTCTTCCCCCCTCAATAGTAGTACACATAAAAAATGTTTCAGCATACTCATAAAATGTTTCAAGTGATACTTCTGATTAATTTTTAGTGTATACTCGAGTAGCCATTAGGGTTGTGCGTAATTTCATTTTTAATTCATATTTGTAAATTTGTTACCATAATTACAAGGTAAAGGTTTTCCCCTGACATTAAGTCTAGTCGTGCCCAACTCTTGGGGTTGGTGCTCATCTATATTTCTAAGCCGAAGAGCTGGCATTGTCTGTAGCCACCTCCAATGTCATGTGGCAGGCATGACTGCATGGAGCACCGTTACCTTCCCGCCAGACTCACATTTGCATGTTTTCGAACTGCTAGGTTGGCAGAAACTGGGGCTAACAGCAGGAGCTCACCCCACTCCCTAGATTCGAACCGCTTTTGGTCAGCAAGTTCAGCAGCTCAGCACTTTAATCTGCTGCACCACCAGAGGCTCCATAATTACAAAGATATAATTCACAACACGATAACAACTGTTATGTTTTAATTTTGTGGGCTGCACACGTTGCATGTTTTGTTAGTGTTGTAAACTGCTTTGATATCCTCGGATCTAAGCAGTTAATAAAGGCAAACCATATGGATAGTATAATACAGATATGATCACCTGTTATTCACATAACAAAGAATAAAGTTGTTCTATTTTTCCTTTCTTTCAGGTGCTCAGACAGTCGTGATACCTACACCGATTATTTTACTCAAAATGGGAGGGCTACCCGCTTCAGATTTAAACCTTCCAGGGTTTTCAGCAGATATCCCAGAGTTTACCTGCAATGCAAAATAGTGGTGTGTCGAAGATATGATTATTCCTCTCGATGCTACCAAGGCTGCCTATCCAGGAATAGGAGGGAAGCAAGCTCAGAGCAAGAACAGCTGCAAGTTCTTGGCCCACTGACACTTGAGTAATCTGAAGACATGAACTCTGACAGCTTGAATGTAGTGACTCAGTCATTCCCACCAAGTACAGGGAGAATACTTGTAAAATGAATCAGATTGTACTAATCATCCAGGTGAACAGTTCCATAGATTTGGGCACAGCTTGATACACAAATCTGCCTTTTTTGTCCCGATTTCCTGCTGTCTTGTGATTCATTACAAAAGAGCTATACAATCTTTTACTTTACATTGCTAGAATGAATTGGACCAGTAACTTAACACAAGAAATAAATCTAGTTGGGAAAGTGTTGTTTTTGTGTGTATCTAAGCATATCAAGACCAATTTGTCATTGTTATTTTCTCCTCCTTAATGTGGCTTTCACCCATCACTGCAACATGGGTGACATATTACCATGTGGTGGACCCATGAGAAGATAAAATATGACCAGAACCTGCAGTTTCATATACCAACATCAGAAACATTTGTCTTCCCTAGGTACGTTACAGTCTTCCAAGTAATTCTATTGTATACTAGCAGAAAGTACCACAGAATTGCTTTGGAGGATCTAGCAAATTCCTAGAGATGAATTTGCTATAAAGTGATATCTCTATAGAAACTTCTGTCACAAGTCATTCTTTTTATTATTAGTAATGGTAAAGGTTTTCTTCTGATATTATGTCTAGTCATGCCCGACTCAGGGTGTTGGTGCTCATCTCCATTTCTAAGCCGAAGAGCTGGCGTTGTCCATAGACACCTCCTAGGTCATGTGGCCGGCATGACTGCAAGCAGCGCCATTACCTTCCTGCCGGAGCGGTACATATTGAGCTACTCACATTTGCATGTTTTTGAACTGCAGAAGCTGGGGCTAACAGCAGGAGCTCACTCTGCTCCCCAGATTCGAACCGCCGACCTTTCGGTCAGCAAGTTCAGCAGTTCAGCGGTTTAGCCCGCTGCGACACCAAGGACTCACATTTCATTATTATCCATGGTAAATTCAGGAATCATTCCTCGTAGATATGGGAGCTGTACCATATTTTGACTATGGGAAGATATGGATCACATTTAATAATTTCCAAAGAGATTACCAAACTATCACAAAACATTGAAGGTTCTTTTTTATTTGATCATACCAGCATATTAATGGGTTTCTTATTCAGTTTTCTCTTGAAATATGGCAGATTTCCCTCCTTCCCTTGCCATCTTCTGTCCTTTGTTCTCCGCATTGATTACACAGCCCAACAACAAAATTCTAGGTGTCTTGGTTTTTAGGTGTGTTTCCAGGATTCTTTGAAGCACTGATCAGAAAATTGCATTGGATAGACTACATCAGCTCTAGTTTCTTATATATGGTTATCATCATTTTCTATGGGAAAGCAGGTTTCAACCGATAGACAGCATATGGTCTATATCTCAAGAGTGGATAGGGGAAAGCTAGTGCCATTTTTGGAATCAACAGATTAAATATTCCCAGAAACAGGGCAACAGTTAAGGCATCATAATGTGTCTTGGCCAGAGTTATCATCACATCCAGTTGCATGCAACGTTTCAGAAATTAATTTCACACACTTCCATTGAGCCTTTTCTATTAAATCAAGAGTTACATCAAAGTGCTAAAATGCTTTAGCAATAATAAGCATTTTCTACATTTTGAAATCTGGTTATACTTCATAACCTCTGAGGGTGCCTGCCATAGATGTGGGTGAAACGTCAGGAAAGAATGCTTCTGGAACATGGCCATACAGCCTGGAAAACACACAAGAATCTGGTTATCCTTTTTCTAAATCCATCCCATTTCTGACAATTTTAACAAATTGTTAAAATCAGCATGTTGGAAATAAGCATTATGGCTTGAGTTAAACAATCACAATGATGGGAATGATTTCTGCCTCTCAAAGAAGCAAAAGCATGCATTAGAATTGCAATGAAAAATATTCCAATTGTTCATGGTTCTGCTGATGTTTACACAGCTGTATGCATCTTTCTGATTAGAAAACCACTCACGCCACACCACCTTGAACATTTCTCTTCAATATACAGCATGGTTGTATGTCTGTATGTTCATACACACATATATGATGATATAGTATATTTTAAAGCTTGACTAACATTACATCTGTAACTCTAGCAAGTTTAGTTGTGTCACAGAACAATAACCTTTCCTGTCATACCAATATTTTGTTTACTAGGGTATTACAAACATTACAAACATTAAAACAGGATCAAACATTGAAACTTTAAAAAAAAAACAGTTTAAACCGTTTAAAACCTATTCACATATCTAAATGAATATAACTTTGGGAAGTTTGCAAATATTATGCATCCTCTGGTAGACATTTATTCTAAAGAAAGCATTTTCAGATCAGGTTTGTCCAACCTGTGGCCCATGGGCAGTGTGCAGTCTTAGATAGTTATGAACGCAACACAAAATCCTAAACCTATTGAAAACAATATTATTTTCTTTGGTGATTTTTTGTGGGTGATTCTAGCACAAACTTTGAGGATGACAGTGAAACAGAATGGAATGTCAATAAATTGTGACTGGGTAAATCTGAAGTTTGTCAGCTGCCGTGTGTCCATGTTGCAAGACAGACCCCTTAAAGCACCAGACCAGTCTCTAGTAAAAGTAGAGTTTATTAGTTCACAACAAAAAGAGCCCAAAAACAAACTCAAAAAGGCTCAAAACAATTAATCTTCACTGTGAAGCACAGTATTTCCCACAGTTAAAGCAAAACCCCAAACCCTGGAAAATAACCCGGATTTAACTGGAGTATAATCCGGATCAAACCTTGCAAAACAACAGAAAAAGCACTCCAATTCACAGCAGAATGCCAGCAGGCAGGAACAGACGAACTGCGGGGGGCAGAAGACGTCTGGCGAAGTCAGTCAAACACAATATCGTCGTTGTTGAATCCAATCCAGGTCAAAGCAGGAGAAGACAGCAAACACGAGAATCCAGTCCAGGTCATACACAGAGCCAAGGCATAGAATGCAGCACGACAGCTAATGCACAAGATCAACACAAGGCAGTCCAGAGAAAACCCTTATAGTTCCAACCCCCGTAGCCAAGAATAATCTGGATTAAATTTACATCCACAGCAGTCTTCCCAAATATGTCTTCCCAAACAGCTCTCAAGGACACATGAATACCAATAATCACCTTGCCGACTGCAAAGGGGCCCCTTTTCCCAACCCCACTTTTATTCACAATTCCTCCTCAGAACTGGAATCAGCCAACACCCTGTTAGCAAGCCTCTTGCCTCAATTCCTCCTCAGAACTGGAATCAGACAATGCCCCACCAGACCTCCTTTCAGCTGAAACCCCTTGCCGAGCCCTCCACTCTGTCCATCTTTTATCCAAACCCATAACTCCCCAAGATTCAACCGGATCCTCACTGTGCCAACCCTCAAACGTGTCGCTACTTGTGGGTTCCCTAAAGATGTTCTGGATCTCCCGCACCTTAGTCCAGTCCATTATCTCATCCTCTGAACTCGTCATCCCATCCTCCTGATTCTCAACCCCATCCTCCTCCTCAACTGAGTCATTATCAGTAGGCTCCGTAAGCTTCTCCCGGATCTGCTTCCTTTGTCGCTCCTAATCGGAGTCTTGTTCACGAGTAGTCTTTCTTCCATTCTAGTAGTCCTAGTAGTATCACTACTCAAAGACTCCATCACAACAGTCCACCTCCGATGGAATCTGAGAATGGAATTTGGGCATGGCTGGGAGATAATGGCACTTGAGAGGATTACACCTATGCTCACAGTTCCCAAGTCTGGGGTAATGGGATTCCTGGGCACCCTCATGAACCCTGGGATTTAAGGACAAAATGCTGATATGGCAAGGAGGTGGGTAAATAGCCTTTTTAGTTCCTGTGGTGCTTGGAACGTTTGTGACGCAGGAGAAATGTCTGAGACCAGGGTCGGTCGGAGATAAATTTAAATATTAAGCGGGGGTGCTGAAAAGCGCCCCTCCGCCGGCCCCGCCTCCTGCGCCCTGGCCCCGCCTCCCACCCAGCGTGCCCTGGCCCCGCCTCCCATGCTGCGTGGGAGGCGGGCCCAGGGCACGCTGGGTGGGAGGCGGGGCCAGGGTTGGCCCCGCCTCCCATGCTATTCGCCCTGGCCCTGCCTCCCATGCAGCGTGGGAGACGCGGCCAGGGTTGGAAAGAGAGAGGCTTCGCCGCCCGGGGAGGGGAGGATGGGATCCCTCCTCCCCTCCCCGGGCGGCGAAAGAGGGAGGCTTTGCCGCCCGGGGAGGGGAGGAGGGGATCCCTCCTCCCCTCCCCGGGCGGCGAAAGAGAGAGGCTTTGCCGCCCGGGGACGGGAGGAGGGGATCCCTCCTCCCCTTCCCGGGCGGCGAAAGAGGGAGCCACAAGGCCAGGGCGCGGTGGTCGGGCGGCGGGGCACCGTCAGAGCGGTGCCCCGCCTCCCGCCCAGCCTGACGGCGCCCCCCGGGACCTGCGCCCGAGGTGGTGGCGTCACGTGGCCTCTATGGTGGGGCCGGCCCTGTCTGAGACCTATCTCCCTTATAGTGATAGCACAAGTATGGCGAAATGTGTGGTGCTTTTGCAAACTTGGAGCAACACACCTGTGATTTTCCCACATATATATCTCTCCCACACACTTGAACTCAAATGACATATTTTTCCCAAACAGCCATGTAGATTGGTAGTGTTATCTAATAAACCGAAATATATAAAAGGGTCAGAACATGTAATGCTGCATCATCACCAAAAATGGAAGCCATCAGAAAATGTGTTTTCTTGACACTTTTCTTCGTTTGGACTCTTGCTGAAAACAACCTGGTTAAATTGCAAGGTACGAAAGACTCGAGCCATATTTCTAACAATGTGAAACTATGTGTGATTAATATGAACATCATTATATCATTTTATTTGTCTGAAATATTAAAGTACGCAGTTCAGTGGTAGGTCTTTTTAGGATCTGCAACCTCTAAGAGAAAAATGGAATTGTGACTAAACATTCAATGCTTCCTTTATTTGTTGTTGTTGTTTATTCGTTCAATCGCTTCCAACTCTTTATGACCTCATAGACCAGCCCACGCCAGAGCTCCCTGTTGAACCTTGCCACCCCCAGCTCCTTCAAGGTCAAGCTGGTCACTTCAAGGATACCATCCATCCATCTTGCACTTGGTCGG
Source organism: Anolis carolinensis (assembly GCF_035594765.1). NCBI lineage: Eukaryota > Metazoa > Chordata > Lepidosauria > Squamata > Anolidae > Anolis > Anolis carolinensis. Next base: position 194,019,448 of record NC_085843.1, read on the forward strand.
CCCCTCTTCATTTTTGCTTCCATTTTCTCCAGCATCATTCTCTTCTCCAAGCTTTCCTGTCTTCTCATGATGTGGCCAAAGTACTTCATCTTTGCCTCTAATATCCTTCCCTCCATTGAGCAGTCGGGCATTATTTCCTGGAGTATGGGTTGGTTCGATTTTCTTGTGGTCCAAGGCATTCTCAGAATTTTCCTCCAACACCACAGTTCAAAAGCGTCTATCTTCCTTTGCTTAATCTTCCTTATGGTCCAGTTCTCACATCCATAGGTTACTATGGGGAATACCGTTGCTTTATCTATGCGGACCTTCGTTGCCAGTATGATGTCTCTAATCTTCACTATTTTATCAAGATTGGTCATTGCTATCCTCCCAAGGAGGAAATGTCTTCTAATTTCCTGGCAGCAGTCTCCATCTACAGTAATCTTTGCGCCTAGAAATACAAAGTCTGTCATTGCCTCCACGTTTTCTCCCTCTATTTACCAGTTATCCGTCAGTCTGATTGCCATAATCTTGGGGTTTTTTATGTTTAACTGCAACCCAGCTTTTGTACATTCTTCTTTCACCTTGGTTAGAAGGCTCCTCCTCACGTTCAGCCATCAAAGTTGTATCATCTGCATATCTAAGATTGTTAATAGACATAATTAATGTGTTGTTGAAGGCTTTCATGGCTGGGATCACAGGGTTGTTGTATGTCTTTTAGGCTGTGTGACCATGTTCCAGAAGTATTCTCTCCTGACGTTTCACCCACATCTATGGCAGGCATCCTCACAACCTTTGAGGATGCCTGCCATAGATGTGGGCGAAACGTCAGGAGAGAATACTTCTGGAACATGGTCACACAGCCCGAAAGACATACAACAACCCAGACATAATTAAACTGTAGTATGTAAAGCAAAGCCCTATAACATACTTCCCTGAAAAGAAAGTCTTGTAATTAGCAAAGAAAATTCTGTAAAGGAACTTCTATACTGTAGAATTCATGCAGTTTGTCATCATTTTAACTGCCATGGCTTAGTGCTATGGGATCCTGTGAGCCATAGTTTTACAAAGTCTTCAGCCTTCTCTGCCAAAGAATGCTGTTGTTTCACCAAACTACAAATCCCAGAACGTTGAGGCATGGCAGTTAAAGTAGTGTCAAATTGCAATAACTTTGGGGTGTAAATGCATCTTATGAGTGGTTCAGGACACAGTGTCTTGGGCTGGTAGCCACAAAATAATTTATGCATATGAACTAACCTTGGTATAGAAATGTTGATTTATGACAGCCCCATTAATTTCATAAGGTTTTCTTAGACGGAGACTGAGAAGTGGTTTTGTCATTTTCCTCCTTTAAAATATAGACAACCGCATCTGGTATTAATTGGCAGAGTCCAATCTAAGTAATAGTCAATAATTTGTTCACGTGAAACAGGTGAATATAGCACTTAATGAAACATCCAGAATAATCACAGGATGCCTCAACCTAAATGTGGTCTCTGTTGCCTGTTTTAGGTCTAAAATTATCTAGCTGCTAGGGTTTCCTCTATTTTATCAGTTTTATGCTTGTTTATTTATGCAATAGGAGCCCCGGTGGCAAAGTGTGTTCAAGCACTGAGCTGCTGAATTTGCAGACCAAAAGATCCCAGGTTCAAATCCCGGTAGCAGAGTGAGCGGCCGCTGTTAGATCCAGCTTCTGCCAGCCTAGCAGTTCGAAAACATGCAAATGTGAGTAGATCAATAGATACTGCTCTGGCGGGAAGGTAACGGCGCTCCATGCAGTCATGCCGGCCACATGACCTTGGAGGTGTCTATGGACAACGCCGGCTCTTCGGCTTAGAAATGGAGATGAGCACCTACCCCCAGAGTCAGACATGACTGGACTTAACATCAGGGGAAACCTTTACCTTTTACTATTTATGCAATGCTTTTGACACGAAAAAAAATAAATAGTTGTGGTACTATTTACACATCGATCATAGGGATTTAGGACATATGTAGACTAAGTTAACCCCATTCTTAATCTCAGCTAGAGTAGACCCATTAAAATCAATAGACCTCTATATTAAAAATTATATAAGCCCATGGATTTCAGTAGGGACAAAAACTAGGCTTGGCCCTTTAATCTCACAGGTTAATTATTTATTAAAATGTAGAATAATTGATTTGAAGTGATACCTATGAACAAATGTATGCCAAAGAATTCAACATCTGTGGCTTTTCTCATATTTATCTCTGACAAGCAAAAAAAAACGTGCTGGAGAAATTGACAAAGATTGTGCAAACTGTTACAGGACCATGCTAACTGGCACAATTATACAATAAGCCATGATATAAAAGGGTTAGAAAACATCACAATCCACCTTTGCCAAAAATGAAAGTGTGCAGACAGTACGTGTTCCTGGCACTTTTCTTTGGTTGGGCTTTTGCTGAAAATAAGCTGGTCAAAATCCAAGGTATGAAAGGAAGGCATAGCTTTCACAGCTCAAAGCCACAAATTATTACTATGTGGCAGGTTTTGAATCACTGTATCTCTTGAAAGGCTAAAAATATAAGTTAATGAAAATGCAGTTTAACAAGTCCAATTAAATCAATGTTTTAGTGATTTGAGAACGAGATTAATGTTATCACTGAAAACAACTGAGCCGAAGGCAGCTGAATGTACCTGGGTTATGTCTTGAAACATTGTAAAAAGGATAGATAGAAAACGAAGATGTTATTTGAACTATAACATCACATTTTAAATAATGTGATTGTTTAATAATGGTCATATTTGAAATTTCTTTGTTTCATGAAGAATACTGGGAGAATGTGTTGTCGAAGGCTTCCATGGCCGGAATCACTGGGTTGCTGTGAGTTTTCTGGGCTGTATGGCAGTATAGACTCATATAATCCGGTTCAAAGCAGATCATCTGGATAATCTGCTTTGATAAACTGGATTATATGAAAGTGTAGAAGAAGCATGAGAGGGGACTTGATAGTGAGAGCCATTGGGTTGCTATGAATTTTCCGGGCTGTATGGCTATGTTCCAGAAGCATTATCACCTAATGTTTTGCCCACATCTATGGCAGGCATCCTCAGAGGTTGTGAGGTCTGTTTGAAACTAGGCAAGTGGGGTTTATATACATCTGTGGAATGTCCAGGGTGGGACAAAGAATTCTTGTCTGTTTGAGGCAAGTGTGAATGTTGCAATTGGCCACCTTGATTAGCATTGAATAGCCTTGCAGTTTCAAAGCCTAGCTGCTTCCTGCCTGAGGGAATCCTTTGTTGGGAGAATTCCCCCAGACTATTCAATGGTAATTAAGGTGGCCAACTGCAACATCCTCACAGGATGCCTGCCATAGATGTGGGCAAAACATCAGGAGAGAATGCTTCTGGAACATGGCCATAACAGCCCAGAAAGATCACATCAAACCAATGCTAGGAGAGTTAAATGGTTAAGAATTAAAATCCAGGAATAAGGAAAGCATGTTATATTTGACCACCACAACCCATGATGATTTGTTTACAGGTAGAAAAACCAAAAAGATGCAAGCATAGATATACTGTATATACTCGAGTATATGCCTAGTTTTTCAGCCCTTTTTTGGGACTGAATAAAACCCTCCTTGGCTTATACTCAGGTGAGGGTCCTGGTAGGCTTATATTCAGGTCGGCTTATACTCAAGTATATATGGTATATTTATTATTTTTCTCTATTATTATTGATATTGTTAAATTTATTATTTTAATCTATTAATTATTATTACATTTATTATTTTACTCTATTGTTGTTACGTTTACATTTATTTTACTCTATTTTTATTATTAATACATTTATTATTTTACTGCATTTATTATTATTATTACATTTATTATTTCACTCTATTATTATTAAAAAGATACATAAGCACATTTACATTGAAGAAGATGAAAATAATGATTTAATCAGAGTTGAACAGTCATATCTTAAATTACAGTTTGATGTAAAGATTCAAAAACATTTAAACTACTGATGCCTCATTTAATGTAATTTTATTGGTATCTCGGCTTATACTGGAGTCAATGTTTTCCCAGTTTTTTTGTGGTAAAATTAGGTGCCTCGGCTTATATTTGGGTCAGCTTATACTCGAGTATATACAGTATTATATAACCAAATAATTATATTGGAAGTTCGATCAAATCTGGCTGAGCCATTTATAATGACTTGCTCTGAAATGTTTAGGACAAAATGCTCTGTATAAACTTACTGAATTAACCAATTATTATTCACTTTCTAAAAACAGGATATAGTCAATGTGGTGACCGACTGGTAAAGAGTTATGGAGCACTACCATTTTCGGCTGGCGCAAATGAAAATTGTACCTGGCAAATAGAAAGAGAGACGAATGCAAATGACAATATAAAAAATGAAACTATCCGATTAATCTTCTCTTATTTTGAGTAAGTATCCTTTCAGTGATTTGTGAGAAATGAAGCAATGTCCGATAAACTAGAAACAAGAAAGTCTTGAAGTGTACTGGAAAGACTGCATAGGTTGATATGGCTATACATTGTTTGGGGAAGCCTGGAAAAGATCCAGCTGTAGCTGGAAGTCAAGGAAATAAAAAAAGAAAAAGTGAGAAAGAAAATTAGGTTACTTAAATATTATACTATGTAACACATTTTTGGTTCCTGGGTTATAAATGTCATTTCCTAATTGATTCTATCATAAAAACATGGGAAAAGATTTATTAAACTGCAAAACATCCTGTTTTTGCTGGACATCCTGCTGCACATTTTGCTATCATTTTTCAATGAATATCTCATAGAGTCTCAACCGATTCAACGTAGTATGCACCACACTATTACACAGGAAATAATACTTTCAAACCAGGATCATAGTTTTTTTTTTCAAATTTTGTCACATAGTGTTTTTAGAGTTTATTAAAGAATAAAAAATGTTTTTGCTGAGACTGTATTAGTATCTTTTTAGACTTTATAGTCATAAACATTGGGTATCAGGTGTACACATTAATTCTGCAGACCTTTCATAAGTTAAAAAAAATCAAATCTATAACTGCGTGGACTACCATGGCCAAGTCATGATGACGATGATGATGATTATGATGATGTTCATTTACATCTGATCCTTTTCCCAATAAAGGAACTCAAGGCAGATTTCAACATATTAAATAAGGCAGCTGATCCTTTTATTTCAGCTTTATTTCTAATGAATCTATGAATGTAGGACCTCTCAAAGCAGTTTCTTTTACCAAAAAAAAAAAATCAAAACATTCTTGAAATTGATTTGTAAAATGGCTTTAATGATCCTTGTATTCCATTGCCAAAGCAGCCAAATGGCAAGCAGATGAATTGCACTTTTTCGTTTTCTCTTTTTTCCTCCAATTTCCCAGCTTTTTGTTATATAGATAATCATGGTGGGTGTGACCCAGGCTCCATCTATGCTGTCATATAATCCAGTTTCTGAATCCAGTTCAAAGCAGTTAATCTGCATTCAGAAACTGGATTATAGAGCAGTGTAGATCAAATCTCAGGGGTCTATTATTTTCCCCTGACATTAAGTCTAGTTGTGCCCGACTCTGGTGGTTGGTGCTCATCTCCATTTCTAGGCTGAAGAGCTGGTGTTGTCCATAGACACCACCAAGGTCATGTGGCCAGCATAACCGCATGGAGCGCTGTTACCTTCCTGCCGGAGCTGTACCTATTGATCTACTCACATTTGCATGTTTTCGAACTGCTAGGTTGGCACAAGCTGGGGCTAAAAGCGGGAGCTCACTCTGCTTCCTGGATTCGAACTGCTGACTTTTTGGTCAGCAAGTTCAGCAGCTCAGCGGTTTAATCTGCTGCACCATCGGGGGCTCCTAGCGGTCTATATCCCAGAACAATGTTTCTCAAATTGTGCTCCTTCAGGTGTTTTGGACTTCAGCTCCCAGAAATCCCAGCCAACTTACTAGCTGTTAGGAATTGTGGGAGCTGAAGTCCAAAACAGCTGGAGGAGCACAGTTTGAGAAACTCTGTCCCAGAATATTTAGTCCCTCAAAGGCCTTCTCCTTCAAAGCTGTTACAAAAGTTCCCAGAACATTTCCTTCTCCATATGCCCAATTTGTTTATCTTTATTATAATGTTCTTTCAATTTCCTGTATTGATACCAGGAGATATTTTTGTAAATTAGATTTATTTCTTGTTGTGACCTTATGATAAGATCTTTTCCTTGTTTCTCTAATACTTCTTTATATTTTGGCCATTTTCCCCATCCCAGTAGTTTTTTCTGGGAGTCTTCTAGGGGTGAAATCCACTCATAGGAATTTAACCTGGTAGATATCAAACATTAGAGTAAAAGCACATTACACAGGGCTCTATAGTCAATGATACCTTTTCATTTTTATGAGAAACCCATCTTGAGAGTATGATTCTAGCCTTTCTATACCTATCTTTGAATTTGTGTTTGTCTAACACAGTAGTTAAATGAGCCCCCATGGCGAAGTGTGTTAAAGCGCTGAGCTGCTGAACTTGCAGACTGAAAGGTCCCAGGTTCAAATCCCAGGAGCGGAATGAGCGCCAGCTGTTAGCCCCAGCTCCTGCCAACCTAGCAGTTCAAAAACATGCCAATGTGAGTAGATCAATAGGTACCGCTCTGGCGGGAAGGTAACGGCGCTCCATGCAGTCACCTTGGAGGTGTCTATGGACAACGCCGTCTCTTCGGCTTAGAAATGGAGATGAGCACCAATCCCCAGAGTCAGACATGACTGGACTTAACGTAAGGGGAAACCTTTACCTTTACCTTAACACAGTGGTTCTTAACCTGTGGGTCCCCAGATGGTTTTGCTTCAACTCCGAGAAATCCTAACAGCTGGTAAACTGGCTGGGATTTCTGGGAGTTGTAGGCCAAAACACCTGGGGACTCACAGGTTAAACAGCAACTTTCCATGTCAAGAGGATATTAAGTGTTGAAAATTAATAGACTTTCAAAAGTACTTGGTTGTAGCATGATTAATAGCACTAGTAATAGTACAAAAGGCAGAAACCCATTTTTATGGGTCTTCAATCATTTAAATGATTCAAGGAGAAATCCTAAACACATTCAACTGTAATTGCAGATCAGATTCATCACCATCACTTCACCTGTAAAAATTAATCTTATCTTTTTCTTCCTAGACTTGATCCTTCATCCACATGTGACAATGAAACTATTGAAGTATATGATGGTCCTTCAACAGCTGCACCTCTCCTGGGGCGAGTGTGCAATAGCCACGATTCTGTTCCGGTATTTCATTCAACTTCTGGAACCCTAACATTTCGCCTATTAACTGACTCCACAGATTTCACACGGAACATATTTGCATTTTATTACTACATTACACCAGATTTATGTAAGTCATCATCAGACTGACTTCTTTTTGGGAACCATTCACAAGTCATAGTTCTGAAACCGAATGAAACTTATATAAACACTAACCAGATTATAGTTTGCTTGGAGTTTTAAAAGACCGATTTTAAAATGACGACCATCAGCATTGTGAATTGGGGAAAAATCTTTACAGCTGTTACACTGACACCAAACTTTTTTGGGGCCCTTTTTATTAGTTTCAATGACAAAAACCTCCCAGATCGATCACAGAGATTGACCCAATCAGGCATAACTGAGTGAGACATTTGCCCATCATTCTTAGTTAAACTAGTAGAGTCCATGCTTAAGATGCCACGTTAGTTATTAATATTAGTGTGCTACTAGTCAAGGATGTTATAGATGCTGTAACAGACAAACATATAACCACCCTTTTGGAATGAATATGTCTCAAATCATTGTCGTATGTCAGTTTCCTCAATGCATATAGAAAAGCATTCCATTTTGTGAAGCTTTCTCAAAGCTCTGCCTCAGCAGCAAAATAAGAATTCCAGCTAGGAGGGCCAAATTAGAGATATATTTTGTCTAAAATGTGCTTCTTCTAGGTCTTCAATATACTGATTCTCATAGCTACCCAATCTTGAGCATCCAGGATAGGAAACCTAATTGGAGGGCATAAAGCAGGCATCATATTAAAAATACGGTAGTGCTGATTACAGTCAGCCTTCCACATTTGCTAGTATTAGGGGCACAGGATCCCATGAAAGTGAAAAACCATTAATTAAAAATCATTATGGTCTTTTACCAAAATTTACTACTTTTTAGCTGCTTGAGTTTCCTTTGGGGGAAATAAAATGGGGTAATAATAATAATAATAATAATAATAATAATAATAATAATAATAAAGAACATCTCACTATGAATTTCTCTGACATCAATCACAACTCTGTGGTCAACTTCTGCTGGATGCTGATGGTAGAATTACACTGAAGGACTAGAGAGAACATTATAATAAAATCTGTGAATAATTAACAAAAGCCAAATTCAAAAATGATTGTACAAGGGCTATCCACAAAGTAGGTTACATTTTGGAATTAAAAGTGAACAAAGTATAGGAGAAAACATTTACCATATGCAGTTGAAAGCCACACCCAAATACCACATCTCATGTAATCGCCGTTCAAATCTAGGCACTTACCATAGCGATAAATGAGCTTGGCAACTGCTTCCCCACAAAACTCTGCCGCTTGCGTCCTCAACCACTTGTTTCCAAAAATGGGGGCGTGGCTGGCAACGCAGTGTTTTGGCGAAGGGCTGACCGGCTGGTTGAGGGCGCAAGCAGCAGAATTTAGTGGGGAAGGATTTGCAAAGCTCATGGTAAGTGCCTATATTTTAATGGCGACTACGTGAGATGTGGTATTTGGGTGTGGCTTTCAACTGCATATGGTAAATGTTTTCTCCTATACTTTATTCATTTTTAATTCCAAAATGTAACCTACTTTGTGGATAACCCTCGTATTATCAAGTAGTCATGGGTTCGGTTACTGTCTCATAGGTTTAATTCATGTTTTCATACTGTTTTGTTCATTTGGAATGCACAAAAAGGGTACATTCCCCTCTGGTACGGAAATATCCATGAAAAGAAAGTGGGAACAGTAACTGTTTGGTTGGCTGATTTTCGAAGCTCGGCTGTAGGCCCTGGCCCTTGGCGCACTCAAATGTAGGCCCTCTTACCCAGAACTTGGCACTCGGCTGTAGGCCCTGGCAGGTGCTGGCGTTTTGCTGCCAATGTGTCAAAAATATTTGTTTTTTCACCTTGGACAAAAACTAATTTGGAAAGGCACCCGGTTTTGGGAGAGGTGCTCAAAAAGAAAAATGGGACATCATGAATGAAACAAACAGGAACTGATAGTGATTCTATCCAAATGCACACGGCTATTATCAACTAGACGTATCTGCATATTCTTGGATTAGGATGAATCAGCTAACTTTGATGATATTTCTGAATTGTTTTGGCGGCATAGAACTCAATTTCATTACTCATTTTGCCTTAGTAAAATTTGAGTATCTATATTAGGGAAAAGGAAATGTCCCAGACTCTAGATATTGCTGGACCCCCTCCATTCCTTCCATTTTCCATTTTGTTAGAAATGGAAAAATTGAATGGCGTGGTTATTTTCAAAGCCAATACTCCTTCTTCATGGTACCTGTCAGTTCCTACGCATCAACAAAATGCTTTGAGAAACAATTCCCATGTGGTGTTCTTAATCCATTTTGCATTACAAAAGGCCAAATTTAGCACATGATAACCATGGAAGCCTTATCCTGAATGTACATACCAATACTGCTCCTTTTCTTGAAGTTTTTGAACTGTGTTTTTGCTTTGCTGCCATAGTCATTGGTTGTGCCATCCTCATACATTTTTCTACCTCAATGATTGGAGCCTATGCTCTTGGGATTCAAAATGCAAATGCAAATAGCATGGTCTCTAGAAGGTCTTAGGCTCCTGCACCACCAACGAAAGTAGGAATGAGTAAGAAAGGACCTCAGCAATTCCTAAAAACCTGTTGTTGATAACTACCTTTGTTAATTAATGTATATCTTTTGAAAATGTCTTCTTTTTAAAGCTACCATTAAAGACTGTGGAGGTTACCTTACTGGCCCAGATGGATCATTCACCAGTCCCAACTACCCCAAGCCACATCCTGAATTTGCATACTGTGTCTGGCATATAGAAACAGAACCAAATACCAGGATAAATATTACTTTCAGCGAAATTTTGTGAGTAGATGTTGATTTTTTTTTACTAAATACGAATTGATATAAATAATAATTTTTGGCACTGGATTCTAAAGTGCTTTGAAGGGGTTGTGAAAACAAGCAGGACAGAGGGTTGGAGCTGTTACATCTAACTTATTTATTTACTTGACTTACTCTATACCCTGGTTTCTCTAAGGACTAGAAGCAAAAGCCATTCATGACATAATTCGATGGTATTGGTGAAGGAAGCTTTAAAAAGCCATAAATAAAAGCATACAGAATATTATAATACTAAAACATGGTGAAAATGTAGCATTAGAAGAGTGTGTGATTTTTATAAAAGTTGTGTGGGAAAATCTTTAGAACATAATGAAAAGAAAATTAATGGAATAGTTAAAATTGAGTCAGATGGAATATGTAGATCCAAAGGGGAGGCCCACAATAACACAGAGCTGTGTAGTTACTGCGGAACAAACACACTGTAAAGGTGTTTCATAAATGTCTTCCATGAGATACAAAGCACATTTTTAAGAACTTCTTTCTCTATTGTAACTCAAAGCTTGCTTGAATAAAAAGATCTTTGCCTTCCCCTTGAGGTGAAAGGTAAGCGTTTTCCACTGATATTAAGTTTAGTCATGTCCGACTCTGGGGATTGGTGCTCATCTCCATTTCTAAGCCAAAGAGCCAACGTTGTCCATAGACACCTCCAAGGTCATGTGGAGAGCTGTTACCTTCCCATTGGAGCGGTACCTATTGATCTACTCACATTTACGTGTTTTCAAACTGCTGGGTTGGCAGAAGCTAGGGCTAACAGCAGGAGCACACCCCGCTCCACGGATTTGAACCGCCAACCTTTCAATCAGTAAGTTCAGCATCTCAGTGTTTTAACCCGCTGTGCCATCGAGGGCTCCCTTCCCCTTGAAGACCAGCCTAATTTCTCTTGATAGGAAGTTCCATATCCTGAGAGTGGCCATTGAGAATGCATACTATCACAACCCATCAAATATACCCATGAAAGGAGTGTGATTCCAAGAAAGGATTTTCTTGAAGCTATCAGAGCCAAATCCTTGTTCTGGATTTTAAAAAAATAAACAGCCGCTAAATAAAATAACATGCTTCTGTTTTTTGTGGGAATTGCCTCTGCTGCATGTTGCATGATTGTTTCAGAAAACAACAGCAACAAATAAAGCAACGAACAAGAACATTTCCTCCACCCATTTCCCCGTTCGGTGGCAAGAGAAGAATGAGGTCCCTTCTACATTGGCATATAAAATCCAGATTATCTGATTTGAACTGGATCATATGGCAGTGTTGTCTGGACCTAAGCCCCTTTTGTCCTTCTTGCATAAGGATTGCTCCTATTAGACATGTCACAAGGGCCCCTTCCACATGACACAATTATAGCATTGTAAAAAGGTAAAGGTTTCCCCTGACGTTTAGTCCAGTCGTGACCGACTCTCAGTGTTGGTGCTCATCTCCATTTCTAAGCCGAAGAGCCGGCGTTGTCCATAGACATCTCCAGGTCATGTGGCCGGCATGACTGCATGGAGTGCCGTTACCTTCCCACTGGAGCGGTATCTATTGATCTACTCACATTGGCATGTTTTCAAACTGGTAGGTTGGCAGGAGCTGGGGCTAACAGCGGGTGCTCATTCTGCTCCCGGGATTTGAACCTGGGACTTTTTGGTCCGTAAGTTCAGCAGTTCAGCGCTTTAACACACTGTGCCACCAGGAGCTCCAAGTTGTTTTATTGTAGCATTGTAGTTTCACCTTAATTGCCATGTTTGCACCCAAAGGAATCTTGGGATTTGCAATTTAGGGAGGAATATTTAGACTGTCTGGCAGAGAGCTCTGATGTTTCAACAAAATACAAATTCCAAAACTTCATAGGATGTAGCCATGACAGTTAGTAGAATCACAGTGCTACCGTTTCCCCGAAAATAGGGCATCCCCTGAAAATAAGAACTAGTTAAGATTTTGCTGAATTGCTAAATATAAGGCCTCCGCCAAAAGTAAGACCTAGCAAAGTTTTTGTTTGGAAGCATGCCCGCCAAACAGAACACTAGAGCATGCAGGATCAGTAAATGTAAGTACCTTAGATTGTTGTACATGGAAATAATGGTAGTAACAAGAAAGTCTTGATAGGATTCACAGTTTGTCTGGTTTGCGATGACAACTACTGTACAGTATATAATAAATGTTCAAATTTTTTTCAACAATAAAAGTAAATTCTTGATGGAAAAATAAGACAAAATAAGACCTAGTGCATCTTTGGGAGCAAACATTAATATAAGACACTGTCTTATTTTGGGGGAAACACTGTATAAGGGCCACAGATCTGCAGGAAACTCCAAGCAAGGTGATTTCAGTCTTTCATGGTCTTAGTTGTTTACTCTTCCTCCTTTCCTGCTCTGCTTTTAAAAATTGTGCATAAAAGCTTTCTTCCTCTTAATAATAATAATAACTTTGTTTATAACCCACCCTACTCTGTTTCCCCGAAAATTAGACCTACTGTGAAAATAAGCCCTAGCATGATTTTTCAGGATTTTTGAGGATGCTCAATATATAAGCTCTACTTCAAATAATAAGCCCTGGTTACAGTTCATTAAAAAAGTCAATTTAAATAGTGTTCAGGCAGCTATATGAATTTTTTGCTAACAAAAATTAATATAAGACCCTGTCTTATTTTCAGGGAAACAGGGTATCTCCCCAAGGGGACTCGGAGCAGTTTCCAACAAAAGATGGAAAACATTCAATGCCATAAAACAATACAGAATGAATAAATAGCCCCACAACTAAAACATCTATAACAAGTTATAACAACTCCTCACAAAGTTTAAATAATTAAATAAAACATATAAATCTTTTAAACCTACAAAGTAACAAAACTAATCAGTTTAAAAACCATTTAGAATAGTTAAAATAACCATTGTTATATAATTTATCTACCACCAACAAACCGTGTAAGGTGCCGTGTTCTAGTCAAGGTTGTAAAACATAATATTCTAATTATCCTCCTCTTCTGTAAGCTAAAGAACATATGTTTTAAGCAGTTTTTTAAAGGAGAGAAGGGTGATTTTCTTTAAGGGAAAAGTTAAATTCCACCAGTATGGCCCCAACAATCACCAGCTCCTCTTAGTAGATGATATTTCCAATTATAAGATTATGTCCATTAAGTGCAAAGTCACAATCATTATCTTATCACATTTGGGTCATAAATCAAATAGATCTAAAATGTGACCTTAGCTTCTTAAATCAAAAACCTGTGGGAAAATAACATTTGCCTAAGTATATATTTACACCACCTGCAGTAGTTTCTGTAATAATTTCCTCTCCTAGGAGCTGCTTGATTCTTTCAGAATTGATGGCTACTATCCAAAGATGTATGAAATTAGTTTCATGAGCCCAAGAGAGCTTTAGATTTCTTTCGCCCTCAACCATATTTTAAACTAGTTAAAATATGACACGACAAAGTTATTTAAAAAAAAATCACAAGAATTAAACTAATTGCTTAACTTTACTTTAACTCAACTTTTGGTTATTGCTATTAAGCCCCCAGCAGACATATGAGATCAAACAAGTGTTTCAGGGTTCACCATTAACAATCAACACCATCTCATTAATTTATTCGCTGATTATTTGCTTCTTTGTAAAATTTGATCACAAGGATCCTATTCCTGTTCTACAAAGAATATTTGGTCAAGACAATTAGGTTGGTCTTTGATGGGAATACTAGTTGTCCTTCAAGGGAAAGGCAAATATCTCTTCTGTGGGGCTTAAAATTAATTGTGTATGTGCCATCAAGTCAGCTGTGAATTTCATAGGATTTTCTTAGGTAAGGAATACTCACAGATGGTTTTCCAATTCTTTCCTCTGGAAATATAGCCTACAGAATCTGGTCTTCATTGGCAGTCTCCCATCCAAGTATATTTCAAAATGTTGGAGGAGACTAAAAGGGTTCACTTTCTTGGCTTGATTAGAATCATAGAATCATAGAATAGTAGAGTTGGAAGAGACCACATGGGCCATCTAGTCCAACCCCCTGCTAAGAAGCAGGAAATCGCATTCAAATTAAAAGGATTTGGTTTGTGGTACTCATGAAGAAATTATCCTATCATCTTGTGTTCATATTTTGGGTATTTTGTATGTCACATTACTTTATAACTTTATAAAGATGGATTTAAACAGGGCTCTTCTGAAAACCTAATTAACTTACTGGGAATGCAGTTTTTGAACTGCGGTGTTAATCACTCTGCCTGATTATAAAAAAAATAAAATACCGTTTCCCCCAAAATAAGACAAGGTCCTATATTATTTTTTTGCTCCAAAAGACGTGTTAGGGCTTGTTTTCAGGGGTAGTCTTATTTTTCCAAATTGACTTTTTAAATGAACTATATATAGGGCTTATTTTTGAAATAGGGCTTATATTTCGAGCATCCTCAGAAATGTTGAAAAATCATGATAGGTCTTATTTTGGGGAAAACAGGGTACCTGTGGTGGGAGAATGACAGGCCATATCATTTATCACCCTGTACCACAAGAGTGATATGAATATTAAACAAACACAGGTTTGGAACAGCATAGACTCCAGGAGAAAAGGATAATGATGGTATACTTGATTTACTGCTTTTTGAACTACAACTCCCAGGCTCTCCATCAGCAGAGCCCCTGGCCTTGCTAACTGAGGGATTCTAGAAGATATAGTTCAAAAACTAACTTCTCCAACTCTTGGGGGAGGAACTTGTACATATATTATTCTGTCTACACTATGTATGTTTACACCATACTTTTCAAACAGCCCAATATCTAAAGAAAGAAATACCTAAACACTTCAGGAAGGTATTTATCAGAACTAGATTTGTACAGCTGGACACAATGATCAGACATGCAAGGTTTAACCAAATCCTATATAATGAACAATTTTGTATCTGTGGAGCGGCAGAGGTAGAAGATGTACATGTGTACTGTTTAGCTGTAACTTGTATAAGAAAGAAACCAATACCTCGGACCATTTGTTATACAAAGACACACTGGAATCCTTATATAAAAACTACATTTTTATTGGCTGGCCAGAATGCTAAAATAACATACGCAACAGCCCTTTTTCTATTTAAATCAACTCAGTTGTGTATTTGGAGTTGACTGGGGTAAATTGTAGGGGTAATGCAGGTATTTGATCTGGATCAGGATCTTGATCTTGTTAACAGCTTGCTTATTTCAACTTTGATTGTATGCTCTATGTGTGTGTGTTAAATGTGTTTGTTAAATGTTTGATATGGTTGATGGGCTAATCAATAAAACGTATAGGAGCCTCTGGTGGCCTAGGGGATAAAAGCTTCGTGACTTGAAGGTTGGGTTGCTGACCTGAAAGCTGCCAGGTTTGAATCCCACCCGGGGAGAGCACGGATGAGCTCCCTCTATCAGCTCCAGCTACATGCGGGGACATGAGAGAAGCCTCCCACAAGGATGGTAAAAACATCAAAACATCTGGGCGTCCCCTGGGCAATGTCCTTGCAGACGGCCAATTCTCTCACTCCAGAAGCAACTCCGGTTGCTCCTGACACGGAAAAAAAATAAAACGTATACTATGCATGTTTACACACATCTCATTATTGGAGGAAAGGCAGGGGGGGGTATTGTCATAAACAAGGTTGTTTTTTTAATGATCCAATGCAATTCTACTTTCTTCTCTCTGTTTGTAGTTTAGAAATGGATCCCGAATGCAGGTTTGATTTTCTTGCCATTTATGATGGTGCAACTACGGACTCAGGTTTAATCAAACAAGTGTGTGGTCGTACGGCTCCAACATTTCAATCTTCTTCCAATGTCATGACTGTCGTACTGTCAACAGACTATGCCAATTCATACAGGGGCTTTTCTGCTCATTATACAAGTATAGCAACAGCAGAACCCAGCAGTAAGTCTGATTTCTTTCAGATGACTTTTGACAATTTTTTTGTAGGCAAAGAGGCAGAATTTAGTTGCAGTTTTTTCCAATAATACAGTAGTTGTCCGTAATACATTTGTGCAACTCATTATAATAAAAAGTACTCCTGAAGTATGTATGTATATATACAGGTGTTTGTATACATAGCTTTGTAGAAGTACAGTGTGTGTGTCTGAACAGGAAAGTGACAAAGAAAGAAACCTACTTTTTCACCTTTCTTATGTAACAGATTATCATTAAAATATCTATTTATCATTTGTCAATGAAAAGACTATGTGGTTGAATTGACATCCTAATAATGTCCTTTAATACTGCTGAAAATGAAGGCAGCACTAGAATAATGAAGGAAAGACGGTGCTATAGCATATACATAGTTATTTCTTGATTCCCTCCCCCTCTTTTTCCATTGCCAGTATCCCTCAACTGTTCTTCAGACATGATGACAGTGATTCTCAGCAAATCTTATTTGGATTCACTTGGCTACAATGGAGATGATTTGACTCTGAATGACCCGGCTTGTAGGCCTATTACATTGGACCCAGTGACATTTAGTTTTCCACTCAACAGCTGTGGAACAAGAAAAATGGTAAAAGAACAAAAAAAGCAAAACTAAAATGATCTCAATCAATTTACTGTGTACTTTCCCCCAAACAGTTGAAGTTCAAGTCCATAATTTGCTCCTAATCCCATTTCTTAATTTGTCAATATCTTTGAAGTTTATGATGTGAAGCTAACCTTATTTCTTGAATTCTTAATCTGGTCTCGCCAAGACTTCTCTACTCAATTAAATGTCTCAGTAACATCCAAGATTGAATGGCCAGAAGTTTTTTCATCTTCTGTTCAGCTCTATAATTTGATTCCAGAAAACAGATACAAGTGTAGTTAATAAGCATAACATGGGAAACACTATGAAGGTACTTCATGTGAATGTCACAGAAGACAAGAGCTTAAAACTACCCGATTCCTTCGTTTAGAAAAGATAATCATGGAAATTAAAATGTAGGCCTAACAACACTTAAGATCTGGTGATATTAGTGGGAATTAAGATTAAAAGCAACAGGCTCATGGATTTTGATATAAGACAATAAGACTGCAGACCTTTGACCAGTTATTGCATAACTAGTTCACTGTTAGCAAAAATCTGCATCATTAAATTAACAAGTTATTGTGCATTTTTTTTCACTATTCAATTGTTCACCTTCAAATACCTCTTCTACATTTAGATTAAAAATTTCTGTCATTGTTGTGGTTGTGTGCCTTCAAGTCATTTCCGACCTTTGATAATTCTAAGGTGAACCTATCACAGGGATTTCTTGGCAAGATTTGTTCTGAAAAGGTTTAACATTGTGGGGTTGTTGTATGTCTTTCGGGCTGTGTGGCCATGTTCCAGAAGTATTCTCTCCTGACGTTTCGCCCACATCTATGGCAGGCATCCTCACAACCTCTGAGGATGCCTGCCATAGATGTGGGCGAAACGTCAGGAGAGAATACTTCTGGAACATGGCCACACAGCCCGAAAGACATACAACAACCCTGTGATCCCGGCCATGAAAGCCTTCGACAACACGTTTAACATTGTCTTCCTCTGAGGCTGAGACACTGTGACTGGGCCAAGGTCACCAAATGCGTTTCCATGGTCAAGTGGAGATTTGAATCCTGGTCTCTAGTTGTAGTCCAGTGCCCAAACCACTTCATAATACTATTTATTAAACATTGAAAAAACTGAGCTGAAAAGATGCAGCTATTCTTTAAACATTTGAAACAAAACATATATCTTTTTGTTCAATGATTAAATAAATAAATAAGTTTTAAAATGTGAACTAAAATCCATTGTTACGATATAATTTCATATTTCCTATCTTGCATAGAATGAAGATCATGGCATCTCCTATAACAACACTATCACTGCCTCCCCCACCGGTGAAGTGATCACCCGCCAAAACTATCTTGAAATTACTGTGAAGTGTATCATGGAAAACAATTCCACGGTGGAAGTCTCATATAATACAAAGCATGTAGGTGGCATTAATGAAAGTGCCCACGGCAGATATGACCTCAACATGTCCTTCTATAAATCTGAGTTTTTCACCACACCTGTACTTGAGTCTCCATACCAGGTAGACTTGAATCAAACTCTCTACGTTCAAGTAAGCCTACATTCCTCTGATGCCAATCTGATAGTGTTTGTGGATACTTGCACAGCAATACCGAACCCTGATTCGGAATCACCAAAATATGATTTGGTCAGAAGTGGGTGAGTGACACAACTTTTCAATGAATATAATTTTAAGTAATCAGTGGAGTGACATAGTTCCTCCACACAGAAAGAGAAAACCAATTTGGACAAAATAATGCCTGGGATCATAAGTCCTAGATCATGGATTAAACGCAGGGTGATCTCCAAACAAACATTGTACCAAGAATCTCTCTAGGAAGGCCAGAATCACAGTTTAGGGCTCAAACCACTCTATAATGGTCTGAGCACTAAACTATGATTCAGGAGACCAAGGTTCAAATCCCATGCCAACAATGGAAACACACTGGGTGACCATGGGATGTCACACCTTCTCAGTCACACCACCTCATCAGACAGGGATTTTCCCCGCCGTATGCTGGTTCACCTCCCTTTTCAGTGTGGATGATGTAAAGGGACTTCCGGCTGGGCTCTGTGGCGAAAAGGGAGGTGAACTAGCATCCCCTGCAGCTGCGGCGACAACACGGGAGCCTTCTTGTGTTGCCTTGCCTTCAATGGGGGAAAACTGGGCAGCAACGCTTCTCTCCATGGTATGAAGGAGGAGGCAAGGCTAGCGATGCAAGGCGTGGAGCGGTGTCTTCTCCACGACCCCTGCCAGGAACCCATAGATTCACCCCGATACGGTGTGAATCCATGGGCCTTTATGATAAGGTCGTAAGAGGAAGACAAAGGCAAATTCCCTCTGAACAAGAAAACTCTGATAGTTTCCCCTTAGATAAGTCGCAAATGACTTAAAAGCATACAACAACAAGTTCGGATATATCTTATGTTGGTGAATATTTGAAGAACTATACAGTATCATTCAAGAATAAAATATTAGAAGTCAGTTTGCAAATTGCTTGGCAAACAGTTACTGCTGACAACAAATCAACTTCTAGAAAAGTCAAATGCAGTATGTCTATATTGGAAGTTAGAAAAATATAACTTGTGTGCTACATGAATCTTTCAGAAACATATTTCAGAGCCTCTGTACATTAGATTATCAGTTATATTGTTATATTGCTTGCAGCACTAGGAACTACAGTAGAGTCTCACTTATCCAAGCTAAATGGGCCAGCAGAAGCTTGGATAAGCAAATATCTTGGATAGTAAGGAGGGATTAAGGAAAAGCCTATTAAACATCAAATTAGGTTATGATTTTACAAATTAAACACCTAAACATCATGTTATACAACAAATTTGACAGAAAAGGTAGTTCAATACGCAGTAATGTTATATTGTAATTACCTTATTTACGAATTTAGCACCAAAATATCACGATATATTGAAAACATTGACTACAAAAATGGCTTGGATAATCTAGAGGCTTGGATAAGCGAGGCTTGGATAAGTGAGACTCTACTGTATTTGTGTTCCATGCTGTTTGGAGAAAACAATAAGAACAAGCATATAATGCAGACTCTTGCTGAAAATATATGGAAATTACTTTGTGATTATTGAATTGGGGTATTCCGAACTTGACTATGGTAATGCAATTTGGGAATTCTATTGCAGCTGTGCTAAAGATAGCACTTATGCAGCCTACCCACTTCTTGAACATTACGGGAGGTTCAGGTTCAATGCCTTCAAATTCCTGAGGAGCGAGTCATCTGTTTACCTGCGCTGTCAAGTTTTAATTTGTGACAGCAACCATTATAATTCGCGGTGCACACAAGGCTGCACCTTTCGGCATAAGAGAGACACTTCTTCCTACAAATGGAAAGGAGAAGTTATGGCGGGACCTCTCCACCTGAAGCAAGAGCATGGTCCTATGGGCCGCTCAGGTAGGGATACTATAATATGAGTCTTACTTTGTTTAAACTCATAAATGCAGATAACTAATCTGACTAATACTGATTTAGAAACTTTTTCTGTAATTTGATGGTTAATATTCTGCAAGAGGGTATGTATTTTCCACTCTCTGAACATGCCAAACACTTTGTTTTTCCTTCATTGCTCCTTCAAAGCGGTGAAGTGAGGTCACAGCACTTTCTAGAATCGTTTTGAAGAAAAATGGAGTAAAAAGAAGGTAATTGCGAAGCGATGGGGATTGTCTGAAATTATAATTTTTGTGGTGCTTGAGATCCTGCCAGACACACATTCCAGTTGAAAACTATTCTAGGAGATAAAAAAGAACTGCCATTGCTGGCAACCTTCAGGGAAGAAAATTCTTTCTTCAGGCAAAGCATTCTTCCTGTCCCATATTCTTTTGCCCAGCCTCCCCAAAAAGTTTTCATAAACCATGAAATATCACATCACTTTTCTTTTAAATGTGGGAGGGGGGATTCAGAGGACTTTGGGAAACTCATGTGTTGTACATTCCCTGCCCTTCTTGAGTCAGATTACAGTAAGAGTTGACAATAGGCAGTTTCTCCCCCTCTATTCAGCACCAATCAATTCTAAAAAGTAGATATCATTGGGGTTACGTTCCAAATACGTTGCAAAGTAGAGACACTAGTTTTATTTTAATATTTAAACATCATTTTAATAGTTAAGTGGCCTTTCTCCCCCTTGCAAGCCCCAGGGAGTGAAGTCTTTTCTACCAGCGCTGGCAGACCCCTTGCTATGTAACCGCCATGTTGCTCTGGCTGCCTCTGCTCCTGCAGCCAGGGAAGAAGGAACGCTGCTCTGTCTAGTGAGTGAGCAAGCGAGGGAAGGTGGGTGAGAGAGTGACAGAGAGTGAGGGCGGGCGGCAGTGGAGGCAGAAGAGGAGCCTGGAAGAGGTGGGCAGGCTCCTGTTTCTGCCGCCGCTTCACCTGGCTATGCCCGGAAACGTGGAGGACTCAGAAGAGGGGGAGGGACTCATGGAGGACTCCACCTCCTCTTCCGAGTCCTCCATGTTTCCCGACATGGCTGGCCGGAGCGGCGGCAGAAACAGGAGCCTACCTGCCTCTTCCAGGCTCCTCTTCTGTAGCCGCTGTTGCCCGCTCTCACTCTCTCACTTTCTCACCCACCCTCCCTCCCTCGCTCACTCACCGGCTGCAGGAGCAGAGGCAGCCGAGCAACATATCAGGCACGAAGCAAGGGGGCAGCCCTGAGGAGAAACAGCAATGGGGTGGGTAAATAAATAAATAAATAAATTTCCTGCAAGTCTGTGATAAGTGAACCACAAAGTAGCAGGGGAACACTGTACTGTCAAGTTATACAGGATTTATATGTGTAGTGTATGACAAAAAATTGGAAGTCTGTAGGTCACAAGTATGTTGTCCTTTTTTGTAACCCTGGGACTCTGCCAGACATACAACCTAGCAGAACAAAGTATTTCAGATAGAAAGCCGCTACCCCCTGGAGTCTTCAAGAATGACGATACCTCTTTTTGACTAGACAGACTCCTAGCCCCTCAACTTTCTTTTGTGAAATCTCTCCGAATGAGTTTTTAGAAAATGCAGGTCCTCAGGATGAAAATTTGACCCTCAAACAACCCTCCAGGTTTTGCCCAGCTCTATTGTACCGCCATGCCCTTTGTGTACCACATTTTAACTCTCCATTTGTCTTTTGCTTTCTATATGCAGATTTGTCCATTCCAGTTTATCCTGAAGAAAGCCCGAAGGCACAGTCCAAGGGCATGTACATCCTTACAGCTGCTGTGCTGGTTATGAATGCTGTCTTCGTGGTTGGTTTGGCAGTAAAACATCTCATCAGTCGTGAATCGGGATACCGATATCAGAAAGTGCAAGGCTATTAATATGGTTTTTCAATTAGCTGTACTTTTCATCCCTGACATCTTTATAAACATGCATTTAAAGAGTATATTCTTTGTGCCCTTCCCTTAAATACTAGTTACTTAAAATAGATCAGTTGTAGTATACAGGATTACTGCAAAGATGTTGACTATAAGTTTAAGGAAAATTAAACACATTTGGAAAAGCATCTGGACAATGAGTTATAAAAGACTTGGACCTAAGTCCAACTGCAGAAAGCCAAGAAAATATGCATGAGTGTTAACATCAGTTCAGACTTGGTTCAACCTTTTAATGAACTTTATGGAAGTAAATTTTCCCAACTACTCCTCTCTCATCTCAATCCTGTGTCATAATTACTATTCCCAGAAGTGCTCCCCACAACTCTCCAGTGAAGTTTATCAGGAAACACAAGTGGGAAGCTCAAGACAGAACACTTTCCTTCCCCAAGTTCAATGTATTACATCTTCTACTTTTAAATATGAGCGTATTAACAGCTGCTTGTTTCTATTTAGTTTTCTAACCCTATAAATTAAGAAGTAATCAACCTTCTCCAACAGAAACTCTGCCGGTTCCTGTGGCAATATTACGGAAATTCCCACAACCTTATGAAGAAATACTGATTCTGGTACAATACGCTTGAATATGTAGGGAATGTTGAGAAAAGAGATGAGTGAAAACTGAGCAAGTAGTTTGTTGTCATCTACAGAGACATCTTGGAATATTCTACAGTGAATAAACCATGCCACATCATGAGATATCAGTCACTGAAATGCAACTATTTTTCCCCAAAAGTAGTCGTGGAATAAGAGACCAATGATGAATAAATCAAATTTGATTCTTGACTGTTTTTAGCACTATCCGATATAAAAAATGAAAGACAAAGTGGATATTAACAAAGCTGCAAATTGGTTTATTTAGAGTGCTTCTCAATGATTCAATACAGTATTGACGAACATCCCAGAAAAGTAACCTTTGCAATGTTTATGAATAAATAAGTCATAAGCAGATGTTAAAAATTCCCTCAACAGTAAAAAAATATCGGTGTCATTTGTAAGTTACAGATACTCAAACACTAACATTAGTGTACAACACTGACAAAGTTACAGTAAACAAACAAATATGAATCCCAAGGTTTTCAAATATTTACAAGCTCCAAAGCCTAAAGCTTTGAAAAGCTTGCAAAATAAATACTTGATTTGCAGAACACTGAGGTTAAGGTCTTCCATTTTTCAAAAAATACCTACCTTTTCCCATCTGTGTGTTCTTCCCTGAAAGGTTCGGGTTCTTGTGCAACAATACTGTGAACCGGAACCAAATCCATTATTGCAGCAATTTTATTATCAACATGTTCTTGTAGTTTTTGCATATGCAGATCAATATAGTCCATCAATCTCTTCTCCATCAGTTCCATCTTTTTGGAGATTATCTTTTCCAAATGCAGGCAAACAGGCTGTTGATCTATACTGCAGGAAACAGACACAGAAGAAATAGGTTGGACAGACCAACAGGCTCAACAAGCATGGTACTTATGTGATAGGATGGCCGCACCGGTATTTCCAGCAACAAGTATGCAACATTGTACTTTCTCTGAAACTGGATATAATAAATAGCCAACACGACTCACAGCTATGGTTATCTTCTTACAGGAAAGTCATTGTGGTGGCAATCCAAATGACTTATTCTTCTTCTAAACTGTTTGGTCACTAAATGGTTTGGTCACTTTTCATTTTGTGGTCATTGACAATGATATCCTCTATGATTTTGTGCCATTGTCACATAAAATTTGACAACACAAATACAGGCAGTCCCCAGTTACAAACATCCGACTTACATATGATTCCTAGTTACAAATGTGTGTCTCCTCCCCTCCCTATCACAAAATCTTGGTCTAAGCCAAAACCTTCCTTTCCTTTTCTTCATGTCTTTATCTCTCCCCCCACCCCTTTTCCTTTCCTTTCTGCCTGCCAGGAAATGCCATGGCTCGATGCTATGCAGTCCTGGGATTCATAGTTTGGCGAGGCAGCAGAATTTTTTGGCATGGAAGGTAAAAGATCTTGTAAACCTACAGCCCCTAGGATTCCATAGCACTGAGCCAGGACAGTTAAAGTGGTGCCAAACTGCATTCAGTCTACAGCTTAGATTCCCCCCACCCAATATCTGAGGCAGAATAAACAGGAGAGGCTCCTTCAGAGAAGGGTTACCTATTTATCTGATTTTGTCTTCTACTACTGGTAGCTTTAGTGTTCTAAAACTTTAGTTTGTAAAGAAGGAATTCTAAGCATGCAGTACAATAGTGTCTCATTTATCCAACATAAATGGGCCGGCAGAATGTTGGATAAGTGAATATGTTGGATAATAAGGAGGGATTAAAGAAAAGCCTATTAAACATCAAATTAGCTTATGATTTTACAAATTAAGCACCCAAACATCATGTTATGCAACAAATTTGATAATTCAGAACATTGGATAAGTGAGACTCTACTGTAACTGTAATGCACAGCTTTTTTGTTCAAATTACAAAGAGTACACTTTTTTGTGTACTCCCCTCGTTCGCCAGCCAACAACATGCACCAGGCTTTTTCTCACTTACACACAAATGTACCTGTTCAGACTTATATATAAATTCAACTTCGTAACTTGGTGATTGCGTGTAATCAGAAGTAGGGTACAAATTTAAATAGCGTACTTCATCACATAATAGTCACACTTTTTTCTGGAAAAAATGCAATGTCCACTATTATGCGGTGGAAAAGCTTTTATTTTCACTGTTTAATAGTCCCTTTAAGAACACAGCTGCACGGGCAAATCAAAAGGGCAGTCACACCCTTAATTCACTCACCTGGGCAAGTGAACTAAAGGTGTGATTATTGTGCAATAGCAACTATTATACAATGAAATATGGTAAGTAAAAGTAGTATACTCAGCATATAAAAATAGATGTCTGATGTTAAAACAGAATCTCAGAAAGCTATCACAATGATTTGCCTCCTTCTTCAATCAACATGGGTATAAGAGGAAGCATTTGACTATGTCACAGTAAATGCTTAAGGTTAGTCTTCCCTGCAGCTCTTGCCATGAAAGAGGGATGAATTTAGTGGAATGACTTACATATTTAGTCCCTGGGCAGATCACCACTCTAAAAGCTTGAATGCCTTTAGTTCCCAAATGTCCAAGAGTTCAACAACATTAATAAGGATAAACTTTAAGAATTATCGACTCCAGTTGTCTGGTAAGCCATAATCTCATCCTCCCACATAGAAACTGTTGCCAGGATAAAAATGTATGACGTTAACAAACCAAAACCTACCTGACAGTTTGTATCCCATCATCTTCAATTAGAGTGTTGTTCTCGCAGTGCTTGTTCCTTTCATCTATTCGTAGACGATTTACCTGACCACAGATAGTTTGAAGAAATGGAAGCAGCTGTGTGCAACTGGCAACACTTGTGTTTCTATTTCCTTGCTCTTCTAAAAATGATGACACTAAACCTTTAAAGTCATTTTGCGAAACTACCACACTAGGCTCAGGAGCCTGATGTCCTGGAGGAATCTCCATATTAGAATGGTGTTTGTTCCTATCAATGTTTAAATCTTCTGTAAGCATTCCAGCTGTCGAGTTATCACTTAGAAGAGAAAGATTATCGGGCAGGTTGTCCAATCTTCCAAGATTGGCTGCCTTTTTCAATCCATCAACAGTATGGTTGTTTCCAAGTGCAAGTCCATTTTTCCCCAAAATATTTTGTAACTTGCCTCCAAAAGGAAGTCCATTCTAATGGAAATAAAATGTACATATTCAACATTCAAAACAAAACCAAATAAGCAAATCTGTGAAACCTCAACAGTCATCTCACAAATTTGTGCTTCCCCACCTGGGGTTCATAACCCATTTCCCTGGTACTTATAACATTCATCTAGCCCAGTGGTTCTCAACCTGTGAGTCCCCAGATGTTTTGGCCTTAAACTCCCAGAAATCCAAACAGCTGGTAAACTGGCTGGGATTTCTGGGAGTTGTAGGCCAAAACATCTGGGGACTCACAGGCTGAGAACCACTGATCTAGTCAGTTCTATCATCTTTGACTTGTTGGTTCCGGCTACCTCATCATAATGCTTACAGATATACATACTTTCTATGATATGATTTTATTTTCAATATAATTTCAAAAACAGAGAGACAATCATTTATTTAAACAAGTCCCAGGGTAGTACAGTAAATAGGTTCATTGAAGAAAAACTGGCTTGATTGAAGATTTAATGAGGATAAAGGAAAAGGTTGCTTGCTTGAGATGGAGACTATCGGCTATCGGCTTTGCATCTCAAAGAAGTTTCAAAGCACTAAAATCTCTAATTTGTGTTACTGCAGCACATTTAAATTATGTGCTGAAGGTTGGGTTGCTGACCTGAAGGTTGCCGGTTCAAATCCGCGAGATGGGGAGAATTCCCATCTGTCAGCTCTAGCTTGCGGGGACATGAGAGAAGCCTCCCAACTATCATATCTGGTCGTCCCCTGGGCAACGCCTCTGTAGACAGCCAATTCTCTCACACCAGAAGTGACTTGCAGTATGTTCTTAAGTCGCTTCTGACACGTTAGAAAATATAATTTATTTAGGAAGACAGCCTGGAAGTTGCAGTTTCAAACTACATTGGAATAATGTGGCTGATGTTGGAAGACATCAGAAACACAATGTAAATTCCATGGCTGAACAAAATCCCACTCTGTGTGCAGTATTTTGAAGAGGTGTGCTAAGCATATGCCACCAGGATTCACAAAATAAAAGTTCCCCCATCTATTCTTTCATCTTTCATAAAAGACATTTAATACTCAATATTTCATAAAACATAGCTTACCTGCTGTTGAACACGAACCATATCTAGGAGCTGTTGAGCCCCAGGTGATAATCTGGATCCCATAGATTCCATAATAGTTTGTACTTTGCCCAGGTCTATTCCTGATCCAAGGGAAGCCAAGTCTGGCACAGCTTTTTTAGAAACGGATTTGACTAGTACTATGATTTTACTGAGGAGAACTCTTTGTTTTTCACTGATGGAAAGTAGCTGGTTTTAAAAAAAAGAAAATACACACACATATGAATGCATGAAACCAATAGGTTAACCTGTTAATTACTTTGATATAATGCAATGGACTATAGGGGACTTTTTGAAATATTATTATGGAATCACTATCTAGAGCCATGTTTACAAGTCATACCCAATCATAGCGTAGTGTGACACAGTGTGCAAGAATAAGACCTAACTATCATTGTACCCCACTTTCTTCCTTATGTGTAGCTGGAAGAATTGGGAATCATGCAATTCTGAATAACTACACCTTACATTGCACTCTCGATCTGGCAAATGTTAACATCCTCTCTCAACTGAATGCCTTCCAGATGATTGAGACTATAGCTCCCATCATCCACATCTAGCAAGGCAATGTTGATGGAACTTATAGTCCAAAATAAAGGACATCAAGTTGGGGAAGACTTATATTATAAAACTACGGTTAAGTTAAACAAGCCTGATTCAATAACCATAGTTGCATGTTCAAAACAAACACCAGGAACATAGAAAGTTTACAATGAGTCAGACCACTGGTCCATTCAGCCAAGTATTGCCAGTCCTGACTGACTACTGTGCTCCAGGCTGGCCTTTTCCTACCTAGAAATTGTATTTCCATCCAAATATTTTTTATTTTATTATTTTATTACAATATTTATATCCCGCCCTTCTCACCCAATAGGGGACTCAGGGCGGCTTACAATAAAACACATATATAAAATTGTACAATACATTGTGAATTAATTAAAAAGTTATTAAATTACATCAGACATTCATAAAAAAACACTTATAAAATACAGGTGGGCATGTTCGAGTCTAAAAGACTGGGTCTGTCAATTGAGTTCCAGCGTACATAATAGTAATTAGTGCTGCTAATTGTTATTCGAAGGCCTGGCTCCACAACCAAGTTTTAACTTTCCTACGGAAAGATAGGAGGGAGCCTGACTGACTTCACTGGGGAGGGCATTCTAACCAGGATGCTTAGTTTCTGAAATCAAATTAAACCATGTGTGCTCAGGATGGCACAGCAACTCAATAATCGAGGATGGATTATGAGGTAAAGCTGGCAGAGGTATAAAGACTTCCCTAGTTCTACATTTCGAAAGGTTATTAAATGCTCAGTAGTTGTAAAGACTATCTACTCTTCTTGCTTTACTCATTTTATTTTGTTGGTTGCATTTACCTTTTGCCTTACCTAAAACTTTTCTAATATAAAATATATTCATTATAATATTGTAGGTAATGAAACAACAACCGTATTTATAGAAATAAGATATTCAATGCTAAAAGAAGTCTCCTTATAAAAATCCCTCTTTGTGTATATTCCAGCATTAAAAACTGATCACAGGCCAAGACAAAATATTTTTATTTTATGTATTACTATCTTCCTTTAAAAAGTAGACCAATACTAATATTTCAGAAAGTAACTTCCTACCTTAATCTTACAAGAGGCTGTGGAGCACTCCAGTTTAAGATATTTTTTGTATAATGTAACACGGTCATTTTTGCTAGAAAATAAAATAAGTGAACTGTGAAAAAGACTATACTAATACTATAAAATTTAACAGCATTTCACACACAGAAAAACCACAGAAGACAGCAGAGTGTGCTAAGCTAGTTGTAAAAGATATTGGTTACATTAATATCTTAATAAAATGTTGCTCAGTGAAAAGCACTTCAACATTTCAATAATTCAACAGTTCAATAATTCTGACAGCTTCCATGTGGCTTGTCTAAGGTCACAATTGATGCAAACATAGCAAAAACAATTACAGGCTGAACATCCTTTATCTCGAAATTTGAAATACTCCCAGATCCAAAATTGTTCACATGCCGGCTGATATAGTAACACCTTACTTCATGCACAAAATTATTACAAATGTTGAATAAAATTGCTTACCTGCTAGGTGTAATATATCTATAGTTATATTATAAATGAATGTTGCGTTAAGACCTGAGTCTCATATCCAAAGATTGAGCAAATACAGTCAGGCGTCCACTGGGCAACATTTCTTGTAAACGGCTAATCTTTTCAACCCATTTAAACATTTTAAATGCAAGCTTTTGACATGAAATAATAATTTCCATGTACATATATGCAAATATAAACATTCCATTATCTGAAAAAACTGAAACCTAAAACTTCTAAGCATACATTAGTATATACAGTAACATCTTGGCAGACTAATAAAATGTTTGAGAGTTAGTAATATTTGGATACTTATGTGAAAGAATGCATATCACATCACTAGTGTACAGATTGTTTCAATATACAAACGGACAAAACTACTGACCTATTGTGTTCTATAGTGCAGATTTTTTCTCCCCTCGCTGTTCCGCAGTATTCTTCCCCAATGTAGACTTCCATATTCCGTGCCTCACTCACAATGCCAAGACCAACAATTTCTTCCGATCCATAGACGTCACAGTGCAAGTATAGTGAGCATGAAGTATTGTTGTCAGGGTTTAAGCGTCTTTCAAGAACAACAATGTTTTCGCTAGAAGGTGGAGAAGAGGTCAATTTAAATCTTAATAATTCCATGCAAGTAAACATTATTACATTTGAACACAATTTGTTGCTATAAGTCAGAAATGACCTGAAGGCACACAACAATAAAAGTGTTGAAGGATCATAATATGTTTAGCAGTGCAAACTATCCACTTTGGGGGGAATTTCATCATTTTATCTGGCAGTGTAGAAGGGGGCCCATTCTGCATTATGTACGAAGTATCAACCAGTGTCACTCATAGCTTATCATTCAAACACACACACACATACACACTTTCTGGTTTGGAAATTAAGGAAGAAATTGTAGCTAAGGTTTTTTTTTTCTCCAGGTCAAGGTAAAATTAGAGGATTATTCAATCTCACATACTTAAGGAACAGGATGTTTAGCAAGGAGAAGAAAAGGTAAAGAGGTGACATGACAGTCATGTTTAAATATTTGAAAAAATGTCATACTAAAGACAGAGCCAGCTCATTTTCTGGCTTCTCCAAAAGCTAGAGCATGGAGCAATGGATTCAAACTACACAAAAATAGATTCCATTTAAATATTGGAAAAAACTTCCTGATGGTAAAAGCTTTTGACAGTGAAATACACTCCTTCGGAGTGTGGTGGAGTTTCCTTTGAGTTTTCAAACAGATACTGAATGGTTATCTGTCAGGGGTGCTTTGATTGTGTATTTCGGCATAGCCGGACTGGATGGCCCTTCAAACTCCACGATTCTATCATTTAATCTACTTTGATTGCTTCTAGTCCAGTGGTTTCCAAACTCTAATAATCCAGGTGTCTGGAACTCCAGCTCCCAGCACCTTCGATCATTAGCCAAGGCAATGCAAGCTTCTGGGAGTTGAAGTTCAAAAACACAAAAAAAGAGTTTTGGGGCCACCGTTCTAGTCAGAAGTTAAACGCAGGTTATGATGAGTCTTGAAAGAAAAGGAAGAAGCTTTTTCTTTTTAATCGTGTCAGAAGCGACTTGAGAACATACTGCAAGTCGCTTCTGGTGTGACAGAATTGGCCATCTACAGAGACATTGGCCAGGAGATGCCCGGATGTGTTACCATCCTGCTAGGAGGCTTCTCTCATGTCCCCGCAAGCTAGGACTGACAGATGGGATTTCACCCCGTCTCGTCTCTCGTGGATTCAACCGCCAACCTTTAGGTCAGCAACCCAAACTTCAGGTAAGCAGTTCTAATATCGCCAGGGAGGGAGTTGCATAGCCAAGGGGTGATCACTGAGAAGGCCCTCTTTGGGTTGTTGTGTGTTTTCAGGGCTGTATGGCCATGTTCCAGAAGTATTCTCTCCTGACATTTCGCCCACATCTATGGCAGGCATCCTTAGAGGTTGTGAAGTAACCTCTTAGGATGCCTGCCATAGATATGGGCGAAACGTCAGGAGAGAATACTTTTGGAACATGGCCATACAGCCCGGAAAACACATAACAACCCTGTGATTCTGGTCATGAAAGCCTTTGACAACACAAGGCCCTCTCTCTCATCCCCGCCAATCTCGCCTGTGACAGTGGCGGGACAGAGAGCAGGGCCTCCTCGGAAGCTCTTTGTGGTGGTTCATGGAGGGAGATTTGTCCATCATTGCAAGGTATACAGTATACGGTAAAGGAGGAGCCCCTGGTGGCGCAGTGGGTTAAACCGCTGAGCTACTGAATTTGCTGACCAAAAGGTCGGTAGTTTGAATCCGGGGAGCGGATTGAGCTCTGGCTGTCAGTTTCAGCTTCTGCCAATCTAGCAGTTCAAAAACATATAATTGTGAGTAGATCAATAAGTACCACTCCAGTGGGAAGGTAACAGGGCTCTATGCAGTCATGCTGGCCACATGACCTTGGAGGCGTCTATGGACAACGCCGGCTCTTTGGCTTAGAAATGGAGATGAGCACCAACCCCCAGAGTAGGATACGTATAGACTTAATGTCAGGGGAAAACCTTTACCTTTATTATACGGTATACGATAAACTCCTGCAAAAGAACAGGGGAATCCCTGACAGGAAACAATCAAGGCCAGCTAACACTTCCCAACAAAGGATACCCCCAGGAAGGAAACAGCCAGGTTTTGAAGCTGAAAGGCTATTCAATGCTAATCAAGCTGGCCGATTGCAACATTCACAAACAGACAAGAGTTCTTTCTTCCACCCTGGACCTTCCACAGCTATATAAACCTCTCTTGCATAGTTTTCCAACAGACCTCACAACCTTTGAGGATGCATGCCACAGATGTGGGCAAAACGTCAGGAGAGAATGCTTCTGGAACATGGCCATACAGCCCAGAAAACTCATAGCAACCCAATGGCTATCACTGTCAAGTCTCCACTCAGGCTTCTTCTACACTGCTATATAAAGTAGATTGTCCAAATGATTTGCGTTGAATGAGTCTACACTGCCATATAATCCAGTTCAAAGCAGATAACATGGACTGTATATGGCAGTATCGAAGGGGTCTCAGCCTTCTTTTCTCTCAGATCCTGACATCCAGACTTATGATCGATCTGCTCGCCCTTCCCTGGACAAGTTCCAGCTTGCCAATAACCTTCTTCAATTGCTCAAGGTAGGCCCCATCCCGCCTTCCTCACCCTTCCTTCTCCCAGGAGTCGAGCTCTCCCTCCGGGGCGAGGTGCACCACGCTGGCCAGCTCAGTCAAGCACTCCCAGGAGCAGGCCAAGGAGAGGCGCGGGCTGCCGGCGAGCATGTCCCCTCCGCCGCCGGGAATAACTTCTCTTTCCCGGGCCTTCAAGCTGATCCCGCTCGCCATGGCCAACGCGTGGAAGCGGGCCCGCCGGCCTGGAAGAAGCCGAGTTCAAGGAGAATGGTTTGGAGCCGGAACTCAGCATTGAAGGACCGCGTTCCTCACCGGACGTCATTACAGATTGGACTGTTCCACCGCTTCAGCTGTAAACTTCAACTCCCAGAAGACTTTACTAAGCTACCCAATAGGCGGGAATTCTGGGAGTTGAAGTCCAGAACGACTGGCGGTCCAAAGCTTGAGAATGATTGGACGACAGCTTGGATTTCCTGGTTTTCGAGAGACGCCTCTTGTTCAGAGGAGTTAAAGGGAGCCAGTTGTGCAGATGGGAACCTGCAGCAGCATCAACTTCCAATTTCTCCCTATCGGAATAGTAGAGACAGGAGTGCATGCTGTGTTATACTCAGGTCTTCTTGTGCGATAAAAAAAGTGTGTTCGGTGTGTGATTATTACAAGGTTGAATATCCCTTATCTGAAGTGCTTGAGAGCAGAAGTGTTTTAAATTTAGGATTATTATTATATGTGTTGTCGAAGGCTTTCATGGCCGGAATCACTGGGTTGCTGTGAGTTTTCAGGGCTGTATGGCTATGCTCCAGAAGCATTCTCTCCTGACGTTTCGCCCACATCAATGGCAGGCATCCTCAGAGGTAGTGAGGTATATGGAGAAACTAAGCAAGTGGGTTTTATATATCTGTGGAAGGCCCAGGATGGGAGAAAGAACACTTGTCTGCTTGAGGCAGGTGTGAATGTTGCAATTAGCCATCTTAATTAGCATTGAATAGCCTTTCAGTTTCAAGGTCTGGCTGCTTACTGGCTGGGGGAATTTTTGTTGGGAGGTGTTAGCTGGCCCTGATTGATTTATGTCTGGAATTCCTCTGTTTTCAGAGTGGTGTTCTTTATTTTCTGTCCTGATTTTAGAGTTTTTTTTAATATTGGTAGCCGGATTTATACCAGTAGCTTTGCAGCTCCTCTGATGTCTGAGGCGGAGCATTTCTGTGTTCTCAAAAGATATGCTGTGTCCAGGTTGGTTCATGAAGTGCTCTGCTATGACTGACTTTTCCGGTTGAATTAGTCTGCAGTGCCTTTCATGTTCCTTGATTCGTGTTTGGGCAATGCTGCGTTTGGTCGTCCCTATGTAGACACAGCTGCATGGTATACGGTAGACTCCTGCAGAGGTAAGGGGATCCTTCTTGTCCTTCACTGAACGTAGCATGTATTGGATTTTCTTAGTGGGTCTGTAGATAGTTTGTAGGTTGTGTTTCTTCATCAGCTTCTCTATGCGGTCAGTGGTTCCCTTGATGTATGGTAAGAACACTTTTCCTTTGGGTGGATTTTTGTCTTTACTCTTGTGACTTGTTCTTGGCCTTGCAGCTCTTATGATGTCTTTGGTGGAATATCCATTGGCCTGGAGAGCCCAGGTTAGGTGGTTCCTTGGAGGAGGTGGGGTTTGCAGATTGTTTTTGCACGGTATGCGAGGGCTTCAGTCATCCACAAACCCAATTAACAATTAGGCCACAAAGTCTGCTGAAAACCTACATACACAGATTGATACCTACATAAAAACTCCAACCATTACCCAAGTCAAAAAAGAAGCACAATTAAAGTCCTCTCAGTCTGTGCAAAAAGAATCTGCAAACCCCACTTCCTCCAAAGTGAACTGAACAACCTAATTTGGGCTCTACAGGCCAATGGATACTCCACCAAAGACATCACAAGAGCTGCAAGGCCAAGAACAAGTCACGAGAGTAAAGGCAAAGATCCACCCAAAGGAAAAGTGTTCTTACCATACATCAAGGGAACCACTCACCGCATAGAGAAGCTGATGAAGAAACACAATCTACAAACTAGCACCCACAGGAGAAAGGTGGGATAGAAATGAATTAATAATAATAATGATAATAATAATACAGACCCACTAAGAAAATCCAACAAATGCTACATTCAGCAAATGACAGATCTTCTCACCTCTTCAGGAGTCTACCATATAACATGCAGCTGTAGACAAGTCTACATAGGGACCACTATACGCAGCATTGCCCAAGCACGAGTCAAGGAACATGAAAGGCACTGTAGACTGCCTTAACCAGAGAAGTTAGCCATAGCAGAGCACTTGATGAACCAACTTGAACCCAGCATATTATTTGAGAACACAGGAATGCTGGACTACTCTAACAACTACCATGTAGTTTACACATAGAAGCCATTGAAATCCACAAGCATGTGGACAATTTCAACAGAAAGGAGGAAACCATGAAAATGAACAAAATCTGGATGCCAGTAATTTTAAAAACTCTAAAATCAGGACAGCATATAAAGAACACCACTCAGACAGCAGAGGAATTCCAGGTATGAATCAATCAGGACCACCTAACACTTCCCAACAAAGGATTCTCCCAGGCAGTAAACAGCCAGACTTTGAAACTGAAAGGCTATTCAATACTAATCAAGGTGGCCAATTGCAACACTCACACCTTCCTCAAACAGACAAGAGTTCTTTCTCCCATCCTAAACATGCCACAGGTTTATAAACCCCACTTGACTTGTTTTCCACATCCCTCTCAATCTCTGAGGATGCCTGCCAGAGATGCAGGTGAAACGTCAGGAAAAATGCTTCTGGAACATGGTCATACAGCCTGGAGAACTCACAAAAACCCAATGCATATATATACTTTATTGCATATATGCAATACATTTGCAACAACAACAACAAAACTATTATGGTTTATGACCAGGACAATACATTTGCATATTACGCGTGTGTGCGTGAGTGTAAATGATTGAATACCTTGGAGATGGGACCCAAGTTTGTTTTTGGGGAGGGTAAAGAATAACACTATGTAACAAAATTTGAAAAAAAATGTTCCTGGTTTGTAAGTGTTATTTCCTGTTTAATTGCCCAGGACTTACTTTGAAAGTAGTAGTTATTTCCAGAAACTTAATGTTTCTGGCTGTCACAAACTGTGTTGGATTGATGTATTATCGAAGGCTTTCATGGCCAGAATCACTGAGTTGCTGTGCGTTTTTCAGGCTGCAAGACCATGTTCCAGAACCTTTGAGGATGCCTGCAATACATGCGGGTGAAACATCAGGAGAGAATGCTTCTGGAACATGGCCATACAGCCTGAAAAACTCACAGCAACCCTCTAAGACATATTAATTCAAAAATTATAGCAAAAGGTGAGGCAGGATGTCCCGCGAAAACAATTTTTGTGGTTTAATCCACAGGGGCCGGGCTGTGGTGCAGGCTGTTGAGCAGCTGCAATAAATCCTGTGGCCAGAATTGAACATCCCCTCAGGAGAAGGTTAAATTGCCTCTGCGTCTGTCTGTCTCGGTCTCTATTTGATGTGTTTATGGGCATTGAATGTTTGCCCTAAGTGTGTATAATGTGATCCGCCCTGAGTCCCCTTCGGGGTGAGAAGTTCAGAATATAAATACTGTAAATAAATAATAAAATTTTCCATGTTTTTATGATAGAACCAATTAGGAAATGACATTTATAACCCAGGAACAAAAATCATGTTGCATAGTGTAATTATCAAACCTGAAATTCATTTCTATTTCTTATACACCTGACATCGATTGCCTGAATGTAATCATATATGCAATATTATGGACACAAACTTTGTGTACATTGAACTATCAGAAAGCAAAGGTATCAGTATCTCAGCCACTCATGTAGACTAGACAATTAGGAATATTTTGAAATTCTGGATAAGGGATGCTCAACATGCTTTGGAGTGGAGTGCTGTTTTTTAATGGGTGTGGGGGGAGGAAAGTTCTCAAATGATTTTTTTCTCCTGCTGCCCCTGGGGAAGGTGAGATGCAGACAATGTTACTTACACCGTGGCAGATCTCTTTAGCCTGACTCCAAAACCGCTGGAAATCCTGTTACATGATAATTGTCAACTTCTTTCTCCAGGATGGAATCAGTGATATTATTCATCCTCCTCTCCATAGGCCAGTGAACAAAGTAGGTTTTTAATTCTTAGGAGAGGAGTGAGGGGGCTGTTCTAAGTTCTTTTGGGAAAGAGTTCCAGAGGGAAGGAGCGACCATGGAGAAGGGTCCCTCTTTTGTTCACACCAGCCGCACTTGAGACGGGATGGGATCGAGATGGGGATATGGGTTGTCAAACAGTTTGGGCTCGAACTGTTTAGGGCTTTATAGGCGATGACCAGCACTTTGTATTTAGCCCGGAAGCAAACCAGCTGTACTTTATAGGACTTTCTTCTGAACAGATATGCATGGGACAGTACTATAAGCATGGTTTTTACAAATAAAAAAGATGGATAACCAACTACCCCAGATGTGTTGCTTTGTTGGTAAATTTCAGCTGTCAAAGCATGAAAACCCAATGACTTCCTGTTAATTTTAATGGATTCTTTCCTGTATCGTTCTGTCAAAACAAGGCTGTGATACGACTAAATATGCCAATAGTAGTATATAGACTCAGTTAAGGAAGCCACAATACTGATTTTGAAAGACTTGAACACACTGTTGAAAACGGTTATTTGGAGGTCTCTAGTCACAAGAGTGATGATCTTGTTCTTCTTCTAATAGTAAACTTCCTGTATTTTCCTTCTGTTTCTGTTGATTTTTTTTTTGCCACAGAAAATGGACAAAAGAAAAAAAGATAGAAGGCTAGCAAAATCCCACTTATCTACTCAGAAGCACCCTGAGTGCATAGAAGTGAACTAATGTGGCTGGTATGTGAATCTTAATAGAGAGTGGGTGCATCTTTGTCACCAATTTAGTGCCACTAATTCCACAGCTATAGAAGCTTGTGGCTTTAATCTTCATTTAGGATAGAGTGGGGTATTGAAATTAGCTTGTCATAAGCAGCAAACCTTTGGTCCTCCAGAGGTTTTGGAGTTCAGTTCCCAGAAACTTCAACCAACATGACCAACCACTTAGGATTATGGCCAAATTATATAGGGACATTTTGCACTACATAATTATATCACTAAGGTTCAAATTATTATTACTATTATTAAACTTTATTTGTACCCCGCTAGCATCTCCCGAAGGACTCGATGCGGCTTACAAAGGCCAAGGCCTCAACACACAATATAACAGTACAAAACAAAAGGCAAAACAATTAAAAACAATTAAAACAGTATAAACAACAAGCAATAAACAATAGGCTTGATCGATCCACGAAAAATTTGATTCTAAACTCGTTTCAAAACTAGAGGGGGGCAGCGTTTCGTTTCTGAAGGTATTTCCGAATTTTGCCCCCCAAAAAATTCGAAATTAACGAAAATTCGTTATTTTCAAAATTAATTCGTTAATGGCGGACGCGCATGCGCAATTCCCAAAAACAGCACAGAGGGAGAGGACTTTACAGGACTCTCCCACCCTCATTTTTTGAGTGATCTTCTTCAAACTTGGTACAGTGGTAGAACACATTTAACACTGATAGCTCACCAAAATTTGGAACGTTTCCCTTATCCTCTGATTTTTGGAGAATTTTCATAGCTTTTATAATAAACCATTTTTTAATAATTGCAGAAATCTGTTCCTGGTTTGAAAGTCTTATTTCCTGTTAAATTGGGTTGTCTTTACTGTGAAAGTCATTGTTCTACTTCAGAAACTTTGTTTTTGTGGCTGAAACTTTGTTAAATTGGTGTGTGTGTGATATATACTGTGTGTATATATATATAGTCCCTGCATATGTGTGTGTGTGTGTGTGTGTGTGTGTGTGTATAGGTAAAGGTAAAGGTATCCCTTGACGTTAAGTTCAGTCATGTCTGACTCTGGGGGTTGGTGCTCAACTCCATTTCTAAGCCCAAGAGCCAATGTTGTCCATAGACACCTCCAAGGTCATGTGGCCGGCATGACTACATGGAGTGCCATTACCTTCCCAGAAACACCCAGAAAATGGGAATTCCAGACAGGAAACAATCAGGGCCAGCTAATACCTCCCAACAAAGGATTCCCCCAGGTAGGAAGCAGCCAGGCTTTGAAGCTGCAAGGCTATTCAATGCTAATCAAGGTGACCAATTGCAACATTCACACTTGCCTCCCACAGACAAGAGTTCTTTCTCCCACCCTGGACCTTCCACAGATATATAAACCCCACTTGCCTAGCTTCGCACAGACGTCAAAACCTCTGAGTATGTCTGCCACAGATGTGGGTGAAACGTCAGGAGAGAATGCTTCTGGCACATGGCCATAGAGCCCGGAATACATACCACAACAGTGTGATCCCGGCCATGAAAGCTTTCGACAACACAACCACAGTATCCATTCAAGTTCATGTAGCGTGGTATGGAGAGACCTGTATTGGGGGGAGGGAGGGTGTGAATCTGGGCCTCCCTCCCTCCCCGGGAGCAGCCGAGGACGGGCCTGGCCCACACCCCCTCGCATCCCGGGCCTCTTCCTCCTCACCGCTGGGCCCCTCTCTGTCTCTCTCGGTCTCTCCAGGCCTGAGCTGAGGCGAGGCGGCGGCGGCGGCCATTTCCCCCCTCCGTCTTCCGTGTTCCTCCTCGGCCTCCTTCCCCCTCGCCCCCTCCCATTGGCTGAGCCCGTGACGCCCCTTTTGCTGAGGGGCAAAAGGAAAGGGCCTGAATGGTGGGAGTTTGGGTGATTTGCAAAAGCTTTTTTTTTCCTAACGAAAAAAACGAAGAAATAAGAAAAAACGGCCTCTCCCGATTCGAAACCGCGATATCCAGACGTGTGGACAATCAAGGCCGTATATTGCTTCAAAACAAACGAAAATAACGAATTAATAACGGGTAACGGGGAAATCGAATTATTTGAGCAAGCCTAATAAACAATATGCTAAAACACAATAAAACTGGGCTGGGCCAGAGTAATGGGAACAAGATTAAAAGTGTTGATGTGACAGGTGATATATAAGGCTTATAGGGCAAGTGCAGAGTGCGATATACGATCTTAGTTCTAATAAAGTGCTTATGGGACTTGGTATTGGAGATTTCCTATTAATCTGGGAAGGCACATTGGAACAGCCAGGTCTTCAAGTTCTTTCTGAAGACTGCCAATGTAGGGGCTTGTCTGAGATCCTTGGGGAGGGTGTTCCAGAGTCGGGGGGCCACCACAGAGAAGGCCCTGTCTCGTGTCCCCACCAACCACGCTTGCGACGCAGGCGGGATCACGAGCAGGGCCTCTCCAGATGACCGAAGTGAACGCGTGGGTTCGTAGACGGAGATGTGGTCACGGAGGTAGGATGGTCCCAAACCGTTCAGGGCTTTGTAGGTAAGCACCTGCACCTTAAATTGGGCTCGGAAAGTAAATGACAGCTGTCATTGCTTCATTTAGTTGTCATTGCTTCATTGCATGGCAGGGGGTTGGACTAGATGGCCCGTGTGGTCTCTTCCAATTTTATGATTCTGTGATGTTTAGAGAAAGGTGTTTCAATTTTATCAAAGAAGAGCCTAACACTTCACTGGACTACAAACTCTTAGGTTTTCACAAAATGAAACCATACCAATTAAATCTGGAAAACAGTGCGATAATTGGGTTTAATTGGATAGTCAAACTTTTCTCCTCTGTGGCTTAAATACAGGATGTTTGAAAAAGAACTCCCTATTCACCATTTAAATTAAATGGTGAATAGGGAGTTCTTTTTCAAACACCCTGTTATATGCAATTCAGTTTGTGTGATAGAGTGGGAGTCCTTTCACACTACACAATTATAGCACTATGGTTCTACTTTAACTGCCATGGCTGCATCCTATGGAATCCTGGGATTATTATTTGATGAGACAGTAGTGCTCTATGATAAAGAATTTTAAACATCTTTCCCTAAAATGCAAATCCCAGGATCCACTGGATGCAACCATTGTAGTTCAAATGGAATTATAGCGCTATAATTGCTTGCTTTGGTTTTCTGTTATTTAAATCTCTTGTTACAGAGACCAATGCCTCTTTAAGCATCTTAGTACACATGAAAATCTAAATGTACAGAATGTAATAGCATAGTTTGCCCTCCCCTCCAACTCCTCTCCAAATCCACCCTCCAGGGATTGTTTATTACTGATTGCATTTGGAATTCCAAGGGTTGGATAATCAAATGCACTTTTAGATAAAATATTTACTGATTGTATTTGGCATTCCAAGGACTGGATAAACAAATGCACTTTTAGATAA
Source organism: Anolis carolinensis (assembly GCF_035594765.1). NCBI lineage: Eukaryota > Metazoa > Chordata > Lepidosauria > Squamata > Anolidae > Anolis > Anolis carolinensis. Next base: position 194,059,796 of record NC_085843.1, read on the forward strand.
AATACTTTATCATTGCAGGTTTTAAAACGCAGTTTTGATCAGTTTGATTATTCAAAACAAGAGGAGAGAAGATGTATAATGATGGAAAATTTATAATATTGAAATTTGTGGTTTAGTGGGAAATCCTTAGAATTTTCTTCTGGAGACCTCTATTATAAATCTCAGGTTTTCACAGGATGCAATAGTAATAGTTAGTCATGGGCCCGGTATTTGTGTTACCCATTTATTTCATATTTCCATTTTGTACTGTCCATTCGGGCTGTACAGGCCACACACACACTCAAAGAGCCTGCAACTGCCAGGGCTTGCAGCTAAGCCCCAAGTACCTATTCCGCTGCAAGCCCTGGCAGTCATGGGCACTTTGGGCCTGCAGGCCACACACACACAATCTTAAAGAGAGTCTCTTTCCAAGTTAATGTGTGTTGAAAAGTACAGGGGGGCTTGCTACCCATTTAAAAAGATAATGGAGCCTGAAGAAGAGCCAAGGGTTGCAAAAACAGCATCAGTGAGCCACAGACTGCATTTTGCTTATCCGGATTCAGAGACGGGTTTATCCCACCAACACTAACAACTCGAATGCTTGAAAGAGCTTGAGGAGGATCAGTGAAATGGTAAAACTCTCTAACCCGAAAACGGGAAGGGAAACGTGGGAAGCCCTCCCATGTTGGCCATTGGGATGAAAATTTTGTTCATTCGGATGAAAGAACAAAACAGCTCATTCAGAGAGGCCCCGTTTTCGGAAGCAGCACTTGAACACAAAAATGGGGCCATATGAATGAAACAAACATAAAAAGATAGCGATTCTGGCCAAAAGCACAAGACTAGCAACAGCTGTAGTGATATAAAACTATAATATTGTAATATGCATATGCAATATGCTCCACTGAACACAGTTTCTTCCTCTTCCACTTCAATTCTTCAAGAATTGCATAGGAATGCAGTCCTTTTGGAAAGTATTCTGGTTGACACTTTTGTCCCGTTGCCTCACAGCCTGCAGCCCCTCCCAGCGGTTTGAAAGGATAAAACAACTTATAGTAATGACTGAAAAACATTGATATCTGGTGTAGATATACGTTGTTCATTCATGATACTCAGAACAGAATTCATTAATTACAGTTGTAATTCTCTTGTGTGAAAATATGGCTGATGGACTTGAATGCTCAGATAAAAACAACAAAATAAATCCTACAATCCTGAAGTCTATTCACTCCTACAGTGTAGCAGCCCTGACCCCAATACAGACAGCCTATCCAGAAGGATATCATAGTAAGTGATACTGAAGGCTTTGGAAACTCCTGTTCAAAATAATTTGTGAAACTATTGAGAATTACCGGACTTTATACGCCTATAGCAGAAAACGATGATGCCTCATTTCTTTCCAAAAATAATTAGATTTTATTGTCAATTGTACAATTGCAAATGTACAATTAGCTGTCAACCAGTTTCAGATTTCCTACCCTTGGGAAAGCCATTTCACATCAGCTTCTTTGGCAAGGAATCTGTGCATGTCAAAAGACCTGGCCCATTTCAGGTTGATTAATTAGCAGTGCATAAGGCTTCAGCCAGGTTTTTCAGCCAGTATTGGTTTGTGTGATGTGGCAATACACTATACACAATGTATTTAATGCTTCCTTCTGTGTGTGCATTACTGGTGAACACTGGCAATAATGGAGAACCATTTCCTTGGACCACACTTTGCCCATTAGCAGTCTGCTTATGAAGCAGTCACCTTGAATCCTGGCTTTAAGAGAAGGTGGGCTATAAATAAAGTTAAATGTCATAAATGCCAGAACTCAAGCTGGGCTGAAGTTGCAGAAAACTGCTATACTTCCCCAAGTCTTTGGAAAGGGAAGCAAATCTTAATATGAGTCATGCTGGATATAGAGAAAGTTTCATTTTTGTAAGTGTGAGGGCTGCAAAACTTGGACACTTGTCTAAATATTCTTAGCTACTATTGGTACTTACTGGCTCAGCACCAAGGAGTTAACGTGTGTGTTGTGCAAGAGAAAAAAGAAGGTATATCTATACTGAGATCTATCATACCATTTGGAGAAAGGTAGAGAGTGGAATCCATGGGTCACAAGGCATAAGTCTTTTTTTTTTTGGTACAAGTTCTGGCAGCCCTACAAGTTGTTGTAATAATGTGCCCTTAAGTTGACTCAAACTTGTGTAGACCCTAAGATGAGCCTATTATGGAGCTTTCCTGGTAATGTGTATTTAGAGGAAGTTTGCTATCACATTCCCCTTTAGCTGAGAATGTGTGACTTGTCCAAGGTCACTTAAAAAGTTTCCATGGCCAAGTGGGAATTCAAACGCTGCTTTTCCAGTGTCCTAGTCCAACACTCAAACTACTATGCTGGCTTAGCAGTGCAGGACATGGGGGAAAACTTTTTCCTGTGGACTGGGACCAAGTCTTCCCTAAACCACAAGAAGTAATACAGGGGATAAACTCCTTAGGTACATCAAAAAAATGTGAGGGAGGGAACATTGTATGGAATGTGAACCTCATCAGGAAGGGATGAGGATAACTGCTGTACCTGCTGGGTACATTTTATCATCCGTTTTATCATCCCTTCTGGATTACCAGAATATCTGCATACATTAATTCTGAATTTTCTTCACATGTTGTAACTGACATTTCAGGCCAAGAAAAAAAATGGCAATTCTATTCTTTCTGTCTCTATATCTACAACTCTGTCTATCCTCCTCCAAAGAAATAGACAGATAGAGTAATAGCTAGCATAGAGACCTTAGGTCAGGGGTCCCCAAACTTTTTAAACAGGGGGCCAGTTCATGATCCTTTGGACCACTGGAGGGCCGGACTATAGTTCCCTACTGAGCAATAATAATAATAATAATAATAATAATAATAATAATAATAATAATAATTAATAACAATAATAACAATAAAAAGAGGGTTGGAAGAGACCCTTTGGGCCATTGAGTCCAATCCCCTTCTGCCTTTGTGCACCAAAAGCACAAGCAAAGCACCCCTGACAGATGGCCACCCAGCCTCAATGTTGTTAATAATAATAATAATAATAATAATAATAATAATAATAATAATAATAATAATGAGGGTTGGAAGAGACCCCTTGGGCCATTTAGTCCAATCCCCTTCTGCCATTGTGCACCGAAAGCACAAGCAAAGCACCCCTGACAGATGGCCACCCAGCCTCAATGTTAATAATAATAATAATAATAATAATAATAATAATAATAATAATAATAATAATAATAAATACATCACACAGTCCTAGACACTTGGGAAGCGTTCGACTTGTGATTTTGTGATACGAAATCCAGCATATCTGTCTTGTTTGCTGTGTCATACAATGTTGTTGTGTCAATAATAATAATAATAATAATAATTGTGATGACTCATGGGCCTTGTAGTCCTGTTCCTAGTACTATTGTGGCAGACAAAGAGGAAAACATGGGATTTTCGCCGGTTCAGCAAGAGCCGGAGTCTCTTCACCTGCAGGATGTTGATGTTTGCCCTGAAGAATTCAGCCAAACAGGCCTTGGGCAGAACTCCCCCCCCCCCCCCCCGTTTTCCAGGAGGGAAAATTATTCTAAAGATAGGGGAGTCAGGGAGGCTAATCGGAGAAGCGTGAGAATCGCTGCCAAACAAATGGCTGATTAGGTCTGCTTCCCTTGGGAAATTCTAAGGAGTCATGCATCTGGACAGAGTTGGGTTTCGCTTCTCGTTCTCTAGGGAAAGAGTTCTGTTGGCGGGAAAATGAGACCCAATATAGGTGTTTGGCGCGAGGGATTCTTTGCGGAGTCAATTGATGAGCTTGAGGAGAGAGATCGTGTGTGGACTTCGTAATCCCAGTTCCTTGCTTCCCGGATCAAGCTTCAAGCCTTGCCTTGTCTCACGGTTTTACCACGGACTCTGTTTCATGCTTCATGTTCGTCTTGCCTCCAGTCACAGATCTAGTCAAGAATCAAGTTTATTTCCAGCCTTGTTGTCAAGCTTCATTGGACTTTAAAGACTCTTTTATTTCCCCACACTATTGCTTGGCAAAGTGTGTGTTTCGGTCAAGTGGATTAAAACTTTGAACTCTAATATCTTATATTGGACAATACATTTCTGGACTATATTTGACCTTATCTGAAAGGTCTGCTTCTGAACTATATTCTTCACTTGTTTTTATTGATTTTATATATTTCTTTAATAAAGATATTAGATAGAGACTGGCCTCTGTGTAAGGTTATTGGTGCTCTGCAGCCAGGGTCCTGACAATAATAAGGGTTGTAAGAGAAGAAGAGACCCCTTGGGTCATTTAGTCCAACCCCCTTCTGCCCTTGTGCCGTGGGGGCCGGATAAATAGCTTTGATGGGCCGCATCCGGCCCCCGGACCTTAGTTTGGGGACCCTTGCCTTAGGTCATCTATGGCCATCTATTTAATGTGCATGGATGGTATCCTTTAAGTGACTGGCTTGACCTTGAAGGAACTGGGGCGGCGACAGCCGACAGAGAGCTCTGGCGTGGACTGGTCCATGAGGTCACGAAGAGTCGGAAACGACTATGCAACTGAGAGAGAGATAACTTCAAAACCTAAACTTGCTTTTAAAAAAAGCAAATATCATTTTAAAAGAATATATATATATATATATATATATATATATATATATATATATATATATATATATATGTTGAAAGGGAGTCCACAACACGCTTGATCTATAAATACTTTATTGTGACATCAGCAACCTGATTGTCACAACACCATGTTTTCTTACCTCGTGTTAAAATGCATGTTTCATCCTTTGAAATTTTTAACGGCTCCCTTGCCCATTTTCTAGGGTCTTAGGGAATGCAAAAATGAAAACCATGGTGGGCAGCTTTATGGGAGTGTAGAAGTGGAAGTATCAGCAGATGTGCTTGTAACCTGGTTGTATGACAGTTGCTAAAACTCCCTTCTCTGTACAACAATGAAAGATACTAGCGTTCTCTCCAGTTTTCACTCTGGCATCACTATTTTGATTCAATTTTAGAATATGCTTTAGCTGAACACACTTTGGACTTGGTTTTTAAAGCGAGGGGGAGCGTGTGTGTGAGGTGATGGGTATGGAGGAACTTTCTATCATTCTGTTGTCATTGACCAATCATCACCTGATCAGTTTTAGACTGACTGCGACCCCTAAGCTCTGCAGGGGTGAGGGACAAATTAAGATGGTCCATCCCAAGAAATGTATGGATCCGGATGGATTCCTGACGTCTCTTGGGGAATTTTCTGCCATGGCTGCAGATGATCCTGTCGAAACCCTGGTGGATCTCTAGATCAAAGAGACAACCAAGGCGGTAGACTCGATTGCCCCTGAATGTCCCCTCTCGCTCAGCAGAGCCAACTCTGCCCCTTAGTTTACCAGGGAGCTAGCAGTGATGACGCAAGCAAGATGGAGACTAGAGGGCCACTGACGGACAACTCAGGATGAATATGACCAAGTATGGGCTAGAACCTCAATTAGGACCCACTCTGCAGTAATGAAGGCAGCCAAGAAAGCACACTCAGCTGGCTGCAATGTGTCTGCAACAAACAGACCAGCAGAGCTGTTTCAAGTGGTCAGAGGGCTCCTTCATCTTGATTCTCAGCGACTCGATGTGGCAATTTCACCCATCACTTTGCAGGCAAAGTCGCTCAGATCCGCTCCAACTTGGACTCCAGCATTGTGGCAGTACCAGTAGATGTACTCAAGGCATCTGTTTGTCCTATTTTTATGAATTCATTTCAGTTTGTTCAGCCTGATGATGCAGACAAGATTATTGGAGCTGTGCGGGTGACCACATGTGCTATAGACCTTTGCCCCTCCTGGCTTATTAAATTAGCCAGAGGGGGATTGGCAGAATGGATTACAAGAATGATAAATGCCTCATTGGGATAGGGCAAAATTCCAATGTCCCTGAAAAAGGTGGTCGTAAGACAAATTTTGAAAAAATCATCCCTTGACCTTTCAATATTAACCAACTACCAGCCTATTTTCCAATTTCCCCTTCTTGGGCAAGATTCTTGAGTAGGTGGTAGCTAATCAACTCCAGGGATTCTTGGATGAAACCAATTACCTTGATCCATCACAGTCCAGGTTTAGGTCTGGACACAGCACAGAGACAGATTTGATCACCTTGGTGAATGACCTGCTGTTAGGGATTCCTCTTCTTCAGAAGAGGAAGGGGAGCAGGAAAGTGTTCATGAATCTGAGGGTGAGTTGGAATCTGAGGAGGAGACTTTGCAAGTACCCACTTTTCAGGAGAGGCAAAAGGAAACAGAGAAGAGACATCGTTCAGCTAGAATAGCTGCCAGAAATGCAGCTGAGTAATTAGGAACTGCCCTAGCAGCTGGGAGGGGACTCAGCGCTATAAAGCAGAAGCAGGTGCAGCCAGCTCTTGCTGGTAACAAACTGACTCTAATGCCTTCGCTCCCCGTGTGCCTGCTCAGAGTCTGTATCTGGATTTACTGCTGTTTTGTTTTCTGAAGTAAGACTGCTATTTGATTTGAGATTGTATCAGAGACTAAGAACTGCATTTGTACTAAGACTTCCTTGCTTTCTTTTGCATTATTCCACTGAGTGTGCTGTACTTTATGTTTTGCTGAAGTAAAGCAGTTTTCATTTACTTACCACAGTGTCTTAAGGCTGTTCTTGAAAGACAAAACAGGACACCTCCACAGAGAACTAGATTGGGGTATAGAGTGGCAACCTGTTCTCGATGGGGTTACGCTCCCCCTGAGGACAAAGGTCCCCAGCTTGGGGATCCTCCTGGACTCAGCACTGCCCCTGGAAACCCAGGTATCGGTGGTGGCCAGGAGGACCTTTCACAATTAAAGCTTGTGCGCTAACTGTGCCCGTGCCCTGAAAAGACAGATCTGGCCACCAGGGCTGTAGCCAAGGGGGGGGGGGGTTAGGGTTTCAACCCCTCTCCCAAAAATTTTCAGGTTTAAAAAAAAACCTGGTTTACTCATGAATTTTAACTGGTTAACCAAATCCCCATGTGTGTCCAATAAAGTTTATCTGTCTTGAGTGTCCACTGAAGTTTATTGATGGAGCCCGATTTCTAAATTATTTTGCATTATGGAACTAGTATACATGGGGCTGCCTCTGAAGACCTGGAAACTACCATTGGTACAAAGATCTGCAGCTAGGTTGCTAACTGGAACAAACTATAAAGTACATACCCCCCCACCCCCCAATTAAAGCAGCTTTATTGGCTGCCTATACGTTTCCGGGCCCAATATTTAGTGCATGTTGTTACCTACAAGACCCTATACGGTTCGGGTCCAGCTTATTTACGTATCTGCATCTTTCCCTATGAACCTGTTTGGACTTTAAGATCGATTGGGGAGGCCCTACTCACGGTCCCACCTCCATTACAAGCACGGTTGGTGGGGACGAGGGAGAGGGCCTTCTCAGTAGTGACCCCCGGCTCTGGATGCCCTCCCCAGGGAGATCAGGCAAGCCCCTACGCTTTCAATCTTCTGGAAGGATTTGAAAACCTGGCTTTATAAACAGGCTTTTGATAATAGTTAAATATAATAACATCCAATGGTTGTTATTAAACAACCTTTAACTGGACTTTATTGTCTTTATTAACCAGAGCAGTGACTGGGATCTTTTAATTGGTTTTAAACAATATAATTACTGACTTATTTATGGACGATGTTTTGATGTCAATTTAATATGTTTGTTTTCGCTTTATATTGACTTTGTGTTGTTATTTTATTGATTTAATTTTAATTGTTTATTTGTTATATTACTGATAATTGTTGGCATTGTTCACATTGTTGTAAGCCACTCCGAGTCCTCTCAGGGAGATGGGGGGGGGGGGAATATAAATAAAGTTTTATTATTATTATAATTCATTCAGATGACTCCTTTCCCTTTCCTATGCTCTATTTAGAACACTTGCACATGACACACACATACATACACACACATTCCAGGAAGGTATTTTGAACTTTGTCATTAAGATCCGCTGAGGCTTGGAGGGATCTGGTTTAATGCTGTAATTTTGTCAGTAAGGTCAATGAGCCGTCTTCCTCCAATCACTCTGTCTCTATTTGGTAATTTCCAGAGGGACAGCCATGTGTGAGTCTGCAAGTTGCCTAACCAGTTTTTGTACTTCCTCTTTCCTTGGGAGTGTGATCTGAATTCCTTTGCTGTTATGTCTGCTTTCCTCAGATTCTATTTTTTGTCTGGCCATTTAGATGAGCCGGTTGTGTAATTTCCAGCTGGAGTGCCTTTGTTGGAGAAGTTGGAGGAGTTGACCATGGTTGAACATTACCTGTATTTACTCCTGCTGGGATTTAGCAGCATTGGGAAACAACGGCTAATACTGGGTGAGTTGCTTAGTTTAAGTTTGATTTGCTTTTCTGTTTGTTTAGAAAGCAATCATGAGTTACAGCAAAAGCCTGACAGTGCTCAAAGTAGTCAGAGAGGAATTTAAGCACCCTTGTATGGAAGAGAGTTCAGTAACTTCAGATGACATCATTAAGAGTTTACATGCAAATGCTTTATCTCCCCCCAGTCCCGGATAGAAATTTTATACATGTCTAACTGAGAAGTATTCCATTAAGTTTAAGGAGATGTACTATCAGTTATGCGGTTATAAGATTGCAGCTTTAGGATTTGCAAATCCAATTTTGAATTTGAAATTATTATAGTTGTCCATCCATTCATCTATGCATCTGTCTATGAAAGACATTTTGTCACATGTGTGTTCTCCGTGTGGCTTCTTTTTCTTTTCCTTTCCTGTATTTTTGTAAAGTAAGGCATAGGTAAAGGTAAAGGTAAAGGTTTCCCCTGACGTTAAGTCCAGTCGTGACCAACTCTGGGGGTTGGTGCTCATCTCCATTTCTAAGCCGAAGAGCCGGCGTTGCCCATAGACACCTCCAAGGTCATGTGGCCGGCATGACTGCATGGAACGCCGTTACCTTCCCGCCGGAATGGTACCTATTGATCTACTCACATTGGCATGTTTTCGAACTGCTAGGTTGGCAGGAGCTGGGGCTAACAACGGGCGCTCATTCCGCTCCTGGGATTTGAACCTGGGACCTTTCGGTCTGCAAGTTCAGCAGCTCAGCGCTTTAACACACTTCGCCACCAGGAGCCCCTTTTGTAAAGTAACCAAGGCAATTTCTGCAATGACTTCAATATGCTATGTGTAGAAATATTTTATATATATATATATATATATATATATATATATATATATATGGAGCCCCGGTGGCGAAGTGTGTTAAATCACTGAGCTGCTGAACTTGCAGACCGAAAGGTCCCAGGTTCAAATCCCGAGAGCGGTGTGAGCGGCCGCTGTTAGCTCCAGCTTCTGCCAACCTAGCAGTTCAAAAACATGCCAATGTGAGTAGATCAATAGATACCGCTCCGGCGGGAAGGTAACGGCGCTCCATGCAGTCATGCCGGCCACATGACCTTGGAGGTGTCTATGGGCAACGCCGGCTCTTCGGCTTAGAAATGGAGATGAGCACCAACACCCAGAGTCAGACATGACTGGACTTAACGTCAGGGGAAACCTTTACCTTTACCTTTACCTTTACCGTTGCCTCTGTCTATCTATCTATCTATCTGTCTGTCTGTCTGTCTGTCTGTCTGTCTGTCTGTCTGTCTGTCTATCTAACTATCTAGCTATGCATAAGATTTCTATCTGGGACTGCGGGGAGATAAAGCAAAATACTGCTAGCACAGAATGCAATAGCCAACTACATGGAACCAGAAGTCCAACATGCATTCTGTTCTGGCTGCCCAATGGCCTTCTCAATTCAGGGTGCTAGTTTCAATCTGCAAAGCCTTATAAGACTTGGAGACCCTACTTTTCAATGGAATATCTACTTCATGATAGATCTACCCAAAATAAGTGCTTGTAAGGGTGATGATGAGGAAGAGGGCATTTGGCTTTGTGGCTCCTTATCTGTAGAATTATCTCTTGGGTCAAACCTGACTGACCCTAATATTATAATCTTGTCTACACCAAGTGAAGACTTACCTCTGCTCCAGTAGTTCCCAACCTTTGGTCCTCTGGGTGTTTTGGACATCACCTCCCACAATTCCTAAGAGTTGGTAAGATGGCTGAGATTTCTGGCTTTTGAAGTTCAAAACACCCAGAGGACGAAAGATTGGGAACCACAGCTCTACTCCAAAACATTTAATGGAATGTGATTATCCAATTTCTAAATATTGGCTCCAGATCAATTGATCATAGTACGACCCACATATCCTCAGTGATTAACCCCCTTTCCTCAAAGATGCAGGTGAGTGGTGTGCAGCAAAAATATTTGGTTTTTGTAGGATTTCAGATTTCTAGATAAAGAGAGACTCAACTTCTATCTATTCTCTTTATTTATACTCTGTCTTTTCCACAGAATCAGAACTCAAATCAAATAAACATCAATACTTTTGTGCAAAGGGGTGACATGAAAGGTTGGTGCATAGCAAGTTAGAAAGATTAGGCCTTCAGCTCTGTACCCATGGACAGAGAATGGGGAAGATAGGTTTAATGCTAGCCCTATGTCACAGACAGAACGCCACCAGATAAGATTCAACACAGTTTATTAAAGATACAGAACCAAAAAATGCTCGTAAAAAACAAGGGGCTAGGCAAACACTCGCCTTCAATATGAAAAGTCACTCAAAAACGGTTCAAAAGATAAACCGGATTAAACAGGAGTTTAATCCGGGTTAAACCAAAAATGCTTACTTCAGCCTGGCACTTTAAACAAACAAAAGCTGGTAAACAAAGATTCAATAAAACATAAATACTGGCAGCAGATTCCTCTCTGCTACTCAGCAGCTGTGGTTGAGTAACTAAGTTGTTACTCCTCCGTGCAGCGGGCGAACTCCGGGTCCAAACACATCAATCAGGGTTGCAGCGGTCAGCGGGGTCCCAATCCGGTCCGAGGTCGATAGCCAGGTGCAGGCGTCTAAGGTTCCACGAATTCCACCGATAGCCACAGAAAGGATAGTCCAAGGTCGTAGTCAGTCAGTCAGTCCAGCGTCAATCCAGAGTAGGTAAACAATGTCCATCAAGAAGACGACGGAGGTCCAAGGTATTCAGCAAACGAAACACACCCGTCTTCAGGAAATTCCCAACAAGAGCCCAAGCGTTCGTCCAGATTACCTTGCCCAACGCAATTAGCCCTGGATTCAAAACCCCATTTTATGCCAGTTTACAACTCCTCATCGCTATCAGCTGCTCCCCTAATTCCAGGTGCCTCATCATCATCATCCTCATCAGAGCTAAAACATCTTTGACTACGCCCCACAGCATCCCCAGCTGTGGATCCCGTTCCATCCCTCCAACTCGTCCACGGGTCCGATCCTGCAACCCGCCAGTCGCTTCCCATGCTATCATTACCAGGAACACCCAAATCCTCCCTCACACGAGTCCATTCCATGTCATCCTCCTCTGAGCTAACCACCTCTTCCTCCATTCCCTCGGTAAAACCTTCAAAGGAATCTTCGTCTGTCGGTTCTGCAAATAAGTCCCGCAGCCATTTCCTCTCTCGCTCCTCAAGAGAGTCTGACTCTCGAGGAGTCTTACGACCACGTCTCCCAGAATTAGAGCCATAAGGCTCAACCATAACACCCTACCATTATTAATCTGTTAGGATTTTCTTGGTGTTAGGGAAAATTACCCAAAAACAGCAGAGCATCCAAAAATATGCAAAGACAGGATACCTTTAACTGAGCATTCAGCTCACAGCAAGCAGAGCATGAAGTGCCATGTGGCTGTAAAGAATTTAGAGCTTAGAAGGCAAACATGCAGTGTTCTGTCTTTAAAATCGCAAAAGGTTTATTTACATCAAAAATAATAATTACATTTCTTAATAGTAAAGAACTGGGTCCTAGCTACTCTATACTCTAAAAGAGAGGGGAAAATCTCCAAATACTACATTTCTCCTGGCACATAAGCAGAGAGAGAGATCTCAATACACACTGCACACACCAAGATGTAAATGTAGAAGTCAAAGACAAAAGGCATGCACCTGCAAAGTATTCATTCTACACAACCAGTCATAATGAGAGCAGAAACAGAGAGGAAAGAAGATATAGATACATTCCTACTGTCGCACCTCAGAATAGTTCACCTTGCTATAAACACCCAGCCACACACAGAAGGAAGTCTTTTGTAGTTTTATTGAGCAAAAGCGCAAATATAAATCAAAGCAGGCAGTTATAATGTTTTCAAGATTGCAGTAAAAGAGTCAATAGGAATCCAATAGTTCATAAGCCATAAAAATCCATTAGTCCATAAGCCATAACAATCCAATAATTCATGAGCCAAAACAGTAGACGATAGATCCCAAAGAACAAAGGCCCAAAGGTTTCAAAGATCCATGAAAGTTCTCTTAGGCATGAAGCAGGAACATCCACTCAGATGAAGCGAGAATTTGCTTTGACAAAGATCTATCTCAAAACACACACTTTTAAAAGCAACCCAAAAATGCATTTCTTTTTCCAGTGGAGGCCTCTCTCTTCCCTGCCAATCTTACACTCCTACGAGGCTGTACTCCCTTCCATAACAGTTGGTCCGCCCTAGATAATGATGGCACCCCTTCAAGGTCCTGAAGACACCGGGGCTTGAGACATCTCTTGCTCATTAATTCCCATGGGAATGTCATCCTGACTGTTATCTATGGCCGGCTGGGTCGGCTGGGTCAACAGTTTATTCTGCTCAAGCTGCATTTCTCGAGCCTCTGAATCAGCCTGTATTATTCCCATGCCATCATCCTGAAATTCATCCTGCATCCCATCATCTGGGTCTTGTATCTGAAACCCAGAATCCCCTTCTTCATCCTCACTTTGGCTATGCTGTGGCTGAGTCACAACACCTACTCTCATCAGGAGACATGGGGGAAAGGATTTCCCTCAGCCTATTTTAAACTACTCCTCATTGAGGACTGAATACTTGGGCAGTGTGGGGTTGAATTCCAACATAATGTACTGTTTTATTATATGTGAGGCATTGAACTTTTGCCATTTACTTGATGTACACTGCTTTGAGTCCTCCCAGGGATGAGAAAAGTGGTATAAAAGTGCAATAAATAAACATAAGCAGAGTAGTTGCAGTCTGAAGTAGCAGAAATTGTTAATGGGTACAAACTGTTACTTACAGTTTCATCTTCCATTTGTAATGCCAGTGATGGGAAGAGGACCTGATGGGATTTTATGTCTCATTTGCATCAAAATAGCTTTGCTAGTTTGTGATACTATGTAACTCTGGGTTACATAGAGTCCCCTTGGGTGGGGTAGAAATGATAGAAATAAATAAATAAAATAACTCAGTGTTTCTCAACATGGGAGTCGAGACCCGGGGGGGGGGGGGTGTCAGGGGGGTCACCAAAGACTATCGGAAAACACATATTTCTGATGGTCTTAGGAACCCCTTTGCCAGAGAAAGTTAAAAATCTCTCTGCCTGTCCTCCTCCTTTTTGGAAAAAATTGTGAATCCTCCTACCAAAAGCCCTGTAATGCCCAGCCTTTCAGTATTTTCTATTGGTCATCGAAGTTCTGTGTGCCATGTTTGGTTCAGTTCCATCATTAGTGGAGTTCAGAATGCTCTTTGATTGTAGGTGAACTATAAATCCCAGCAACTACAACTCCCAAATGACAAAATCAATCCCCCCCAACCCCACCAGTATTCAGATCAGGTACCAGTATTTGTGCCACGTGAATGAAAATATATCCTGCATATAAGATATTTGCATTACAGTTATGCAAAATTACAGTTGTGAAGTAGCAACGAAAATAATTGTATGGTTGGGGGTCACCACAACATGAGGAACTGTATTAAGGAGTCATGGCATTAGAAGGTTGAGAATCACTGATGTAACTTGACTTGAGTGTGGCCCAGACAGCAAAATGTTTTGAACCTGCCCTATTGTGATGTTCTACATGGGACAATTGGAAGTGTGGATATTGTTCCCCCCATTAATATTGGACAGCAGATGGTTTACTACAGAGCAGGAATGGGCAAACTGTGGTTTCCTAGATGCGTTTGGATTGCAATTTCCAACATCACTCTTCATTGGCTATGTTTTTGCTCCCAATATGCATGCTGACCTGAGCCAGTAAGAACTGCCATTTGCTGCTCTGGTCAAGGTAGTTAAATATATTATCCTGCTCTAGTCCTGACAGCTTTCATATTGAGTTTGCCTTTAGGAGAGAATGTTGTTCTCATACTTTGAACAAAAACGTGGGGCATTTGGTTCATTCTTAACAGTTATTTATTCAATGGGAGTCTTTTTGTTTAAACAAGTGACGAAGCAGGCTTTATACACAGCACCATAAAACTGAAAGAATTTTTCTGCAAAATGCCACATACTTTTGTAAGAACAGAGGTCACTAAGTCATACCTTTCACTTACGTTCAATATTCTCTCTCAATTCATGATGTTCAGGTTTATTAGAGCTGTAGTTAAACATGCACCAACCATGAAAATAGGAAGCTATTTGCAGATTAGTCACCTTGGAGAAGGAGAATGGCAAAAAAAAAGTGTGGGGATGAAAGCACAGAATGGGAGATAATTCTTCTCAAACACTGCAAGGGCGATAGAAGAGGAGATGGGCATATTGAAATGGGGGACTGAGATAGAAATTAGCACTGCACACTGCAATCTAATTTGTTTGCTTGCCTTTATGAATTCCATAGTTCCAATAAAATCTATTGAATTTATACTGAGTGGGAAGGAGTAGTAGCTAGTATCCCAGAGGGCAAAATCCAAAATGATCTTCAACAGGGAGAAATGTAAGGTGCTACTTCTTAAGCACAAGAAATGAAATGCAGAGATTTAGGTTGGGTGACATCTGCTTGACAGCAATATATGTGAAAGGGATCTAGGGGCCTGAGTAGACCACAAACTGAACATCAATGGTGGGGTGCAGCATCTTAAAAAGTCAATGTGATTCTAGTCTGCATCAGTTGGAATGTTTTATCTAGATGAGGGGTCCTCAAACTTTTTAAACAGGGGGCCAGTTCACTGTCCCTCAGACCATTGGAGGGCCAGACTATTAGTTACCTTTTACCTCAGGTTCACAAAACGCACAATTAAAGCACCCTGATAGATGGCCACCACCACAACAACAGCAACAACAATAAATAAGGTTGGAAAAGACCCCTAGGGTTATTTAGTCCAATCCCCTTCTGCCTTTGTGCACCAAAAGCACAAGCAAAGCACCCCTTAATAATTAATTAGTAATTAAATAATAATTACGTAAAGGTAAAGGTTTTCCCTGACGTTAAGTCCAGTCATGTCTTACTCTGGGGGTTGGTGCTCATCTCCATTTCTAAGCCGAAGAGCCGGCGTTGTCCTTAGACACCTCCAAGTTCATGTGGCCGGCATGATTGCATGGAGTACCATTACCTTCCCGCCAGAGCGGTACCTATTGATCTACTCACATTGGCATGTTTTCAAACTGCTAGGTTGGCAGAAGCTGGAGCTAACAGCGGCCACTCATGCAGCTCCCGGGGTTTGAACCTGGGACCTTTCCGTCTGCAAGTTCAGCAGCTCAGCACTTTAACGCACTTCACCACCAGGGCTACTAAATAATAATTAATATACCATAATAAACATAAGCAAAGTATTAAAAGGCGTGCACTGGGTGAGGGAGGAGGTGGGAAAGGCACGCACGGCGTGAGTAAAGAGGCGGGAAAGGTGCACGCAGTTTGCAGTTGACACAAACACATTAGCTGATTTCTTACATATCGCAACACAGTGCGCCAAACCTTGGTTACAAAGACCTTTTATAAAAATTTGAACAAAAGTGAATACATCACAGAAACTTCATTGAAAATTACTGACAGGTGCTTCAGCATATTAGATGCAGAAGCAGTCACAATGGAAACTACTTAATTTCTGCTCTTTCTGGACCCCCCCCTTTCGAACCACAAACAATTTCTGCATCTGCTATTTCCCCTCGAAATTCTGCTGTTAGAAATGTTAAACTCCAACGCTTCTTTGAAGCTTAACCACAAACCATTTCCAATAGAATAGCTTCATGTGGGCATAAGTAGAAGTTATCAGATTTCATACTTTGTGCTGTTTATGATTTCCCATACCTAAAACAAGCATTTATTAGTTAAAGGTAAAGGTTTTCCTTTGATGTTAAGTCCAGTCATGTCTGACTCTGGGGGTTGGTGCTCATCTCCATTTCTAAGCCAAAGAGCCTGTGTTGTCCGTAGACACCTCCAAGGTCATGTGGCCGGCATGACTTGCATGGAGCGCCGTTACCTTCCTGCCGGAGTGGTACCTATTGATCTACTCACATTGGCATGTTTTCAAACTGCTAGGTTGGCAGGAGCTGGAACTAACAGTGGCCGCTCCCGCCGCTCCCGGGGTTTGATCCTGGGACCTTTCGGTCTCCAGCTCAGTGCTTTAACGCACTTCACCACCGGGGTTCCATTTATTAGTTAACTGTTCTTTAATAAATATATTTTGCTTTTTGCTAATAATCTTATATAATACCTTGCCTCCCCACCACGTTATTCTGCTTTGATCAGACCTCTCCTGGAACATTGTGCCCACTTCTTGGAACAATTCAAGAAGGATGCTGACAAGCTGGAATGGTAAAGGGTTTGGAAATCATGCCTTATGAGGAGAGGCTTAGAGAGCTGGGTATGTTTAGCCTAAATTGAAGGTTAAGAGGCAACATGATAGCCATGTTTAAATATTTGGAGTTAGCTTATTTTTTGCTGAACCAGAAACTAGGACATGGAGCAGTGGATTCGAACTACAGGAAAAGAAATTCCACTTAAACATTAGGAATAACTTCCTGATGTTAAGAGCTATCTGCCAGTGAAATATGCTGCCCCGGAGTGTGATGGAGTCTCCTTCTCTGAAAGTGTTTAAACAGAAGCTGGATGGCTATCTGTTGGGGGTGCTTTGTTGGGGACTCAGCACAACCTCACACATCGGCAACAATTCAGTGCCTTAAAATAACATACAATTGGTAAACATCTACATTAAAAACCAGAGAATTAAAATATCTAAAAACAAAATACATCAATTATTAAAATCACATAATCCAAAGTCGTAACCCAGGGCCATTCCAATTGTCATTGCACAGATTCTTCATTCATTTATTGCACTGCAGTTAATTCTCCAAAAGCTTGGTCCCATAGCTGTGTTTTAACTTTCTTTCTGAAGGCTAGAAAGAAAAGAGATGATCGAATATCACTGGGAAGTTCCACAATCGAGGGGCCACCACTGAGAAGGCCCTGTCTCTCATCCCCACCTGTGTTCAATGGCTCTGTGTGGTCCTCTAAAGGGACTATCCCTGCCAAATCAGGGACTATCTAATGCCTTAAAATTCAGCGCCATAACCTGAGATCTAATCATGAGGGGCAAGCCTTGGTCATGTTATTATGCGTGAAACATCAAACATAATTTCACAGAGGACTCTATTCTTCTTTGAGAATCATATAAAATGAATGTGAATATGTCATAGGAAAAATCTCTCTATGTAAAATTAATAGTAAACTTCATTTTTAGGCAAGGATGTGAACCCGATCTCCAGGCATTCCACATATGAGATTGTAATTCCTCAAAGACTGACCAACAAGGAAAAACGCTGGACGTATTTTCATGAGGTTTGTTAATCTCTCTGAGAGTGTCTCCTCTTTCCTGCTCTTTATATGATATTCTACTGCATATAGTAGGAGAGGCTACCACAATTTACTTTTGCTTGAGCCTACTCACTTCCCCATAACATCCTGCTGAGTGAATTAAATGCAACCCACCTTAGCTGAGGACAGAGGGAGAGGTTGAGAGGAAAACTGGTAAATTTTAAAAGTAGCTGAAACAACAGGGAAGCAAAAGATTAATCAGAATTATCCTTGCAAATCTGGACAGTTGGAGAATACACTGTCTGGGTTGGATTAAGCTCCCGACCATTAATTGCCTAGCTAAGCAGCTCAAAAGACAGTTGCATCTGTTGAGTAGAAAATTTAGGCACTGCTTTATGCGAACTTCCAGCAGTGTGCGGAAAGGAATGAGGAAGTACTCCATCAAGGACTCGGTGTCACAAGTGGACGATGAAACGACAGCTCCCCCTGTGGCCAGAATCGAGCATACCCTCATGAAGCCAGAAGCTGGAAAATGTTAAATTGCCTCTTGATCTGTCTATATGTCATGTATCTAATGGCACTGCATCTTTGCCATGTATGTGTGCATTGTGATCCGCCATGAGTCCCCTTCGGGGTGAGAAGGGCAGACTATAAATACTGTAAATAGTAAAAATAAATACACTTCAGATGGGTTATTGTGACCTGAATCCTATGGTTCTCCAGATATTGGTGGCTGCAGCTCCCAGTTTTCCCAACCATTGGTTTTGCTGGCTGGGGTTTGCTGGGAGCTGGAGTCCAACAGCATTTGTAGGGCTGCAGGAATTGCCACCCTTGCTATTACTAGTCCTAACAAGAGCAGATCAATTGAATCAATGGCTGCATATGTATGATTCAAAGAGTGTCAGGCCACTGTACTCTTTTAATATCCCCTTCTCCCACAATCGTATTTGAGCTGAACTGAACTGCATAACCTTCCCCACTGCTGCATCAGCACAATTCACATTGAGGGTGCAACAGTCGCAGCCAGACAGATCTACAGGGCTGGAATGTGAAATCTCTTTTCTCTCTACCCATTTCTAATGCAGGCGATCTATTGTAATACTTACAACTCATTAATTGATCAACTATTTGGTAGTAAAGCACCCAATGCCGAACTTATTACTGCACTGTGGATCTAAGTCTCTGTTTAAAAGTGGAAACTGTATGTTTTTGATATCATGAATTTAAGAAAACTGCAAGTTACATGGTGTCTATTAATTTTTTTACAGGAATATCCAGACAACCAACTATCTTACTTGATTCCAACTAGAAATGGCACACACATTCTGAAACTGAAGAAAAATGTGTATGTTAAATTTTTAAATCTAAGAACATCTGATTTTTTTATTTTAATTTGTATAGAATTGTATATTAAAATCTTATTTGAGTAAGCACTCTAAATGAAAGAAGGTATTCAAATGACATTAATTAAAACGTAACAGCAGGAGATGTCCCTTCTGAATTATAGACCAAGAATAAGGAGTTGGGGAAATGTTACCTGTAAAAGTTATCTGACAATTACTGTATATACTCAAGTATAAGCCGACCTGAATATAAGCCGAGGCACCTAATTTTACCACCAAAAACTGGGAAAACAATGACTCCAGTATAAGCCAAGGGTGGTAAATTTCAGAAATAAAAATAGATACCAATAAAATTACATTAATTGAGGCATCAGTAGGCTAAATGTTTTTGAATACTTACATAAAGCTCAAATTTAAGATAAGACTGCCCAACTCTGATCCTATCATTATTCTCATCTTCTTCAATGTAAATGTGCTTATGTATCCTTTTAATAATAATAGAGTAAAATAATACATGTAATAATAATAATAATAATAATAATAATAATAAATACAGGAAAATAATACATGTAATAATAAATAGAGTAAAATAAAAAATGCAATAATAATAATAAGATCAGAGTGAAATAATAAATGTATTATTATTATTATTAATAATAATAGAGTAAAGTAAATATAATAGTAGCAACAATAATGGAGAAAAATAATAAATGTAGTAATACCAATAATAATAGAGAAAAATAATAAATGTACCGTATATTTTCGAGTATAAGCTGACCCAAATATAAGCCAACCAGGACCCTCACCCGAGTATAAGCCAAGGGGGGCTTTTTCAGTTTTAAAAAAGGGCTGAAAAACTAGACTTATTCTTGAGTATATGCAGTATTATCTGCTGTGTCAGATAAGATGGTGTATTTAACTGTCCACAATATGTAATAGAAATGTATTCTCATATGGATAACTGAAGTATCTGGTTTCCTGAAGAATATTTTAATTCCAACACAATGAACTATGTTGTTTTAATTTTGATTTCCAGAAACCTTATTGGTGAACAGTTCATAATGCATACCTACAGCAAAGATGGTAATTTGGAAAGCACTCCCTTTAAAACTAAGGTATGCTGATCATGAGACCTGTCTCTGAAGGACTGACATCTTTTGACTAGAAACTCCAGTTCCATCAACAAACTTTCCCAATTGGATTCATTCCACATGTTTTGGATTACAATACCCATAACATTATTTAACAAATTTGAAAATTTTCCTATTCCTGGTTTAACAGTGTTATTTTCTGTTTAATTGTATGGTACATACTTTGAAAGTACAGTAGAGTCTCACTTATCCAACATAAACGGGCCGGCAGAATGTTGGATAAGCAAATATGTTGGTTAATAAGGAGAGATTAAGGAGAAGCCTATTAAACATCAAATTAGGTTATGATTTTACATTTTTTTCCATGTCAGGAGTAACCGGAGTTGCTTCTGGAGTGAGATAATTGGCCGTCTGCAAGGACGTTGCCCAGGGGACACCCGGATGTTTTGATGTTTTACCATCCTTGTGGGAGGCTTCTCTCATGTCCCCGCATGGAGCTGGAGCTGATAGAGGGAGCTCATCCATGCTCTCCCCGGGTGGGATTCGAACCTGGCAGCTTTCAGGTCAGCAACCCAACCTTCAAGTCACGAGGCTTTTATCCCCTAGGCCACTGGAGGCTCCTATTTTACAAATTAAGCACCAAAACATCATGTTAGACAACAAATTTGACAGAAAAAGTAGTTCAATACGCAGTAATGCTACGTAGTAATTACTGTATTTATAAATTTAGCACCAAAATATCACAATATATTGAAAACGTTGACTACAAAAATGTGTTGGATAATCCAGAACACTGGATAAGCGAATGTTGGATAAGTGAGACTCTACTGTAGTAGTTAAACTCCAGAAACTTCATTTTTGTGACTGGCACAAATATGTTGAATTGGTCAAGACACTATAAGATAGTACAGTAGAGTCTCACTTATCCAACATAAACGGGCTGGCAGAACGTTGGATAAGCGAATATGTTGGATAATGAGAGATTAAGGAAAAGCCTATTAAACATCAAATTAGGTTATGATTTTACAAATTAAGCACCAAAACATCATGTTATACAACAAATTTGACAGAAAAAGTAGTTCAATACGCAGTAATGTTATGTTGTAATTACTGTATTTACAAATTTAGCATCAAAATATCACGATATATTGAAAACATTGACTACAAAAATGCGTTGGATAATCCAGAACGTTGGATAAGCGAGTGTTGGATAAGTGAGACTCTACTCTACTGTAATTGAAAAACTATTGCAAAATGTGCTGCAGGATGTCCCACAAAAACAAAGTTTTTCCAGTTTAATAAACTTTTCCCATGTTTTTATGATAGAAGCAATTAGGAAATATCATTTGTAACCCAGGAACAAAAATGGTGTTACATAGTGTAATCAGTAACCAACACAACAGTGGGCATTGTATTTGGGGACTATGGGTGTTGAAGTCCAAGATATCTACAGAGTGCTGGGTTAAGAAAGTTTAAGAAAGTGCAGGTATAATACTGTTCTAGGAAGCCACAGTGCTGCAGGGCGTTGCTGTCCTGAAATGTGCCACACTTCCTTCTAAGCCCAGATGATTAATAGCACAATAGTTAAGAAACATTTCTAGCTTTACAAATAGTTTTTTCTTTCATGTTTCTATAATTGGCACATGATTTACAAGGGCCAATGTCAAGGTTAAATTCCATTAGCTTATTCTAAATTGACCAATGAATCTATTCCCTTTGTGTCTAAATAGTGAAGAGTTTTCACAGCAGAATTGCTCTTTTAAAATGATACACTTTCCATATAAGTGGGAGATCTGACAATATCCACTTGCAGACATGCCATACATTTTGTTACAAGCATTCTGACAGACTGTCATTTATACCAAGTGAGAGTCCAACTGCAAAGCTAATTAGTTTCTGTACCTGTGATAATTGGATTTTGAAAAAAAAAAAAGCTTCTTATGGAAAGAAGGATCTGTGAGAAAGCTTCAGTGGACACACTTTCCTTCTGTGATAACTCTTTCAGGAGTGATTTTCCCTTCCTAGATTTCTCTGTTACTTCCTGTTGCCTCACCCTGTTGTTATCTATGAGTCATTTGTAAGTTGAATACAGCAGAGTCTCACTTATCCAAGCTTTTTTTTTTTTTTTCGTGTCAGGAGCAACCGGAGTTGCTTCTGGAGTGAGAGAATTGGCCGTCTGCAAGGACGTTGCCCAGGGGACGCCCGGATGTTTTGATGTTTTTACCATCCTTGTGGGAGGCTTCTCTCAAGTCCCCGCATGGAGCTGGAGCTGATAGAGGGAGCTCATCCACACTCTCCCCGGGTGGGATTCGAACCTGGCAGCTTTCAGGTCAGCAACCCAACCTTCAAGTCACTTAGTCCACTACGCCATCTGGGGGCTCCTACTTATCCAAGCTAAACGGGCCGACAGAAGCTTGGATAAGTGAATATCTTGGATAATAAGGAGGGATTAAGGAAAAGCCTATTAAACATCAAATTAGGTTATGATTTTACAAATTAAGCACCAAAACATCATGTTATACAACAAATTTGACATTAAAAGTAGTTCAATAAGCAGTAATGTTATGTTGTAATTACTGTATTTATGAATTTAGCACCAAAATATCACAATATATTGAAAACATTGACAGCAAAAATGGCTTGGATAATCCAGAGGCTTGGATAAGCAAGGCTTGGATAAGTGAGACTCTACTGTATTTGTAACTCAGAGACTGCCTGTACATGGCATATATGAAACTACAAG
Organism: Anolis carolinensis; assembly: GCF_035594765.1. Classification (NCBI taxonomy): domain Eukaryota; kingdom Metazoa; phylum Chordata; class Lepidosauria; order Squamata; family Anolidae; genus Anolis; species Anolis carolinensis. Next base: position 194,082,553 of record NC_085843.1, read on the forward strand.
TGAATTTATCATTTAGACTTGGTTTTATTTCCAAGATAACTCATTAAGAATATGCAAATATTCTTTAAAAAAATAAAAATACAAAATACAAAACTTTTTGGGTACAAGCATTTTGGATCCCAATGTGACTTTGGGAAGCATTTTAAACACAGGGGTTAAAAGTTTTGCAAGTTCTGATTGTGAATGTTTCCTCTCAGTTTTTTTATGAGACAAAGAAGGAAAGTGATTTGCAGACTATTGATTATTTAGGTGTGCTAAGGCTGATACCTCTGTACTTTAGAATCTATAGAAATCTATAGCATTTAAAAATAAGGGGACAATGTGAATAAACATGCCATAGTTGTTTCTGTCAGACGTTTCGTTTGCTGTTTGTATCTGAAACCCCTCTTATTTATTTGATTTCAGGACCATTGTTATTATCGTGGAGTAGTTGAAGGGATTAAGGATTCCTGGCTTGCACTCAGTACCTGTGATGGCCTTAGGTATGTATTAACTTTTATCTTCTCCCATCTTTACTTGAGTTTTAGTTAATCCTATTGCTATGAATTGTTTCGTTGTAATTATATATCTGAGTGGATCTTAATTTTTCCTTTTATGGTTTTAGGGGAATCCTCCATGTTGGTGGTAGACGATATGGTATGGAACCGGTTACTGGATCCGATCGATTTGAACACTTCTTCTTTATATTAGAAAATTCTCACCAGCCCTTTACATGTGGTGTGTCAAACGATGTTCAATACCATGATCAGAGTTCAGAGAGCTTTTTCAAATACACAAATGTGTCACATAGTGTGGAGACATTTCTTAGGGTAAATGCATTTCTGTCTTTTCCCACCTAAAATTATATAGCTTGATATTGTATACCTTAATCTTAGTAATTCTAGTGTTCAATAGTAATTCTGTTAATTGTTTTTGTAAAAAAATATTACTGATTTATTTCATATTTGGGTAGATTTTTCTCTCCCGCTTTACTCTTATTTTAGTTCTGCAGTTAAAATAGTACAAAGAAAAATGGGACACTGATTAAAAAAGAAGAAGTTGCTCATATGAACTGTCTGCTTGAATTCAACTTGAGTTGATCTCTTCATTTTTATTTATTCAGTTATTTATATTTCTTTAACCAAAACAAAGAGGCTTAAAATTCTTAATTTTACAGTTCCCTGCCCTCAGGTATACAATCTAAATAAGACATGAACATACAGAAAAGGGAATGGCATTCAAGGAGGGGATTAGGTCCAGTAGATATTGCTGGTTCTTCGCTCCCTTCCAGGTTAGGGCAGTAGCAGTTGGGATGAAGAAAGGCTGTTTCATCTTCTTTTGAGCCTATGCATAATAAAGCTATGTTTCTCTCCTTTTGAGTCTAGGGCAATAGCAGTTAAGATAGTGCTGGGGGAGGGGGGGTGAGGCTTTTATCTACTTCTGGGCTTTACCATGACGGAGCTGTGTCTGCCTCTTCTTCCTTTCCTTCAGTGCCAGGGCAGTGACATCTGGGATGGAGGTAGGAGCTTTTATCTACTTCTAGGCTTAGGCATAATGGAGCTGCTTTTTCCTATCTCCTTACAAGATTATGACATTAATGGTTATTTATTTATTTATTTAACGTGTCAGAAGCGAACCGAGGGTACAGTTGTAATGTATTTAAAAAGACAAAACAAAGTTTAAAAACTTGGCATTATACTACCGTATATACTCGAAGATAAGCCAAGTTTTTCAGCCCTTATTTATGAGCTGAAAAAGCCTCCCCCGGTTTATATTCGGGTCAAGATCAAGCCAGAAGCCACAGTATGATTTCTTTTCCAAAACCTCCCTCCTCTGCTTCTCCTCCCAAGCTGGTTATCTTATTTTTTTGAGAGAGACAGAGACAAGAAGCGACTGTTTTCAAAAGCAAAAGGAGAGTGTGAGAGAAACCCTTGCAAGCCAGATGGCATGGGTAGAAGGGGAATAAAAAAAGATATTCTTGCAAATTTGCACAATTCATTATTATTATTATTATTATTATTATTATTATTATTATTACTATTATTGCAAGAACATTTAAGTCTAAAGGAAGGAGGGAAAAGAGAGCAACAGAAGGTGTGTATTTCTTTTTATTCCTAAGGAAACAAAAATGAGGTGGGTTTTTTTGGGAGGGGGGGAGAAGTTTTAAAAAGCCTTTTCTGGCTACCTTTAGAGTTTGAAAAAGGGAGAAAGAAAAGAGGTGGGAAAGGGCAGGAGAAAAGAGGACAAAGTTGTTTTTACGGGGACTTTGCTTGCATTTCTTCCTTGGGCAAATGCATGCCTCAAAGCTTCTAAGTATTTATATAGATGTTCCCCCTACAAATACATTAATATATGAATTTTCTCCTCATATGTTTACAGGTCTTTGCAAATCCTATGTAAATATAGATAACTAGAGATTTCCATGTACATATGTTCCTATATGTATACATTAATTTTATATATGAATTTTATATGAATTTTACCCTCACATGTTTGCAAGTGCAGAGGGAAAATGTGCGTGCGTGCACACATAGACACACAGATGTCTAGATAGATATTAACATTGATAAATAGGGCTTGCAAATATTGCAGGAGGAAAATGCACATAGAGAGAGGATTTGCAAAGGTTTCAGGGGGAAATACACATGTGAAATTAGTATATATATATATATATAGATCTATATCTAGCCCTGCATTGTTTATGTAGGCATTATACGTTTGCCTTTTACTATGTTGGAAGCTGGCCTGAGTCCCCAGGGGGAGATAGATAGGGCAGGGTACAAATGAAGCTGTTGATGATGATGATGATTATTATTATAAAGTTATTGTTGCTTTTCCACTTATAGAGTTAGTTTACTGTTTTTCTTTGAAATACGGTAAATATTCAAAACATTTAACCCACTGATGCCTCAATTAATGTAATTTTATTGGATCTAATTTTGTTTTTGAAATTTATCAGTAGCTGCTGCATTTCCCACCCTCGGCTTATACTCGAGTCAATAAGTTTTCCCAGTTTTTTGTGGTAAAATTAAGTGCCTTGGCTTATATTCGGGTTGGCTTATACTCGAGTATATACAGTAAATGCCATTTGAGCAGTAGCTGGCCACTTAGAGTGCCTTTGATGTTGCTATAAGAAGATCCTCCATTGTGCCTGTAATAGGTGGACTATGGTTTGCTCTTCTCCACATTCGCATGTCGTGGACTCCACTTTCTGGCCTCATTTCTTAATGAGTGCCAGAGCGCAGTCTATTCAGCACCTTCCAAGTCGCCCAGTCTTGTGTGTGCCCGGGGGGGGGGGGGGAAATCTCTCATTCGTTATCAGCCATGGTGTTAGGTTCCGTTATTGTTTTTTTTTTTACAAAAACAATAACAGTTTTAGCCTGCCACTTTTGGACTCTCACTTGCTGTGGTGTTCCTGTGAGTATCTCTGTAGATCTTAGAAAACTGTTTCTTGATTTAAGGAATTGGCGCGTTGGCTGATATCTGAACAGGGAACGGGCCAGAGATGTCACTGCCTTGGTCCTTTCATTATTGGCTGCTACTTCTTGGCGGAGGAAGGTGGTGCAATACTGGTTAAACAGTATAATTTGTCCACATCCATTGTTTTAATGTGGTGAGATGTGTTCCATACTGGACATGCATATTCAGCAGCAGAGTAGCAAAGCGCAAGGGTAAATGTCTTAACTGTGTCTGGTTGTGATCCCCAGGTTGTGCCAGTCTGCTTTCGTATGATATTATTTCTAGTGCTCACTTTTTACTTGATAGTCAAGCAGTGCTTCTTGTAAGTCAGATGGCAGTCCAGGGTAACTCCCAGGTATTTTAGTGTGGTGCAATGCTCCAGTGAGATTCCTTCCCAGGTAATCCTCAGAGCTTGAGATGCTTGTCTGTTCTTAAGGTGAAAAGCACACATCTGTGTTTTTGATGGATTAGGAATCAGCTGTTTTTCCTTGTAATAGGCATAAGAGCACCTAAAGCTTCAGAGAGCTTCTGTTCAACTATTTGAAAGCTCCCTGCTTGGGCGGTGATGGCACGATCGTCAGCATAGATAAAACTCTCTGTCCCTTTTGGCAGTGGCTGATCATTTCTGTAAATGTTAAATATTGATGGAGCAAGCACACTCCCCTGAGGCAGGCCACTCTTCTGTTTCGTCATGTACTTCTCTGGTCCTGGAATTCAACAAAAAAGCTCCTGTTTTTTAACAACTTCCTGTAATAAACAGTGACAGTTGATATGGAGGGAGAACCTTTCATTTACTTCTGGGACTAGGCAGAATAGAACTGTCTCTTCTTCTCTCTCTTTTGGTTTAGGGAAGTGGAAGTTGGGGTGGAAGGAGGTCCTTTCATTTGCTTCTGGAACTAGGTAGTTGGATGGACACAGGGTAGTTTATCTGCTTCTGATGTGATACAAGATGAAACCATGCTTGACTCTTCTTTGCTCCCTCTGAGGCCAGGACAGTGGCAGCTGGGATGGAAGGAGGGCCCTTTATCTGCTTCTGGGTCTAAGCATGATGCCTACTTCAAAAATGTACATTTTTTAAAAAATGAAAAGAGCGTGTGCACCTGCAGAAATGAAACTATAGCTTATGCAGTCTTATTTCCACTTTACAGAGAAGAAGAGCTGTGCTGCCAGAGAAAAGATATGTGGAACTGTATATCGTTGTTGATCATAACAGGGTAATTTTTCTTGGCTTAATATATTCTACTGCCATGTTTGAATTTCTTCTCCTAAAACGTGCTGTATTTTGAATTGTTTTAGTATTTGTTGAAAAAATCTGATACTGGAGCTGTACAAAAGGACGTGGTTGAACTGACTAATTACGTGGATGCGGTAAGTCATCACAACATTTTTTAGGCAATGTGACACCAACTTGTAGAAAAAGGAAGAGGGGCAGTCATGTAGCCCTCCAAATGTTGGACTACAACTCCATCAGCTCCCAGCTATTGAAGCCAATGGTGACCAATTTAAGGCATTACAATCCAGCAGCATCTGGAGAACTACAAGATTCTTGCCCTTGGCCTGAATCCAATTACTAGTCCTAACTATAGTAGAAACATTGAATTGGTGGGACTTGCTCAAAGTTGACTCACCAAGTTTTCCTTGAGTCATTGGGTCTATTCTAGTTAGGACTAAAACTGGGGAACATTTTAGACCAATGTTTGTTTGTTTTTGTTTTGGTTGTATCCATTAATATAACTTACCCAATTAGAGGAATTTCCAGGCTTCTATGGAAAAATTCGACTCTTCATATCCTAAAATCTTTTATTATTTGGTTTATACGTATTCAGACTTTGTTTACAAATATTGTGGCTGAAAAGAGTACTGTACTTTTACACGACTATAAACATGAGGCATGTGATAATTTCGAATCCTTTGTTGAGACAGATCCCTTGACTCATACCTTCACTATAAATGAGAGATAGGTATTCAACCAGTTCTCCTGTCTCACAAAGATCCAGGCTTGAAACAAGCAATAAGCCCATCAAGCTACCTTCTCACCCTTTTATCCAAATCTCAGAAACCAGACTTAGTGGGTGAATGAGAAAGTTTTAGGAAAGAGGATTTGTTTGGTTCTTTGGGGAATTCCAGAGTTGTGCCCGGAGGACTTAATAAGGTTGTCCATCTGAGCCTTGGTTGTGGCTTCAATTTGGGGAGGGGGGGTGTTGATAACACTATCAACACCTTTTGCTTATACATCATAATTGTTGTGGTGTATGGTCCACAAAATCCTATCCAAACAACAGAAAGCATAAAATTGAAACAGATTAAAGTAGCATGGAGAATTCTGCCCCACTTATCTCTTGGTATGTTGTTAGCTCCCTTTACCATACCTTTTCCACATAATAACAGATTTTAGGATCACATTCTAGAAGGCCTATTTTGTGAGTCTTACTCCACCAGATTCTCCATTTCTTGAAAGACATTGTAGAGCTACATATACTCACTGCTGCAATGTCAATTGCTAATGCTGGCCCACTGCATCTCTTTTGCTTACCGTGTTTCCCCGAAAATAAGACAGTCTCTTATATTAATTTTTGCTCCCAAAGATGCGCTAGGTCTTATTTTCAGAGGATGTCTTATTTTTTCATGAAGAATTCACATTTATTGTTGAACAAAAAAATAAACATTTATTACATACTGTACAGTAGTTGTCATCACAAACCAGCATAACTAGACAAACTGTGAATCCTATCAAGAATTTCTTGTTACCATTATTTCCATGTACAACAATCTATGGTATGTACATTTACTGATCCTGCATGCTCTGGTGTTCTGTTTGGCGGGAATGCTTCCAAACAAAAACTTTGCTAGGTCTTACTTTCGGGGATGGCCTTATATTTAGCAATTGCTTTTAATGTTTTGAAAAAATAAAATGCAGAATGTTAATGAACTATTATAAGATTATAGAGGAGTTTGTTCATGTCTAAATAACTGTATTTGCAGATGTTCAGTCCCTTAAACATACAAGTTGTCCTAATTGGGGTGGAAATATGGACGAGTGAAAACCCAATAGATGTGACTGGGCCAGCTGGAGATGTACTGAGCAAATTTGTAGCATGGAGACACAACGTTCTCACAAAAAGACCAAGAAATGACGTCAGCCACCTCCTCATGTAAAGATTGCTCTTCTATATAAATCACCCTGTGATTATAGATGGGAATACATGGAAACCTGACTTTAAAAAATACATGACAGAATCTGTAGCTGGGAGAATCATGCAGGTCAGAGCCATCTGATGAAATGCCTTCTTGTGCAATCATCCATACAGGCCTGATAACTGTGGCTCTTGAGGGCCTTCTCATTAACAGAACCACCATAAATTGAAGCTGATTATAATGTACTTGTCTGAACACTAGAGTTCTCTAACAGAGGATTCTACTTCCCCCAGATACAAATCCTAGGATTCCATAGGATGGAGGTGATACAGTCCTGATTTTTTTTCATATAAAAGTTGAAAATCTTACCCAATCTGCTAAACTCCCCACATTAGATGCCACAGACTGCATTTGCAGAGCAGTTCACAACATGAACATATTTCTAGTTTCCACAGTATATACTTTTCCCCTTTGTATCACAGAGGCAGAAAAGCATTTGGTACTGCGGTTGGAATGGCTTTTGTTGGCACTGTCTGCAGTCCAGCTCATGGAGGCTCAATCAGTACTGTAAGTATATTACATTTTTTTCTTTTTTGGTCTTATTGTGTCTTCCCTTTATTTAGTTCAGTGGTTCTCAATCTGTGGGTCCCTAGGTGTTTTGACCTATAACTCCCAGAAATCCCAGCTAGTTTACCAGCTGTTAAGACTTCTGGGAGTTGAAGGCCAAACCATCTGGGGACACAGGTTGAGAACCACCGATCTAGTTCAACAGCATCTTGGAAATATGCCTGAGGGTTTCGTTAATGGTTGAGCATGCTATTAAATCTTTATGCATACATATTCTAGCTTGATAAATATAGCTATAGGTTTTGCTTGGGATGTCTTAGGAAATAAACATCTGTATTTGCACTTTTATGTTTTTGTCCTGGTTGGTGATTGCAATAAATTATTCACTTGATGTATTCCAGGGAGAGGAGAAAGTGTTTGATAAGAAGTGTTATCATACAGGATAGTATTGGGTTGTGGTTAGGTATTGACAGCCAAATATAAATCTTTATTGGGCTATGATACTTATTGGATAACCCTGAGCAGTTACTTAGTAAATGTCTGGGCAACCGTTATAGTAAGTCACTCTTCCTTTACCCCACTATCAAAATATGAGGAGGAGTAATCACTAGTGTTTTCTATTCAAAAAATTGCTGGAGAGGATACCTAGAATCGAGAACATATATACATATGTGTTGGCAATGTAAATATGTCAGTAATTTTTGGAGAAAAGTATTTAGAGTAATAGAGGATATAATGAACATTAAAATAGAATAAAGTCCTAGTTTAGCTTTATTATCATTATATAATAATAAATAACTAAAAGAAGATAAAGACATGATAACAAACTTAACAATAGCAAGACTGCGTATAGCAAGGAATTGGAAAAGAAAAATAAATATACAAATAGAGGCATGGTATAAGTATGGAAATTGGCAATAAATGATATGTAAATTAAAAGTTAAAAGAGGGATATGAAAACGAAGTGACTTTTACAATGTATGGAGAAATTTATTGAAAAAGGATTCAAAGAGAAAGACAGAAAGTTACCTCCAAAAGAGGAAATGAGATTTTGGACAGAGGATATATAAAAATAGTGGCTTGGGTGGAGGGGAACACGGTGATGTGGGATAGAAAATGTGTATAAGAATAAAAATAATAGTAGATGCCAAAAGTGAATGTATGGTAGATTTTATTGAATATTATGTGTCTGCTGTAAAACAAACAACGTATAACAAATGTATTGAATTATGATAAAATAAATAAATAATATATTTTTAAAAATAGTAAATGACGTGAAGAGATGGAAGACTTTTTTTGCATTTTTATGTGATGACAAACATGGGCTGCAGTTAGTAGAGCCTTGATTGAAAGTAAACACAATTTTTCCTGTATCATAAATCATAGTCTCTCAGGGTCCAGGGAGTGTGAGGTGGAGTTGAGGGATGTCACCTTAGAGGATAATTTCTGTGATTCTGTAAGTCTCTAGATTGTTGTAAACCAGATTTCGACAGCAGAGGTGACAAAAGTTTGAAAAGAACTACCTGGTTGCTGCAAAGTTTTCATGTGTTCACATCATTGTTAAACTATGTTCTTCTCTTTGCCAGTTTGATCATGATACCGTGCTAAGTCATGCTAGTATTGTTGCGCATGAACTGGGACATAACCTGGGAATGAATCATGATGATAAAAATTGTCCAGGTGCCTACATTATGCACAGTATAGACAAGTAAGAGCTCTTATTTTTTCTTTCAAAAACCAAATGTATTTTCTATCTATATATCAGGGTCTAGTACGCCAGTCTGCTCTGTTGGACCTCAAGTTTTCAGACTCTTACTATCAGATATGATAATCCAGCAATGGTGTAGTGCGATAGCATTGATGTAGTTGCATTATTGAAGCTGGTCCTATTTCTTAAATTAGTGCTGCTCTAGATTTCCCAGTAGACATTTGCCTTACTCCAAATGACTAGGCTCATATATCTTTTTGTAAAAGTTCCATCACATTTCTAAGTGCGCCATCCACACAACTTTTTAACTTGAGTTCTTTGTTGCTTTGGAAGGTTTACTGGTGCAATTGTGGTAAATTTGGACATTGGAGTCCCCTAGGATTGGATTGCGTTCCACATAACTGGACAGGGCATCATTTTTAGCCCATGGGTCAGATATTGCATACCCCTGGGGCTTATGCAAATGCATTGTACCCATACAAGAGACATCATGAGTTTTTTGCAGGCAAGGTGAATAAATATGCCACATAAGTGCTTGAAATTGTTACTTTTTTGGACAACAACTCTTAGCATCCTCTAGCTCATTGGTCTGAAGAATTTAGAGAATTGTAGCCCAAAAAAATAATGTATTTCCTACCGTAGTAGGTCCAAGAACTTATTTTTGTATTTCCTAGTGGGTCCAGGAACTTCAGTAGCTGCAGTGAGAATGACTTTGAGCAGTTCATCTTGAAAGGTGGAGGAACCTGTCTTAGAAATGCTCCCAAACCAAGTGACATTTTCACAGAACCTGTATGTGGCAATAACATTGTGGACAGAAATGAAGAATGTGATTGTGGCACTCCTAAAGTAGGTAATTTTTGAAACATTGTTTAGATTAAGCATTCCGTGTTTTAATATCTTAAAAACATTACAGACAAATACTCTGGATAACTTTGTCTTCAGTTGAACCTTAATTTTATAATTTGCTCTTGACGATTTGGCACAGAATGCCCAAATGATTATTTTCTCTTAACAGGAGTGTTCAAACCCTTGCTGTGATGCTGCCACTTGCAAACTGACACCTGGATCAGAATGTGCAGAAGGATTGTGCTGTGAAAAGTGTCAGGTGAGCTCCTTTACAGTATCTTTTCTGTAATCCTAGGGACCTTAATTCATAAACTAGCTTGGGGACCCAGCAGTGCCTGGGTTATATTAGAAAAAAGCATTGTTTGTTTTAGGATGTTAGGTAATATCACTTTAGTCTGGTCAAGATCCGTCGTTGGCTGGGTTCAGTGCTGTCTGTATATGGGTGAACTACAACTCCCAGATTCCCAGGGCAATTAGCCCCAAACCCTGCCAGTATTCACAGTTGGCCATGTTGGGTCTGTGTGCCAAATTTAGTCCAGATCTGTCGTCAGCTGGGTTCAGGGCTCTCTGGATAAGGGTGAATTACAGCTCCCAGATCCGAGGCCAATCACCCCAAGATCAGGCCTGTATGTACAGTTGGCCATGTTGGGTCTGTGTGCCAAGTTTGGTCCAGATCTGACGTCAGCTGGGTTCAGTGCTTTCTGGCTGCAGGTGAACTATAACTCCCAAAATCAAGGTCCATTCCCACTAACCCCTGAAGTATGTTCAGTTGGTCATGGGGCTTCTCTGTGCCAAGTTTGGTCCCAGTCCATTGTCAATGGGGGTCACAGTATCTGTGAAGGTACTGCAAATCCCATCATCCATGGCAAGTTTGGTCCAGATCCATCATTGGTTGGGTTAACAGTGTTCTCTGGATGTAGGTCAAGTACAACTCTTGTAAATCATGGTGTGAATTCTCCCCAAACCTCTTGTTCAGTTGCTGATCAATTCCTCTGTTAACTGTGTGCCATAGGAAAGGGTAGGAAAGTGGTTAAGGTAGAGGCAGTGGGTGGGGTCATGCAAAGAAACAAACAAACAAACAAACAAACAAACAAAGAAAGAAAGAAAGAAAGAAAGAAAGAAAGAAAGAAAGAAAGAAAGAAAGAAAGGAGATGAAACAAATAATTTTGCTTGTTTTCTGCTGCTCCGAGAATAGAACATTAGCCAATGGATTCAAATTACAAAAAGAAAAACATTTTTCTTGTAACTAAACATTAAGAAGGCCCATTTTTAACTCTCAGAGCTGTTTAGCAGTGTAATAGATTGTTTCTGGGGGTCATCTTTGGATATTTAAACAGAGGTTGGATGCCCATTTTTCGAAAGCGCTGTAGTTATGTATTTCTGCATAGCATGATTAGAGAGCTTTTATGCGTCCTTCCATACATTCTTCCAAAAGTATTATTATTCAAAACAGTCATCACAGGGGCATGTTTCCTGTGTCTCCCATGCCACTCCATGTTATAATATCACAATCTTTTTATGGTCTTCAGGCATAAAAAAGTAACAGACATCCTATTTTCTAGTTCAAAGTAGCTGGAATCAAGTGCAGGAAAAAAGGGAATACCTGTGATCTCCCCGAATATTGCAATGGAACCTATCATGACTGCCCCGATGATGTGTATATCATGGATGGCTATCCCTGTAACAATATGAAAGATTACTGCTATAGTGGAGTTTGTCAGAATTATGATTCTCAATGTGAATTCCTCTTTGGAAAAGGTATGTTTCAAATTCATAACGCACATCATGCAAATGAAGTTGGCAGACATGTCTGTTCAGAAAGTACTGAGACACCAAGGAAAAATATTGAAGTATTTTTTTTACAAATAAACATTTGTTTTAATAGGAGCCAAAAAAGGACCAAATATTTGTTTTGAAATTGCAAATAGCAATGGAGACAGATTTGGGAATTGTGGGATGTCTGGAGGAAATTTTGTAAAATGCACCCAAGCGTAAGTAACCTGAAAGTTGTATTTGTATTCTATAATTGCATTAATACTTCACTTCTGTGCACTCTTAGACTCCTTCTGCACTGCCATATAAAATCCATATTATCTTCTTTGAACTGGATTATATGGCAGTGTAGACTCGTATAATCCAGTTCAAATCAGATAAATTGGATTATCTGCTTTGATAATCTGGATTATATGGCAGTGTAGAAGTGGCTTTAATTGGGGTTATAAACCAATGAATGCACCTTATGTAGTTGTAATTGACTAACGTGTTACTCCTTCTCATGCCATTCACCACCTTCTCCTACACATTAGTTCTTAAGGTAAACGTAAAAGTTTCCCCTGACATTAAGTCTAGTCCTGCCCGACTCTGGGAGTTGGTGCTCATCTCCGTTTCTAAGCCGAAGAGCCAGTGTTGTCCATAGACACCTCCAAGGTCATGTGGCCAGCATGGCTGCATGGAGCACCGTGACCTTCCTGCAGAAGCAGTATCTATTGATCTACTCACATTTGCATGTTTTTGAACTGCTAGGTTAGTAGAACCTGGGACTAATAGCAAGAGCTCACTTCGCTCCCCGGATTCAAACCGCCAACGTTTCAGCAGCTCAGGGTTTAACCCACTGCACTATCAAGGGCTTCCATTAGTTCTAAATTTCCATCAAATTGGAATTCCCCATTATGCCCAAACCTTGTCTGAATGCCGCTTAAAGCACTAGAATAATAGAACAGCTCATTGTCTTGGATAGTTCATGAAAACCGAATTTCCCAATTTGAATATAAAAGAAAAATCTAGCTTATCATAAACCAGGATTTAATGGATGAATTTATAAAGCTTCTGATGACTATCAATATGTAGTCAACGTCGCTTATTTCTGAAAAGGACACACAGAGGATATGAATGCAAAACTAGTGTGAGCACTACAGAAGTCTTTTTTACTTGGGAGCCTAGATTTATTATGTGTTGTTCTTTTTAAAAGCCCATGGATTTCTCTTGTTGAGAATGTTTTTCTAGTAAGCCACAAAGTGAACAGCGAGGAGGCTGAAGAAGAGCTAATCCATTGGCTTTCCTTATAATATGGAGGATGAAAATGGGAATACATTTTTGCAGACCTGAAGAGCTTCCCCACTATCTCACCAGTACATTTGCAGAGAGAATGGAAATGGCAGTATAGTAAAAGCTGGTGTAAACAAAAGTGTGCATTTTAATAAATACATATAAGCTGTTTTTACATTTTCCCTGGGCTTCCCATATTCTTTATTACATTCATATGTGATTTCCTCTCCAGAAATAGTCTCTGTGGAAAAATTCACTGCACGTCCGTCAGTCAGCAGACCCAACTTTCTCAAGTATACATCCAAAATCAGGGTGGTGTTTCCTGTGTGACTACAGCCTTTGATCTTGGTTCAGATGTTCCTGATCCAGCTCTGGTTAACAGAGGCACTGCCTGCTCAGAAGGAAAGGTAAGAAAGTTGCTGATACCTAAGCAATGGCAGAACTGAACACATTATCTCAGCGTTTCCAATTGTGTCTTAATGGTTCCTATTTTCTCTAACCTACGTATTTCTCCCAACCATAGTTCAACAGTGGCAGGTGTTCACTTTCTACTAGCCATACATCTCTACTGTTGCATTAATGCAGTTTGACATCACTTTAACTGCTATGGAATTGGAATCATGGAATTTCTAGTTGTATAAGGTCTTTAGCGGAGCCCCTGGTGGTGCAGCGGATTAAACCGCTGAGCTCGTGAACTTGCTGACCGAAAGGTCGGCGGGTCGAATCCGGGGAGCGGGGTGAGCTCCCGCTATTAGCCTCGGCTTCTGCCAACCTAGCAGTTTAAAAACATGCAAATGTGAGTAGATCATTAGGTACCACTCGGGCGGGAAGGTAACTGCGCTTCATACGGTCATGCTGGCCACATGACCTTGGAGGTGTCTACGGACAATGCCAGCTCTTTGGCTTAGAAATAGAGATGAGTACCAACCCACAGAGTCGGACACGACTAGACTTAATGTCAGCTGAAAATCTTTACCTTTACCTAGTTTGAATATACAGTAGAGTCTCACTTATCCAAGCCTCGCTTATGCAAGTTTCTGGATTATCCAAGGCATTTTTGTAGTCAATGTTTTCAATATATCGTGATATTTTCGTGCTAAATTTGTAAATACAGTAATTACAACATAACATTACTGCGTATTGAACTGCTTTTTCTGACAAATTTGTTGTAAAACATGATGTTTTGGAGCTTAATTTATAAAATCATAACCTAATTTGATGTTTAATAGGCTTTTCCTTAATCCCTCCTTATTATCCAAGATATTTGCTTATCCAAGCTTCTGCCGGCCCATTTAGCTTGGATAAATGAGACTCTACTGTAATCCTAAACCATGGTTTAGTTCTGGGCTGGGAAAAATATTTTGTACAGGGTATGTTTTCCTGTTCTAAAAGGTGGAAATGAGTCTCTCAGTGCTTTGTTACTGGTAACAAGAGCTCTAAATTGAAAGATGCTGGTAGTTTGAGCTCACCTTTATGTCTTGTCCAGCACTTGAAAGTGGTCCCCAAAAAATTCCCTGCAACTGAATTCAGCCTTTCGATTGAAGAAAAATGTTTTGGTTTTTTTCCCCCACCATTATATGCTCATGAAAAGGTGTAGTGTTCAGTATTACGTGCATGAAGTGTGGCATGTCTCTGAGCTGCTTGCTCTTTTCCCTCTTATCTCCTGCTTTGGCACACTCCAAAGGATGAGATTAAAATATCAGTTCCCAATTTCTGTTCCCCTCTGTCCTTTGTTATTTTTGAATAGTTAGTTGGTAAATCATAAACAACTCTCCAGTCCCGTCTAGTTGATTTATTTTATAGGTTCTTCAAGGTTAGCTTTAAGAGGGAAGATCTTATAGTTTAAAATTGAAAAGGGGAAGCTTTTGGTCTATTCCTGAATTTTTTTAAAAAATGCTGCAGTCATGAAACACCAATAAATCTTCTCTTATAGCAGTAGATTTGTTCCTTTCTGATCCTCTTCAAATCGGTTTTGGATTAGTGACCCAGGCCTTTTCTATACTGCCATATAACATCCAGATTATCTCTTTGAACTGGATTATATGCCAGTGCAGATTCATATAATCCAGTTCAAAGCATATAATGTGCATTATCTGCTTCCATGATCTGGATTATATGGCAGTGTAGAAGGGCCCCCAGAGTCAGATCAGTATAGTCAAGGTCATATTGACGTTAAAGTACAGGCTACATCTGAATCTGCCAGTTTTCTCTCCACTGCATAGTTTCATTTTTAAAGATATGGTATGCTTTCTAATTTGATTTTAGACGTTTCAATTTTTTCCCAGGCCTGTGTGGATTCCAAATGTGTGAATGCAAGTCAGCTTGGTTACGATTGTGATGTGAAGACAAAATGTCATGACCATGCAGTAAGTAAAAAAAAAAAAAGATACTGTTCCATTGGTAGAGCAAAAAAAAAAGATTGTGTAATATCCTAGTAGTCTGTCATACCACAATTCATCTGAAACTATTTTCATGTGATCTGATTAGTTGGTGGCATATATAGTTATCCTTTCACATTTGTTTGTCTTAAAGGTACAGGTAGAACATTTGTGATATTATTATTGACACAAAGACATAGTATGACACAGCAAACGGGATATATATGCTGGATTTCATATTACAAAATCAAATCAAATACTTTCCAAGTGTTTAGGACTGTGTGATGCATTTTCGAATGATGAGTGCAGATCTCAGTAAGGTAGCCTTTTGCAGTTGACAGATAGTAATTTTGTCAATGTTTATTGTTTCCAAATGCCGGCTGAAATCTTTTGGCACAGCACCCAGTTCTTACATAGGAGGAACCAATATTTTATTTCTAATAGTTATATATAGTATTTATTCACTAAGTTATAACTTTTTCATTTGTCTCTGTGTATTTTATTTCAAAACAATCTACAATAGTCTCACTTATCTATCACTCGCTTATCCAATGTTCTGGATTATCCAACGCATTTTTGTAGTCAATGTTTTCAATACATCATGATATTTTGGTGCTAAATTCGTAAATACAGTAATTACTACATAGCATTACTGCATATTGAACTACTTTTTCTGTCAAATTTGTTGTATAACATGATGTTTTGGTGCTTAATTTGTAAAATCATAACCTAATTTGATGTTTAATAGGCTTTTCCTTAATCCCTCATTATCCAACATATTTTCTTATCCAACATTCTGCTGGCCCGTTTATGTTGGATAAGTGAGACTCTACTGTAATGTGAATTGTTTGCTTTGATAATCTGAATTATATGGCAGTGCAGAAGGGGCCTTAGAAATCCTTCTACGTAACTTTTTGAGTTAGACATTGAATTAGTAGCTTTGCAAAGTTTGGGGGAACAATAACATTTTGGTACTACATCTTCCAGAATCCCCCATTGAGCAAAAACCCTTGACCATGCTGTCTTGGAGATTCTGTTTGTTGCAATCCAAGTAACAGTTCTGAACTTATCTCAACAAAATACCTTCCTCAATGGAGCTGGAGCAGGCTAACTCAAGAAAAATTAGGAAAAGTCAGGTCTAATGCATCTCTAGCTGTTCTAATTGTGTATTTTGTTATTCTTCCCCTCCCTACAACATTTGTAGGTATGTAACAATAAAGGCAATTGCCACTGTAACCCTGGATGGGCACCTCCTTTCTGTGACAGATCTGGTTATGGTGGCAGCATAGATAGTGGCCCAACACATATAGGTAAGACACATTCTGACTTATGCAATAATTTACTTATTATGGTGGCTGCTTGTCATATTTTACAGTGAACAGTGCATTACTTGCCTCCTCTGTTTGCAAGGCTGTCCAGTCCAAGTCTAGTTTTAAGGTAAAGAACCAGAACAAAAGAGAGCAGAGGTTTTAAAGCCATCCAGGCATTAACACTTGCTATCTGGACAAAAGACTTAAAAAATACACAGCTCACCTGCTCATAGTCTTTCCAACTGGTGAAATACACTGTAATTGTAATTTTACATAACATTTTCTGTAATTACTCCTAATGCATAGACAGAGCTTATGTACATTTTATGTAGTGGTATATCCTCTTTTCTGACATGATATATATTCTGATTTTTGGTAATTAGTAAATAACTTGCCTTCTACCTTAGTAAAATAGTTTTTGATGGCTTAGAGGTGAGATCCAGCAGATTATGGTTTTTGACATCTATTCAACAGTTTAGTATGACTAAAAAATCCCCAGCAGTTTAGGTCTAATGAGATATAAATGTAAAACATATGTGGTTAAATTTATCTTCAGAAAGCACCACTCCAATTGTAGAATATTTGTTGTCCAGTCAGCTTCAATGTATGGCAAACATAAAGAAAAGACTTCCAAGAACTGGTTGTCATCGGCAGACCTACAGATGCAAAGTTAGGGTCATGGCTTAATAGATGAAGTCCATCCTTCCGTTATATGTTCTTTCTCTCTTCCCTCTTCATTTTGCCAGGGATCATCCTCTTTTCCAGTTAGTTGTATCATCTCACAATATCTTATAACAGTCCCAATGAAGTCATTTTTGCTTTTAGTGAGAGTTTAGGTCTGATTTAACCTCAGACCTATTTATTAGACTTTTCAGCAGACTATGGTGCTTGTAGGAGCTACATCCAAGTAATAATAATAATAATAATAATAATAATAATAAATATACATTGCGATGCAATTTAGGTACAACTATATTGTAGAATTACTGCGGTTAAACACCACTTTAACTGCCATGGTTCAATGCTGTGGAATCATGACAGTTGAAGTTTACAAGATCTAATTGCTTCTCTGCTAAAAGGTGCTGGTGCCTCACCAAACTACAAATCCCATAGTTCTATAGCATGGAGTCAAAGTGATGTCAAACAGCATTAATTCTACAATGTAGATGCACCCTTCTTTTCTTGGAAGTAAGCCCATTAAACAAAATGAGATTAATTCTGAATAACCCTGTGAACCACAAGTTAGTGATAATACAAATAATTTCTGCTCTTCTTACACCAATATATCAGCTATTTTTATTCAATTTTAAAAGGAAAAAGCAGCTGCAAATAACTGAGTGGGGAGGTAATCTAGGATGGAGAAAAGGTGTGGTGAAAACCTATATTCACCCAATACAGTGTTCCCACACTACTTCATGGTTCACTTTTCGCAGATTCGCTATTTCACGGTTTTTCAATAAACTCTAAAAGACTATTATAAATAATTAAAAATTACAATTTTACAGCCTAAGGAAGGGAGGAAGGAGAAGCCAAGGGGAGAGAATAGGAGCCCAAGCGGCAAAGAGAGGAGAAGAAGGCTATTTATCAACACACGATTGGTTGATAAAGACTTAGAATAGTGTATAACTACTAAAATAATGTATAAATATTAAAATAAATATAGTGTCCCTACTTCGTGGATTTTCACTTATTGCGGGTGGTCCTGGAACCTAACCCCAGCGATAAGTGAGGGAACACTGTAGACAAAATGTGGTAGATGACTGAACTAAATAATGTTGTTGAGGTTAAATTCTACCTCTTGCAGCACCACAGTTCAAATATAAACAAAGCAAGTAACTTTCCTCTTCTTTCCTCCCTTAGATACATCACTTCGAGATGGCCTCCTCATTTTTTTCCTACTTGTGCTACCTTTGTTAATTCTACTTGTGGCTGCATTTATTAAAAGGGATGCAATCAAGAGACGACTTTGCAGAGGACGTCGAAGACGTCAGAGGTAGAAATAAAAATACTAATAAACAAAACACAAAAATAAACAAAAGACATTCATTTTTAAATGTATTTGTTATGTAATGCTTTTGACATGAAATAAAACAAAAGACATGAATTAGACAAAAGACTGTATAGTTTTTAAGTGTGCTTTTAAATATATTTTAATATTTTTGTTACATGACAAAAATATTGATTTTTTGTATATTAATATCTTAATGCATTTGCTCTGTTCTAACTGTATTGTGACATGTTTGCTGTTAGCTGCCAGGAGTCCTTATATTGGGAAAAAGGTAGGATACAAATAGCATAAATAAATAATAAACAAAATCATAATAATTAAAATAGACATAGCAGTGGTTATCCCACTGTTTGGGGATACCCTCTCTCTATGTACTTCATCCCTTTGTATTCTGAAGGCAGAGCAAAGCTTTTTTTTCAAGGAGCCATTGAACCTACAGCCATTTCTGTAGAAGTAGTAATGGTTTCAATTGTTCTGTTTACATAGCTTTAGAATAGGGCTAGGAGCAGTGTGTTTCCCTAGATATTTTTGAATTGCGATTCAAAGCATGGCTCACCATTGCTATTGCTGGGCAGGGTGGCTGGCAGTTGGAAGATCAACGGCAGGTAATGTAAAATATGATGAGCCAATGCCATTGCAGTTAGAATGCTGGGATTTGGAAGATCCAACCTCCAGTCCAAACTGGGTTACTGGAGCCTCATTTACACTGCCATATAATGCAGGTTGAAACTGCATTATATCACAATGTAGGTGGAACCCTAGTATCAAAGGCTTTGCCATTGTCATTCAGTCTAACCTACCTTCATGGGATTGTGATGATGATAAAGTGAGGAGGAAGACGGCCATTTATGTCCCATTGAGCCCAGTGACATAAAGATGAGTTAGAAGTGTGATATATAAATATATATTTAAAAATATTACATTTAGCTATGTGTCATGGCACATGAATGAATTATCAAGCACACAGAAGCCTTTGTAAATAGTAAGCAATGACTGATGAACAATAACAAATGACAATTGGGATTAAAATTTGCAAATGACTTTGTCTACAGCTGTTCTTTATTCCAAAGAGGACCAGAGGTTGAACTTGGATGTCCAAAAACATCCAGAAGTAAAATGGGTTAAACCAATTTAATCCTGCATTAAGCAAACTTGGGGAATACTCCCGAGAAACACCAGAGCAGCCCCACACTTTTGGGTGAGTGTGGACAGTGCAGCGGAATCTAATCCAAACCTGTCTGTCCACACAAACCAGCAGCACTATCCACTTTTTTCATCCACTTGGAAGCAAAGGGAAAAGCGGATAGATTGAGCCCATGGCCATGCTACCAAGCTTTGGAGAGCTCCTAGCCATTGCTGGGCCCCTTTGTTGCCATGAAAACCAGAGAGGAGGAATCACAACCATATTGAGGCTTTATTTTGTACCCTCGTTAGTTTTAAATTATTTTATTTATATTTTCAGAGCTAAGGAGGCAGCGCAAGCAAGACAAAATCAGAATCAAAATGAACCCAGGGAGCCTAATGCAGCAAATCCAAGGCGGGTAAGAATGCTTTTATCAAATGTTTCCTTTTGAGTAACTGTGAAAGATTATAGCTCTCCATTGTACCAAGGTATTCCTTTCTTCTTTTCTCATTTTATAAAGTTATCTCTTACTTAGGAATGTTGACTTGCTTTTATTGAATATTAAACCAATTGTCTTAAATTTATATACAGTATTTTTAGAATGTAAAAAAACCCAGAGTGGTTTCAGAATTATTTCAAGAAACACAGTTTTCTCTTACTATATGCTTTATTTTCCCTCCTCAGCCTGTAACATCTAATTCTGGAGTCTTTACGATATCCCACTTTCCTGCACCAAGGTTTGCACTTTTCCATATATTTTTGCATGTGTAGCTGGCTACCATTGGGGCAGCCCCTTACTACAAGAATAAGAAAACCCCTTTTCTGGTGCGGACCACATTCTTCCAGGGGTAAATTATAGTTGATGGCTGTGGATGCATGTTGGCTGTGAGTTAGACTCCACAAAAATTCTCTCATTAGGATATGGGTGAGGAAAGTAGAACCTTAGTCCAGAAATATTTTAAATATAAAATTGGGTGCAAAATTACTCCATAATCGCCCATAATACCTGCAGAACTGCAGGAAAAAAGCAGTGATCTGGTGCTGTTTACTTCCAAGTCCCAAAAAAGATGGGGAAAATTGCCACTTTTGGGCTAAAAAGCAGAACAGAAATTGATGTGAAAGCATGTAAGCCTGAGGCCTGGAACTATTTTTGTTTTTAGCTAGTAAAACATCATGTAGTGATGCTGCTATATAAATAAATAATAATGTGCAGTCATTCACATTGTGACCTGTGAAGGGAGGTAATAAATGGTTCCTATCCACAACGTCATTGTACACCTTGATCTATAGTAGGTCAACATAAATCCTTCATCTCTTACCTTTTTATTAGTTGAGGTTGAAAGGACTTTTCTTTAAATCAGTGGTAACATGCTGGCTATACAGTGGTGAAACCATGTAGACATTTTGAATTCTAAACAAGGGGGGAAAAAGCTATTTACCACAATGCTAACAATTGTGACACTAAGGACTACCTTACATTTACAGTATAGTACAGTATTTACTCAAAAGTTGCTTGGTAACCACATGAATTTTATAGACAGAGAAAATGCAGGTGTTGTTTTGTTGATTCTTTCTTCTGAAATATAGTTCACAGCACCTGATATTTATTGTTGGTCTCCAATTCAAGTAGTAACCTGAGCTGAATCTGCTTAGCTTCCAAGATAAGAAAGGATTTGGTGCCATTAGGCCATCTTTTTTCACAACTAATACTCAATGTTATTTAGAAACAGGTTTGAATCCCTATTTAAAGCATTTCTTAGGTCTATATCCCATTGTCTTCATCTGGAGAGAATTCATCTGGATTAATCAGTAAGTAAAACTATTTGCATCAAACAGACAATTGTAATATATGTATCTCTTCCATCTTTTAGGCCACCACTTCGAGGCCAGCCAGGACCTCCCCCACAAAGGCCTCCTTTGCGACCCCCAGTCCCACCCAGACCTGTTTTCACCAGTGCTTCCTGAGGAAATATCAGTAACTTAGATTGACACCTCAAATGTACTAGGAAAGATGTGCCAATGTTAAATCTGTGAAATGTTTCCAAAAGTATTATTTTTATTAACCTGCATGTAAAGACCTCATTTTTATAGGACAGCACTGCTATAGTTTTGGGTGATTTAACTTAAAAATAACTTTAAGAATGAAAAAAACAAAAATTAATCAGTAGGCAGCTTAGAGATGTCAACATGATTTCACTTGTATTAGCTATATGGTCCTCAGATCACATATACCAGTGTTTTTCAAACTGTGCTCCTCCAGGTGTTTTGGACTTCTGCTCCCAGAAATCTTGGCCAGTTTCCCAGCTGTTAGAAATTCTGGAAGCTGAAGTCCAAAACATCTGGAGGAGCCCAATTTGAGAAACTCTTGACATATATGTAAGGTCTTTCCCCAAACACAGAAGTGATTTTAACAATATCATTAGAAATGGGATTTTCCCCAGCTTTTCTGTGAATGCGGCCTTTGAATTCAGCTGTCTAAAACATAAACCAAACTGTGAAAGAAATCTGTTGAAGGAAAGGTTCTGAGACTAAAACGTAATTGAAGAAACTGTGCTGTATTAGCATTTTCCCAATACACAATAGTATATATATTCTCCCCTATTCATCAAAGGGGATCACTGCCAATGACACAAAAAAGGGTTTGTATCCTTAGAATATTCTTTAAATCAACTCTCAAAATTGTTACATTTTCTTACTTTAATTGCTGCTTGGTAAATGTATGATATGAAGAAGATAAAAGTATGATATGAAGGACATTTACATTTGGTATGGAGGTTAATTGGTGTCAATGTTTACAGTCATAGAAATTCAATATCCACATTTAGCTTTTTTTTTAAGACAGAAAATGAATGTGAAACCTCACTAATAGATTTCAATGGTACTGTTTTATTGATGGATTTTCTAACATCTATTTTATTTGCAGTTTTGCACAAATCACTAGGTAATGCTAACTGGAAAAAAGGTGTTACTCATTCTGATATTGAAGTGAATAATTTTGTAAGAAAAAGAAATAAATATATATATCTTGCCATTTCAATTGCATGGTTTTTTTTTTTACAAACAGGGCATAACTTAAAAAAAAATCTTTTAAAAATCAATGATAGAAGAGTTATTTATTTCATAATACCCTCAGTATTCTCATTTCTGTGTGGTAAAAGGTAAAGGTTTTCCCTGATGTTAAGTCCAGTCATGTCTGACTCTGGGGGTTGGTGCTCATCTCCATTTCTAAGCCTAAGAGCCAGCGTTGTCCGTAGACACCTCCAAGGTCATGTGGTCATGACTGCATGGAGCGCCGTTACCTTCCCACCAGAGTGGTACCTATTGATCTACTCACACTGGCATGTTTTCCAACTGCTAGGTTGGCAGAAGCTGGAGCTAACAGCGGGCACTCACTCCGCTCCCGGGATTTGAACCTGGGACCTTTTGGTCTGCAAGTTCAGCAGCTCAGTGCTTTAACACACTTCGCCACCGGGGTTCCCTTCTGTGTGGTAAGGTTTTAATATATTTATACACATAATAAAAGTGAAAATATGTACGTTTGTGTGTGGCTGGGGTGTCCACTTCCACAGACAAGCTCCCACTTCCACAAATAGCTAAAGCTTTCACTACTCAGGGAGACACCAATAGCTCTCTCTCCAGTGACACTGCAGGTTATAGTGAGCACCACGAACTTGTCCAAGAGCCTGCCAATGTCCTCCACAAACACCATACTGCCCACCACCCAAGTGAAGGTTTCATACGGGGACCATTTCATACTACATTTTATGTGTTTCCTCCACCACAGGCATCCCAGTGTTTCTTACTCTCTTCATTGATGAATTTGCATGACCCCACCCACTGCCTTTCCCTTAACTTTTACCGATTCTTTTCTAAGGCACACAGCAAACAGGGGAATTGATCAGCAACTGAACATACTAGAGAGGTTCAGGGAGAATTCTTCATGATTTATAGGAGTTCTAGGTACTGGGATGTATAGTTCACCTGCAGTCTAAGAGCACTGAATTTACCAACCATGGAACTGGAACTAACTTGGCACACAGAGCTCTCATGACTAACAAAAATATTGGAGGGATGTGTAGTTGTAATTCACCTACATCCAGAGTGCACTGTGAACCCAAATAATGATGGATCTGGACCAAGCTTGGCATACATACGATATGCCCAGATTTGAATACCAGTGGGTTTTGAGGGGAACTGGCATGGACATTTTGGAGTTATGGGTGCTGGAATTTATAGTTCACCTGCAATCAGTGAGCACTCTGAATTCCACAAAGATGGAATTGGACCAAACTTGGCACACAGAAACCTCATGACCAGCAAAAAAAAAACCCCAAAAAAACAACACTGGAGGTCTTTGGGGGGAATTCACGTTGATTTGGGGAAGTGTAGTTCACCTACATCCAGAGAGCACTGTGAACCCAAACACCGATGGATCTGGACCAAACTTGGCACACATATCTGATATGCCGAAATGTGATTACTAGAGGGGTTTGTGGGGAACTGACCTTCCTTTCTTGGAGTTGTAGTTTACCCACAATCAGGGAAATTGTGACCTCCACCAATGAAGGACCTGGACCAAACTTGGCACACAGAACCCGCATGACATAATTCAAGCTACTGGAAGGGTTTGCGGGAACAAACTCACCATAGTGGGAGTTGTAGTTTACCCTACTGACAGAAAGCACATTGAACTCCACCCATGATGCATCTACAGCAAACTTGCCCGACATAAGGAACCTTAAGTACTGATGGAGTTTCTCGAGGTTAACCTGGCATGATGGGAGTTGTAGTTCACCCACAAATTGATGCATTTTGTACAATTTAAAAATTGACCTTTTCAACGCCGGGTACCCAAGCTAATAAATAATAGAGGTGGGAAAGGAGCAAACCCCATGATGGGGTTGCCATAAGACCAACATTATTAAGCAACAACAGCACAAATCCTTAAAGCTAATAGAGACTCATCCTCACTTCCATTTGGCAATTCCTGAAAGATGCTCGAATGTGGAACTGCGCCTGCGCAGAGTAGCATTCGAAAGTAAATTTCAGGTTGAGCGGGATTTCCCGAGCCATCGCGAGGTTTGGCTGGACCAGACGATTTCGGCTTCAGTATTGGCTGCAGAGAGATCCCGTGACCGCCAAACCTTAGGCTTCCAGGTGCTTTGGACTTCCAATTCCCAGAAGTCTCCGCTGCTTTGGCCAGTTGTCAAAAGTCATGGTTCTGAAGTCCAAAACGTCCTGTAGTACATTAGTTTTCAACCTTGCCGTTTTGGACTTCATCTCCCAGAAGCCCCGGCTGGTATGAACAATGCTCTGGAATTCTGGGAGTTGAAGTCCAAAATTTGTAGAGAAAGGAAGGAAAGAAGTAGTCTGAAGAGGCCGCCCTTGCGATTCGCTGCGTTGGGGTGAGTGACGTCAGAAGGGACCAATCAGCGGGATTGGTCCCTTCGGAGGGCAGGATTTTAAATGAGATTCTCAGGTTTAAGGGGACGCAGAATGGAGGTGAGTGAGGAAGGAAAAGGGATGCTATGGAGTCTTTTGATTTGGTGATGCACAAGCATTCTTTGGGCTCTTCCACGCAGCCATATAACCCAGAACATAAAGGCAAAAAAATCTCACAATATCTGCTTTGAACTGGATTCAGATAACCCAGTTCAAAGCAGATATTGGGGGTTATTCTGCCTTGATATTCTGGGTTATATGGCTGCGTGGAAAGGCCCTCAGTGCCAGGGAAGGCTAAAGACCTTGTAAAGCTACAACTTGTAGGAATCCATAGCATTGAGCCAAGTGGCATCAAACTGCATTAATTCTACAGTGTAAACGCAGCTATGCTGTCAGAGATGTCAGTGAATACAACCTTCTCGCTTGCCCAGTCCATTGTTAATATGTCATGGGCCTGAATGATTTCAATGTGTGTTTCACTCTTATGTGGTTTTAATGGTCTTAGGTTTTTATATATTACTAGCATGGGTAACTGGCGATGCCGGGGTTACATGAAAAACTTGTTGGTATTTAGATGTTAGGTAACATCAGTTAGATAAGTTTTAACACTATTGATTAGAAAAAAGCCACCCTTTGCATTTGTTTTTTTTTAATGAATGCTTCCATTAGAAAATGCATAATGATGTGGATGAACTGCAATTCCCAAATCGTGGGTCAGTCACCCACAAATACAGTAGAGTCTCGCTTATCCAACGTAAACGGGCCGGCAGAATGTTGGATAAGCGAATATGTTGGATAATAAGGAGAGATTAAGGAAAGGCCTATTAAACATCAAATTAGGTTATGTTTTTACAAATTAAGCACCAAAACATCATGTTTAACAACAAATTTGACAGAAAAAGTAGTTCAATATGCAGTAATGTTATGTTGTAATTACTGTATTTATGAATTTAGCACCAAAATATCACAATGTATTGAAAACATTGACTACAAAAATGCGTTGGATAATCCAGAACGTTGGATAAGTGAGACTCTACTGTACCACAAGTATTCAAAGTTGGCCAGGTACTATCTGTTTACCAAGTTTGGTCCAGATCTGTCATTGGTGGGGCTCACTGAATATGCGTGAACTATCACTCCAAGATTCAAGATGAATCACCCCAAAGCAGGCATGTAGTTGGGGGGGGGGGGCTCGAGGGGCTTCAGCCCCCCCCCCCCCAAATTCTTAGGGTAGTCCGCGAGAAGGCCTTAGATTTGTTATTTAAACTGTTATGTTTATTCATATCATGATCTGATCACCATGCTCAATATATCCCATATGCATGGGGGTATTGGGATAACAATACAAAAGGTTTGCTAGGATAGATCCTCTCTCACTCAGACTCAGCCCCCCCCCCCCCCCAATCAAAATCCTGGCTACGGGCCTGCCCAAAGTCCACCAGTATGCTAAACTGGTCACAACTCCCACGTGGGTGAGTCAGACTCCCCCAAAGCCCTCTAGTATGTTATGTTGGTCCTGGGGGTTCTGGGTGCCATATATGGCCCAGATCCATCATTGGTGGGGTTCAAAGTGCTTGCTGTATTCATTTACCTTATTTAAAGCCCATTTTTCTCAACCCCTGGGGGGGACTCAAGGCGGCTTACAAACGGCACTACATAGTGCCTACAGCATAAAACATGAGAAAGTTACATTAAAATTAAAATAAGCATACATAAAACATATTTAAATACAATCCAATGTTAAGACACAGCATCCAAAAAGCAGAACCAGAGTCAATTGCACGATTTCAAATAAACTTAATTGCACAACTACTTATCAAAGGTTTGCTCCCAAAGCCAGGTTTTAACTCTCTTTCTGAAAGCCAGGAGGGAGGGGGCTGAAACTGACATCACTTGGGAGGGAATTCCACAACTGAGGGGCCACCACTGAGAACGCCCTATCTCTTCCCCACCAACCACGCTTGCGAAGGAGGTGGGACCGAGAGCAGGGCCTCCCCAGATGACCTTAGACTCTGAGTTGGGTCGTAAGTTAATTTATTTTTGTTTAATGTTTGCGTTTTTCTGGTTTTTATGTTATTGTTTATGCACTTGTATGTACCATGTGTGTACTTAGTATGTTAATATTTTATATTTTAACTATGTTGGGCTCGTTCCCATGTAAGCCGCCCCAAGTCCTTTTGGGGAGATGGAGGCAGAGTACAAAAATAAAGTTGTTGTTGTTGTTGTTGTTGTTGTTGTTGTTATTGTACGGGGAGATACGTTTGGACAGGTAGACTGGGCTGGAACCGTTTAGGGCTTTGTAGGCTAAAGCCAGCACTTTGAATTGAACTCGGAAGCAAATTGGCAGCCAATGGAGCTGACATAGCAGGGGGGTGGTATGCTCCCTGTACGCCACTCCGGTGAGCAACTTGGCTGCCGCCCGTTGGACCAGCTGAAGCTTCCAGGGTGAACTATAACTCTCACCTTGGTGGGTCAGTCGCCCCTCTCCACCCAAAACCCCTTCAGTATGTTCTGATGGTCCTGGGGGTTGTGTGTGGCCCAGATTCGTCATTGGTAGGGTTCAGAGTGCACTCTGCTGCATTATATGGCAGTGGGTGTACAGCCAATGTCTCAAACATGACCAGGGCTTTTGCCTTATTTGTCAAATAGCTCAACAAATATGGCTATATATCTTCTAGAGATATATGGCCTTGTTTGAAAGAAAAAATAATACTTCAAAAATGGAAGATATCTTGGAAAAATAATATAAAAGAATCTTGGAGGTGCATATGAAGCTGCAAGTTTGACAGCAGTGTTTATTCCATGGATCACTTCTTCTTCATTCACGCAGTCGTTTCCAACTCATGGTGACCTCATGGACCAGTCCACACCAGAGCTCTCTGTCAGCCGTCACCAGCCCCAGCTCCTTCAAGGTCAAGCCAGTCACTTCAAGGATAACATCCATCCATCTCGCCCTTGGTCAGCTTCTCTTCCTTTTTCCGCAGCATCGTGATCTTTTCCAAGCTTTCCTGTCTTCTCATGATGTGGCCAAAATACTTCATCTTTGCCTCCAATATCCTTCCCTCCAGTGAGCAGCCGGACATTATTTCCTGGAGGGTGGACTGGTTGGATCTTTGTGTGGTCCAAGGCATTCTCAGGATTTTCCTGCAGCACCAAAGTTCAAAAGCATCTATCTTCCTTTGCTCAGCCTTCCTGGGTTATAAATGTCATTTCCTAATCAGTTCTATCATAAAAACATGGAAAAAAGTTTATTAAACTGCAAAAACTTTGTTTTTAGTGGGACATCCTGAAGCACATTTTGCTATAGTTTTTCAATGAATGTCTCATAATGTCCCAACCAATTCAACATAGTTTGTGGCAACCACAAAAGCAAAGTTTCTGAAGTATAAGAATTACTTTCAAAGCAAGTACTGCACAATTAAACAGGAAATAAAACTTTCAAACCAAAAACAGAAAAGTTTTTACATTTTGTTATAGTGTAATACTTAAATAAACTATCTCATCCTCTGTGAATATGGCCAGTAAATTGGTGTAGTTAATAGTTAAACCTTAAAGTGGGTTGAATAGTTAATTTTTGTTTCTTTGCTTCTTTCTCCATGTTTTGACATTGCCCTTATAAATATCTCCAGCAACACAGTCCTGGATTCCTCTGCTGCCTTCTCTGAGATGCTGTCACTTTTATAATACTAAGGAGGAAAAAGAAGTGTCACAGGTTAGTGTGAAGAAACCCCAGAAAGAAGAGAGTGACTGTCTTTCTAAATACACACACAGTGTTAGTGGATAGCATGCATTGAATGCATGCAGTACTTGATATTGGCATTTTCCTTGCTGTCCTAGAACAAAGCCCATGACACAAGAGCTGCAGAATGGCAGATTTCCCCAGCTGGGGCTGTGTCTGCTTTGTGGTTTACCAGCAGCAGGTAAAACAACAACAGCACAAGTACTGAGTCAATCGGTGAGGAAGCACAAAGGATGGCAGTGTGTTCTTCTCACTTATGATGATCTCATTCCTATGGAGGCGTTCATCCAAATGGAGGGACCGGAGGAACAGCAGTCTTTGGTTAGTAGCTTCTTTCAGCTTTTTATTGATCAGTACGTAATTCTCATCCGTAAATGAAAGGTTTGCACTAAATTCTGGTTCTTTTAGTGTAAAGACACTAACTTGCCTAACAGAAAATAGCAAGCAGAGAATGACAACTGTATTGATCTCCCAGCCAGTAAACTTTATATTGCAACCAGTGTGATGTAGTGGTTTGAATCTTGGACTGCAACTCTGGAGACCAGGATTCAAATCCTCATTTGGTCATCGAAGCTCACTGGATGAGGAGCAGCTTAAAGAGCTGGGTCTGTTTAGCCTGGTGATATAATATCTTTGGTTCACTCTCCTAGCTGTAAACCTCTTTTAACTCTTTTTTTCCTGGAACATTATACTGACTGAATATTTAATGAAATACTTGATGTTCCATTGAAATAAATTTTATGCAAAAGTAGATTATGTATATTTTAGCATAAAAGGAAATAATAATTGCCCATATATTTAAAATGTTTGAATATCTTTATACTAGTGGTACTAGTTTTCTGAATCTTACTATTCCCCTGTTTTGAGACTAATGTTTTAACTCATTACCAGCAAGGTTTTATAATGTATTGTATTTTAGGTGTTGTTTGATTTGGAGTCCTTTGGGCTGAAAAGTGAAATATAACAAACTGTAACAATGTTTTTTTGCAACCAAAGGCTATTATGGTACATCGTTTATTTTTATTTCAGTAGTCTGACCTTGTAATATTTATGCCTACAATTTCAGATTGTTGGTATATATCTGAGAAGGGTGGCTGTGTTTGTCTGTTACAACAATAAAACTAGTCTTTTTTTAGCATTCTGCAGAGCAAGCTATATCATATTTCTAGTGAACTATGCATTCCCAGCAAAGAAGTTCTGATTAGAGGAGGCTGTACATGGTGAAGTATATAGATTGATGGTGCTGAGAAAAAAATTGCAAACATTTCAACACATGCAAGAAAAATGATATCCAATTTACATTAAAGTGAAAAACAAAATCTTCTGTTGATCCTGTTTCTAGACTGCAGCTAAAACCTTATAATCTGACCATGAATTATTTTCCTTTTGCTTCATAGATGGGTAGCTGGAGATTATACCGACAAGAATTATTGCTGTGCCTTGAACACTTTCTCCAAGCGCTTATTACAGGATGCCATTATTCTCCTCAAAACATTACTGAAACAACATGGGAAAGATTTGTCTGCTGCTTGAAAGAGCAAGGATTAATATCTGTGAGAAGAGAAGACTCTGCATCTTGTCAATATTTAATAGATTTCACCTCTCCTAGTCCAATATATTTTGTTTTAGATGACAATTTTTATTATCGGAGTATGAGATATGAAGTATACCAGTTAGCTCGCCAGTGTAAGTTTGATTTTACATTTGGCAACTCAATCTTGTCGCTCAGTAGAACAAACCATGAAGAATTAGACATTTTAAAAAGGGATGTGTTTCTTTTGATGAGTAGACAGATCTCTGCTTTTATCACATGGCTGCCCTTATGCAGTTTTATTATAGAGACATATACATTAATCACTGAGTAATTTTTTTGAGTTGGATGGTGCTATACAGATGACATCTAGGGCCCCTTGTACACTGCCATATAATTCAGGTTATCCAAGCAGATTATCCACATTACCTGCTTTGAACTGGATTATCAGAGTCTACACCAGGGGTCCCCAAACTAAGGCCCGGGGGCCGGATGCGGCCCTCCGAGGTCATTTACCTGGCCCCCGCCCTCAGTTTTATAATATAATATATTGTATATACATATAATATTGATAATAATATTATAATGTAATACAATATAACACTAATAATAATACCATATAATAATATTAATTATATGTTCTATATTACATATAATATTACTAATAATATTACAGTATAGTGGTATTGTTTAATATAGTAATATATAATGCTAATATTGTGCTGTGCTAATAATATAATATATTGTATGTACATATAATTTGTAAGCCACTCTGAGTCCCCTTTGAATCATAGAATCATAGAATAGTAGAGTTGGAAGAGACCTCATGGGCCATCCAGTCCAACCCCATTCTGCCAAGAAGCAGGAAATCGCATTCAAAGCACCCCTGACAGATGGCCATCCAGCCTCTGCTTAAAAGCCTCCAAAGAAGGAGCCTCCACCACGGCCCCGGGGAGAGAGTTCCACTGTCGAACAGCCCTTCTCACAGTGAGGAAGTTCTTCCTGATGTTCAGGTGGAATCTCCTTCCTTTCCTGTAGTTTGAAGCCCTTGTTCCCTTGCGTCCTAGTCTGCAGGGCAGCAGAAAACAAGCTCCCTCCCTCCTCCCTAGGACTTCCCTTCACGTATTTGTACATGGCTATCATGTCTCCTCTGAGCCTTCTCTTCTGCAGGCTAAACATGCCAAGCTCTTTAAGCCGCTCCTCATAGGGCTTGTTCTCCAGACCCTTAATCATTTTAGTCATCCTCCTCTGGACGCTTTCCAGCTTGTCAACATCTCCCTTCAACTGTGGTGCCCAGAATTGGACCCAGTGTGATTCCAGGTGTGGTCTGACCAAGGCAGAATAGAATAAGGGGGAGCAGGACTTCCCTGGATCTAGACGCTATTCCCCTATTGATGAGGCCAGAATCCCATTGGCTTTTTTCGCCGCCGCATCACATTCCTGGCTCATGTTCCCCTTCCTCCCCACGAGGACTCCAAGGTCTTTTTCGCACACACTGCTGTCAAGCCAGGCATCGTCCCCCATTCTGTATCTTTGATTTCCATTTTTTCTGCCGAAGTGAAGTATCTTGCATTTGTCCCTGTTGAACTTCATTTTGTGAGTTTCGGCCAATCATCTCTCTAGTCTGTCAAGATCGTTTTGAATTCTGCTCCTGTCTTCTGGAGTGTTGGCTCTCCCTCCCAGTTTTGTGTCGTCTGCAAACTTGATGATCGTGCCTTCTAACCCTTCGTCTAAGTCGTTAATAAAGATGTTGAACAGAACCGGGCCCAGGACAGAGCCCTGCGGCTCTTTGGGGTGAGAAGGGTGTGATACAAATGTAGTAAATAAATGCAGTAAATAAATAAATATATAAATTTTAGACTTAGGCTCGCCCGAAGTCTGAAATAACTTGAAGGCACACAACAACAACAATAATAACAACAACAACAACCCTAATTAACTTGACTATCTCATTGGCCAGAAGCAGGACCACACTTCCCATTGAAATCCTGATCAATGTATGTTGGTTAAAGGGTTGTTGTATGTCTTTCGGGCTGTGTGGCCATGTTCCAGAAGCATTCTCTCCTGACGTTTCGCCCACATCTATGGCAGGCATCCTCAGAGACAACCTCTGAGGATGCCTGCCATAGATGTGGGCGAAACGTCAGGAGAGAATGCTTCTGGAACATGGCCACACAGCCCGAAAGACATACAACAACCCTGTGATCCCGGCCACGAAAGCCTTCGACAACACATATGTTGGTTAAAATTGTTTTTATTTTTAAATATTGTATTGTTCTTTCATTGTTCTTGTTGTTGTTGTTGTTGTTGTTTTTGCACTACAAATAAGACATGTGCAGTGTGCATCGGAATTTGTTTTTTTATTTTTTATTTTTTTCAAATGATAATCCGGCCCCTCAACAGTCTGAAGGATTGTGGACCGGCCCTCGGCTTAAAAAGTTTGAGGACCCCTGGTCTACACTGTCAGATGATCCAGTTCAAAGTGTATAATCTAAATTTTATACAGCTTTGTAGAAGGGGACTAGGTCTGTATGTCCTTTACATTGGGTTCTTATGAGGCAGTGGAAAATTGAAAAGTTTTAAAGGGCTACTTTTCCGAAGTATCAAGTTCACCACTTTGTAAATATCATTGATCCAGCTTTGTAACTTTAAGCACGATCTTCAAGACAGATTATTATGTGTTATAGATACCTTTTAAATGAGATTTAGAAAAGAGCTGCTAATTTGGACAAGATACTTGGGCTCATGTTTCACCACTATTTAGAGTAGTGATTCTCAACCTGTGGGTCCTCAGATGATTTGGCCTTCAATTCCCAGAAATCCTAACTACTGGTAAACTGGCTGAGATTTCTGGGAGTTGTAGGCCAAAACACCTGGGGACCCACAGGTTGAGAACTGCTGATTTAGAGTGTTTGCACCCTGCTTGTTACTACAAAGGCTCTCAGAGGAGCTTCCTAATCATTAATTAAACCATTTTCTGCATTCAGACAATTTAAATAAAACAGACACACAAGGGAATGGGGGAGCTTAAATCCACCAGATACTCAGAAACCAGGGCAACTGCAGTTGGGACAGAGGGAAGGCTTATTATCTGTTTCTGAACAATTGGTAGGCTGGAACTTCTCTCTTTTACCTGCACTGGCTCATTGTCTATTTCTCGGGGAAATCAAAATTTGTGGATGTTCATTAAAAGGCCTAAATCAGTGATGTGGAATAAGTGTAACTTCTAGCAGGCCAGACCCGTGAAGCTGGTGGTGAGGAATGTGATGGGCAACATCTATCCTTGTTCCTCCGTATCATTTCCCCCAGAAATTGTCTTATTTTTCCAGCCCATTTTGAACAGTTTTGCTTCCTCTGGATCAGTGTTTCTTAACCTTTTGGCCTCCAGGTGTTTTGGACTTCAGCTCTCACACTTTCTAACAGCTGGTAAGCTGGCTGGGGTTTCTGGGAGTTGAAATCCAAAACACCTGGAGGTCCAAAAGTTGGAAACCACTGCTCCGGATATTGGGTACTTTACACTGTTATTATGTATGTTAGGTATATTATAAATTGAAGTCCAAAATCTACGTGGGGTTGCCTTTGAAGACTGTTCGGAAGCTTCAAATGGTCTAACGGACTGCAGCCAAATTGTTCACAACCCCCATTATGTCATCTCCACGGGCTGCCAGTCTGCTACCGAGCACAATTCAAAGTGCTGGCTTTAGCCTATAAAACCCTAAGCAGTTCTGGCCCAGCTTACCTGTCTGAACGAATCTCCCTCTATGAACCATCTCAGAATTTAAGATCATCTGGGGAGGCCCTGCTCTCGGTCCCGCCTCTTTTGCAGGCATGATTGGCGGAGACGAGAGACAGGGCCTTCTCAGTGGTGGCCCCTTGGCTGTGGAATTCTCTCCCCTGGGATATTAGATCAGCCCCCCTCCCTCATGCCCTTCTGTAAAGAGAATAAAAACGTGGCTTTGTGACCAAGCCTTTGGAGAACTTGTGCAATTGATAGATACGGAATAACGTGCAATGACTATAGGAACGGCCCGGATTACGCCTGTGGATAACTATGATCCTATTGTTTTAAATGTTTCTAATTGTTTT
Organism: Anolis carolinensis; assembly: GCF_035594765.1. Lineage (NCBI taxonomy): Eukaryota > Metazoa > Chordata > Lepidosauria > Squamata > Anolidae > Anolis > Anolis carolinensis. The sequence goes on from NC_085843.1 coordinate 194,116,909, forward strand.
TGTGTATTTTATAATTCTATTTGAATGTTCATTTTAATTGTACATTGTTTTTAAGGCATCTAATAGTTGCCTACGTGCAAAGCCATGAGTCCCCTTCGAGGTAGAGAAAGGTGAGGTAGAAATGTCATAAATAAATAATAAATAAAACCATTCCTTTTGAAGGATAAGAGATTAGTTTTGTTAAAAAAATGTTGTCAAAATAATAAGTAGGTTAAAAGAAATTTCAGATTGACTCCAAATAGGTAAGTAGGTGTTCCTCCATAACTCCATATAATTGGTACCAAATTTTGACTTGTATAGCTTTTTTCTTGGTGCTATAAATGGCTTCTGCTATGTGTGAAGTTTATCTATTAAAAAACTATGGAGTTTAAAATGTCTTATACACAAACATCACCAACATGATAGTCACAATTATTGTCATTTCTAGATACGCTTGGCTTCTGCCAGTTATTTCTAGATTGTCAAGTTGAGGTTTGTTTGGAGAGGAACAGCCAGAGGAAACAACCATTACCTGAAGAAACCATATATGCAATGGCACAGAAAATAGAATGCCCAAATCCAGAGAAGTACACATGGGAGCATCATAGCCTTATTCTGAAGAGTGCGGGATCTGCATTAGAAGATAAGTATGTAATATACAGATTATTGTTGTTGTTGTTGTTACATAATTTGCAGTCATTTAAATTTACTGATTGCAATCTGCCAGACAGACGTTCCTTTGTACAGCAGAATTGATGTAGAATTTTGGATTTGTAAAGTGTTTTTTTTTTTTTGTTGTTGCTGTCTTCTTCACAAGACATCTCTACTTGACAGCATTCTTGTCCCATCAATTGTGGTAGCTTTCCCTGAAATTACTTTGGACATACAACATCCCCTTTCTCTTATTTGGAGGGGAAAGGGTTAAAACAAAGGAGATAAACTTGAAGTATATATAGCAACTTCTGTATCACACACACACACACATATAATGGTACAAACTATGTGAGAATTGTTCCCCATCTTAAGACTAGATGAGAGAAAGATTACTTACCAAAAACAAAACAAAGCCTCTCTGAATTATATTTTGAAGTTTGATCACTACATTCAGTGACAACCACTATTTTCTAGGACCTTGAATCTAAGCTGTCTTTCCTGAATTGACCCATTCTTTGGGCAAGTGTGTGTTGTACTTGCAGCTTAATCTTGAAACCTTCTGTTTTTTTTAAAATTCAGTCTTCAAATGCTAGATTTGTTGTCTGCCGCTTTGGAAAATCCTGTGAAACCCTTGGAAGAGAATACAGAACTGAAGGTAGTACTACATAATAAACAAGTTTGATAGAGCTGAATTGTATAGGAAGCCATAATATGCATCTTGAGAATTGACACTTGTCACCTGACATTTGAGATAGTAATTTCACTATAATTGAGAACGTTTCACTATAATTGAGAACGTGTTACATACTGGAAGGTGGAATGTTTTCTACATAGAAATCTTTGGCTCAATTTATTTTGTTTCCAGATGAAAAATATTAAATACAGTAGTCTCTCACTTATCCAACACTCGCTTATCCAACGTTCTGGATTATCCAACGCATTTTGGAAATCAATGTTTTCAATATATCATGATATTTTGGTGCTAAATTCGTAAATACAGTAATTACTACATAACATTACTGCGTATTGAACTACTTTTTCTGTACAATTTGTTGTATAACATGATGTTTTGGTGCTTAATTTGTAAAATCACAACCTAATTTGATGTTTAATAGGCCTTTCCTTAATCTCTCCTTATTATCCAACATATTCGCTTATCCAACGTTCTGCTGGCCCGTTTACGTTGGATAAGCGAGACTCTACTGTACGTGCATCTTAAATTCCCTGCATAATTTGATTCCATTGTCCAAAATGGTAAGGCAAAAAGTAGATGCAGCCTCTCCATAATCAACAGAGAATCACTTTCTGTTTTTGCAATATTTCACAGAATAATATTTATAGAACATCCTTCATCACTTTTTGCACACCAGAAATGGGCTCACCACCCCTCTTCTATTTTTAGGGAAGGGGGGAGGTGCTATTTAAAATACATAAAACATAATGGGAGTTGCTGCAAGGTTGGAAAAAAAATCTGCAGCTGCAATGGGAAACAGAAAATACTGCATCTTCTAATGGAAATTTGTTTATAACATTGCTGTCTGCTCAATGTGAGTCTTCAATTTTTAAGCCTATGGCAAGCCAACGTTTTCCAGTGTATTCAGGAGGAAATAGTTTTTCTACAAACAGTATTTAAAACCTCTATCTAGGATAGAAAACTTCAAATTGTTTTCTCTTGCTCAAAAGAGAAGAGGAAGCACTTAAGTCCAAAATTCATATGCTCACAACAGAAATCCCATTGTAGAATCTTGTCTGAAAACAATGCCTAAGTTTTATACTAAACCTTTTGTGGATCTTACTTAGGAAATAGATCGAGCTATTTGTGCAACCAGTGCTCTTCATCAGACTGACCAGGCTATCAGGCGAATAGTGTCGCAAACAATGAAGAATGCTAAAGGTATGTACAGCAAGGTTTAGTGATGGTGCAGTTTACAGGAGTTGGTATTTCTAGAGGTAGCTTTGGCTTGGTCTAAATTTCAAAATTTTCCTCATTGCTGGAAGTGTCTTGATGATATCCGATACAGGCCTAGTCCTGATTTGGGCTTTATACGGTTTGCAAAAATGTAAGATTTTGAAGATCTAAACATTGTATTTATAAGGAATGAAATAGGAAGCAGAAAGCTCAGTGTATTGCAGAATGTGTGTGTGAAAGAGATTATACTTCTAGGCATAAAGGCAACCTAACTATCAACAGTAAGCTAATGAGAAAAGAGAATTCATCTGCAGTAAAATGAGTCTAAGATAGGTGTCACAGTAACTGGTACTGGATGAGGTAATCAGATGGCTGATGTAATTTGAAGACGGTGAATAACCCAGTATTCCCAGTGTGATATATCAGAGATCTCTGCTCTAATTGGAGGAAACTGATGCTTACATAAATGGGCTATAGTGGCCATCTCTTACCTAGTTGGGTGAGATCTGTCAGCTGAGTGAACATGGAATGAAAAAAAAAACAGATTGTGAAGAAATTAAACAAGGCTGACCAAGCATACAATCTCAAAGGTTATGCTATTGCTACCTGATAAGGACAAATCACATGAATAAGAAAGAATCACATGTTTTTAAGTCATTTCCAATTCATGGGAATCCTAAGGTGAACCCATCACAAACTTTGCTTGCCAAGATTTATTAAGAGGGGATTTGTTTTCACCTTCCTCTTGAGGCAGAGTGAGTGTGACATGCCCAAGGTCATTTGTGGGCTTCCATGGCACTTCTCCCCAGAATTAACACTCCAATGTACAAACCATACTAGCTTGTTCTCAACTTGGCAATTTCCCATTATTTTTATAGCACTATGTAACAAAATATGAAAAAAAAAATCCTGGTTTCCCATATAATTGTGCGGTACTTATATCCAGGGATATTAATCTCCTGGATGCCTATGTTCATAACATATATGGTTTATTGCATGCTAGTAATGTTTAGGGTGGTAATATCAATATAGATGCCTCCTAAGGATATGCATAAGATATAGAAGTTACCTTACCTGCCATAAAGCATTAAATGTATGCCTTGCATGTAATGAAAATGTTTAGACACAAAAATTTCTGTTTCTCCATAAAGAGAATGTTCACAGCATATCGTATCATACCATGCAGTAACTAAGAGAGCCTGCTTATTCCCCCATATAAATCTCCAACACTGTAACTACAGAATGATGAAGTGTTGCCACTGCTAATTCTACATCTCTTATGTCTAAAGCAGTGGTGCACAACCTATGCCCCTCCAGGTGTTTTGGGCTTCAGCTCCCAGAATTCCTGACCATTGGAAAAGCTGGCTACGGCTTCTGGTAATCAGAGGGCCATGGATTGTGTATCACAGGTCCAAAGAGACGGAGTGCAGAACTATACCCGTTTCAGTGTCTCTCCAACAGATGGCCAGTTAAAAAATGTCTCTTAGATCTTTGGTTCATTTTCTTTTATCATTTTAAATACAGTAGAGTCTCACTTATCCAAGGTTCTGGATTATCCAAGGCATTTTTGTAGTCAATGTTTTCAATATATCATATTTTGGTGCTAAATTCATAAATACTGTAATTACAACATAACATTACTGCGTATTGAACTACTTTTTCTGTCAAATTCGTTGCACAACATGATGTTTTGGTGCTTAATTTGTAAAATCATAACCTAATTTGATGTTTAATAGGTTTTTCCTTAATCCCTCATTATCCAAGATATTCTCTTATCCAAGGTTCTGCCGGCCTGTTTAGCTTGGATAAGTGAGACTCTACTGTACAAAGTTTAAAATGATAAAAAATGATTTTAAAAACCATAATTTTGTTTTTTGTTTCTTCAGATAATAATGTTGCTTTGTGTGAGCTGAGAAGCTTGGCAGAAGAACTAAACAGGCTGAAGTTGAAGTTCTTGGAAGGCTTAAGACACAAATCTAATGAAGAAAATCAGTGTTGTCTACAAAATAATACATTTAATATAAATGTAACATCTGCTTTCAGCCAAGAGGCAGATGACATTGTTAAAAAGTATTTAAATAAAAAGTAGCGCCTTTCTGGCTTTGAAGAGAGATGTATGGATCAACAAGAATACTAAACAGTTGTTCTGGATAACATTTAAATTTGAATCACTAAAGAATATTTTGGAACTGGCATTTTCCATGCTACTTAAAGGAAACAGCATCACAGTCAAAATCATATTGAGTAAGAGAGGCTAGTTCCCAACCAACAAAGTACATTAGAACCATCTTGCTTCTTACCTGCCATCTGAAATATATATGAAGTTAGGCATTTTTGATTCATGCATTTGTAATGAATCCATAAGTTTCATCAGATAAGTTAGCCAAAATACCATACTTATAGTAGCATCCAGGCTGCAATTTTTGAACAGAAAAGCAGGAACTGTAAATGTAATGAATTCACAGTGAGCAATACTTAAGTCATTACATTATGCTGGCTTTGAAGTGCTGAATTCCAACCTTACTTTTGTTTGAGAAATCAGTAAATGATTTTTGTACTTACTAGATTGCATTTACAGCTTATCATTCGTCATCATGCTTTGGCATTCTGGATTCTGATTACATAAAATTATTTGTCACTTTAGGCATTTGTTTGAATTAAATGTGTTCTTTACTGTTCATTAGCTTGCCCACACTTTGTCAGGAAGTCCCTTAAATGAACAGTGCTTAGAGTTACCATCACACCCCAAAAGAAACTTGGAACTTCTAATAGGTGTAATAATCTGGAAATACCTGCTGGAAAAAGTTTACATTTTATATATGATGTATCTGAGCTTTCAAAAATAAGTGTAACATTTTTTCTACTCTAGTGATCAGTTATTACTACTGTCCTAGCAGTTATAATCTGTATTTGTTCTAATATAGAGCAAGGATGCACCAGCACTTAGCAACAAAAAAATCTCCCAATACACTATGGGAAGACATCTAAAAAGTTATCCTACTTCAACATGGTCTTGTGGACATGCCTGCTTTTTTCAGCCACTCTTTTTCCTTTACCTCTATTATCAATTTGCTTATCTTTTCAGTCCATTTGCCATTACAAAGCCCACTGAGGTCAACAGAGCTCATTTACATTTCTGGTAATGGAAAAAAAACAAACAAACTGATAGGAGGTAGACATGCCATTGTCACTTTATCATTGCATTAAAAGCAGAGCATTGGAGTTGTGTGGCCTTCCAGAGGTTGCTGACCTACAACTCCTAGCATGCCTCATCACTGGCTAGGGCTGCAGTCCAATATCAGGAAAACTACACAATTCCCACCCCAATGACTTACGGTATCCTATTTAACAGAAATCAAATTGATGTCCTGTTCACTGAAAGTGAAAGGGGGCCGAACTAGAATATACAAAACTTTTTATTTAGCTGTCATTTAATTTAGTATCTCCAGCACTGTAATTAAAGCATACAGATTATCTTGTATTATGGCATGTTATCCCAAGGGATTTTGTCACGTGTTACCTTAGAGAGCTGCAAGATTAGTGGTATATTTTAGATAAGCAGAAGATACTAACAAGAACATCGTTTAAAATACTTCTGCACCAGAATGCAAAGTGCAGTCATATTTCACATTATGAGAAAGACACTTACAGTATTCCTAGAAAAAAAGTTAAGACCTTAAAGCTGTTTTATGAAGCCTTCTCTCTAAAAAAAATAATCAAAACTTGAATAGGAAAGAAGTCTGACCTCATTTATCTGTTTAGGCACAGAGGTACCACCAAATTTATTATTTCTCTGTGCTGCTTATCCATGTACACCCTGTAATTCCCAATTGTACATTATACTTTAGAGCAGGAATAGGCAAAGTTGGAGAACTGCACTGACTCTCTATGAGACCTTAGACAACTATGCCATATCTCATTTAAAAAAAAACATCTTAAGTAAAATTCAAAAGCACAGAAACATCGAGGGGTGATAACATCATGTTTCTGACCTGTTAACAGGAAGTGAAACAAGCTAGAACATTTCCAGAGAAGGGTGACCAAAATGCTAAAAGGCCTAGAAACTATGCCTCGTGAAGAGTGACTTAGGGAGCTGGAGAAGAGAAGGTTAAGAGGAGACATGACAGCCCTGTTTAAATATTTGAAAGGACGTCATATTGAAGAAGGAGCAGGCTTGTTTTCTGCTGCCCCAGAAATGGATTCAAACTACAGGAAAAGAGATTCCACTAAAACATGAACATACCAAACAACTCTTCATGCAAAGTAGTTAAGAGATCAATTCAAGAAATGTACTTAGCATAATCTGAAATAAAATCTGGATGTACATATTTACTTATTGTGCAAGAGCTTGGAGAAAAACTTCCCCTGAAGAAAATTATACAATAAAAGTGCATTGAAATTTATATGCTTTCCCCTGTATATTATTAAACTATATACTAGCACTAGTTTTGGCTAGCATGCTTTGGTTAAAGTGCCTATTCACCTTCCTAGACAGTTTTTCTAGTACAGAAGACAGATTGGTACCATCACTTTCACAGTGAATATAATATCTGCTGCAATTAGTCGTCACAATTCGTCATATTAACTTCTTGGTTTGCTGAATCCAGAACTATTAACAGACTTCCCAACAGTCTGGAATGTGACTCAATGACTGTTACATGATAATTTACAAAAGAAAATGCATTAAATAAATGTTCATAGTTAAGATAATCTATTCATATTTATCATGGGCTATCATTTTATAACTTCCTTGCTATGCCATTTCCATATAAAATACATTACTATCCAGAAGGCAAAGGCAAAACAGGAAATACGTTAGTACTTCAAGGCAATGAAATTATTTGTAATGCACTGCAAGCTAGGCATGGAGAAGGTAGTACATCTGAACATATTACCCATTTTGTTCTAATGTTTTCTTTTTGTGCAGTTTTACATGTTACAGACATTTAATGCTAGGCACTGTTCCTTGAATGTCTTAAAATAAGTCAGTACTCTTGGAAAGAGGATGTCTTTGTATCTTATTTCACACTGTTACTCTTCTAGTCTTTCACGTTGTTATGAGAGCTTTATTAAAGCTTCCACTTCAACTACATGTTTGGCTAATTTTAAGTTTTGTTGTCAATACAAATTTAGTTTAAGCTTTACAAGAGGTTTTGTATCACTTTAGGGGAAGAACCATTCATAGACACCCGCAGCCACTACGCCAAGTTACAGAATTAAGTAACTTACAAAGTTGCAGAATTAAGTTACTGGACTATGTTGTGACAGCCCAAAATGGAGTAGTTTAAGTTGTATTTGGAAAGTACAAGGCAACGGATGAAAGTTATGTTAGGTCAGTCCTTATTTTGTTTCACCGCTGTTCCACATTTTTAAAGAAGAGTAATTGCATGACAAGCCTCTTCTTTGTTTAAGAACCAGATAAGAAATGCCACCATGGTTAACAAAGTCCTTCACTGATCTCAACAGGACAAAATCAGAATGCTTGCCTATAATGGGAAACTGCTTAATCCGATTTCTCAGAAAGGAAAAGCAATCTCTCCACAAGCAAGAAAGTGACAGACAGCAATGTGTTTAAACACACAGATAAATGGAACATAGTATAACCTGCGTTCAATCAGTGCTGACTGTGCTGACCTCTGGCAAAGTGGCAAGCAAAGTCATATTTGTTTTTACATTTGCAACCACATATATTACATTGGAAAGGGTTCTCAAATCCATGGCATCCCATGTGAATAGTATACAGGATATTGTCAGCAAAATACATATCACAGTGCTGGCAGTGGTGCAGAAGCTGCGGGTCTTGAACTGGGAGAGTCGGTGCTGGTGTACTGGGCTGGCTATTACTTATGCTTGGGGTGCTGGCGTGAGCGCTGTGGTCGCTGCTAGGACCGGCCACCGGGCTGTAGTTCCTTTGAGAGTGCACGGGACGTGGGTCTGGGCTTGTGGGAGAAGCGCTCTGAGGAATACTGGTCGGGACTGCAGGGACCACAGCTGGCACCACAGGCTGATGTAGCATAAAAGGCTTTTCGTCTTGACACGGCACAACATCGGGGGAAGGTGGGTTTTGGTTTTCAGGGGGCAAACTAGACAACTGTCCTGCCAAAGTAGATAGCTGGTTCAAAGGGTTATCAACCATAAGATCTTGCGGATCTCTCGGTAACCCACCAGTCTCTGTTGGTTTCGCCATACTTTCATACGCTTCAGTCTGAATGTTTGGGATTTCATGAGTGAAGTCATTAAGATAGTCTGGCTTCTGAACCACCATAGAAGGCGGGCTCAAGTTAATTAGTGCTCTTCGGCTGAACCCCAAGTTGCTAGTCTTCTTCTGCAAGACACCCCATATCTTCTTGTTACTAAGAGAAGGCCTTGTACCCTTTAAAGGCACCATCTTATGTTTGCGCCTGCGATGGTGAGACAGGTTGCTTCTGTCGCTGCAGCGGAAGGAACACAATTCACATTTATACGGTTTTTCACCAGTATGAGACCGCATATGAGCTTCCAGGTGCCGTTCATAGGCTGACGCAAAGGGACATAAATGACACCTGTGTGGCTTCTCACCTAAAAGAATACAAGATTTTTTTTAAAATGAAAATCACTGTTTCAGAAAACATCCTAACAGACAAGAAGTAAATGGCTACACAGCAAGTATTTACTGCCCGGTTATAATGGGAGAAAAAAAATCAGTGCCACTTAACATGCTTCTCAGATGAAAAATCCCAACAACTTTTGAGGTTTATGCAACACCCACAGGAAAATTAAGCAAAGTAAAACTAAAGTTGGTACTTTAGAAGAATAATAATCTAGATCAAGTCCTTTAAAACATTTTTCTATTCGTTGGTATATATACAAATCGAACATTTACTGATAATAAATCATAGAGAAATTATTCTTTGGCACACATAAAATCTAGGCCTTTATTAAAGATCACAGCAAATTTGCATACTAATTAAATGGATGTACTGATTTAAAGAATTAAATCTTGGCCTAATATTGATACTGCAGGACGCAAAAGCATCTTTAAAGTTTTTCATGCCATGGTGACATTCTTGATTTGCAGCCTCTTTTGGCGCTCCTTTTCCTGAGTTCATGTATATGACTAAAACAGCCACTAAGTGGCAAACCACACATTTTCTTGACCCTCAGAATCACTTAGGGGACCTCAAATAAGGTTGCAATCCACAGTTTAAGAAGCTTTGCTCTAGACCAGTAGTTCACAACCTTTGGTCTTCTAGTTGTTTTGGACTTCAACTCCCAGAAATCACAGCCAACTTACCAGCTGTTAAGAATTGTGGGAGCTGAAGTCCATAACACTTGGAGGACCAAAGTTTGAGAACCACTGCTCTATACAAAGCAAAATAAGCTGTTTCGAGTGTTTTAGGGTCTTTTTTTTGTTTGTTTTTTAGATTTAAGCTAAACCTGTTGTAGTACTTAAATTTTAAGATCTCTGAAGTTTGCTTCCAGAAAAAGTAAGAGAGAAAAAGCACCCTAATACTGCAGTGAGCTTCCCTGGTGGGAAATATCACATTTTTTGGATGCAATACATGGTATCAACACCACAAATCAACAGAATTAATTATACCTGTGTGGATTCTGATATGTTCTATGAGACGGGCTGTTCCTTTGCTGGCATAGTTACAATACCGACACTTTAACTTCCCATCAAAAGTTCTTTCAAACCCATCTACCAATACTCCTGCATTTTCATCCAGTGAAACCTCAACTGAAGAATGATCTAGTCCATTCTGATCACCTTCTGTCCCTGCTGTAAAACAGAACATAGTGACATCAATATACAAACTGAGAAAGTTTACTCCTCTACCTTATAATTATCTCTGATTACTGGGAGAGGCAAAAAGAACATTTCCTCGAGATTTCATCTTTAAGTGAAAATTAACTTGCAATGTAGTTAACCTACCGTCTTGAAGAGTTTCTGCTTCTTTATCACCACTAACAGAGCCTGAAATCATATTCACATGGTGAGTCTGCTGAGTCAGATATTCCTGAAAATCTTTTACAAAATCCAAAGGTTCTGGTTTCTTTTCACCCATATTCACACTACAACTTCACAATGTTGCAGGACTGAAATATAAAATAAAGTTACGATTCACACAGAAACTACAGAATATTTACAAATATTAGTAACTTCTTGTGAAGAACACAGAATTATAACCTTTCTTAAAAGGTTTACCTTAATGATCCAAATCAGCTTCAAATAACCGAAATATCCATTTTTGAAATATACGTTCCATCATACATTGAAACACGGGCTTCTGTTTAACTCTTTTCCAGACAGTCTACAAAAAATAAAAGACATACATTTGTATTAAAAGTTAAAATTGATTTACATACTTTTAACAGCTTGACACCAAGTGATTATGCCAGTTAAATTTCTAAAGAGTTTCATCTTGGTGAAAGGAGGTTTCAAACATACTTGCTCACATCCTCTGTCTATAGTAGTGTTGTGCTTTTGTATGGAATTGCTGTTCGTTTTGTGTAGTTTCATTTGTGTTGTCTCATTTTAATATTGATTCCAGCTAACGAAAATGGGCTGCCTATACAACACGAATTTTCATCTGGCTAACGAAAAACATGAAAATGTTTGTGCCATTGGCGGCAATGGGAGGGCTTCTGAGGCTCATCCCCCTCCCCTCGGTTTTTGGGCTAGAGGGGTGAAAATCACCACACATGGAGGGCATTTCGATCCCTTTTAGCCCACCAACTTTTTAAACATTTGGGTCCTCCCTAGAGTGTGGTTGTTGTTGTTGTTGTTGTTGTTGTTGTTGTTATTAACACCCACTGGCACACATCAGCTGTCATGGGGAAGTACTCCTCTCCCAGACTCAGCTTAGAGTCCCAGAGTATCTATCATTATTAATGTGTATAAATATTTTTATTAACACCCATTGTTACGGGGCAGAAACAAAAGGAAAATGAAAGCAAGCATGATGACTGTGTGGCTTTTATTTTCATGTTACCTCTCTTTTCCTACAAAAATGTCATCATTCGTTTGGTGTAGACAAACAGTTGAAACAAAACAATAGCACGAAGGAAATGAAGGAAAAAATTTCACACACATCTTTAGTCTATAGTAGTCTACTGTACTATACAATATAATACAAGAAAGAAAGAAATAAAGAAAGAAAGAAAGGAAGATGTTGTTATTTATTCAACTGACATCTCATTGTGAGGGTTGCAACCAACAGCATTCGACCTATAGTTCAGCAAGATTTTTCTCCACGAACACAAAATAGGCACGATTGCTCTGGAACGTCCCCTCTCGAGTAACCGAGCTAAACCAGCTCCTTGGTTTACCGAGGAAATGGCAACGATGAAGCGAAAGAAGAGGAAACTAGTGTGTGTGTGGTGATTGAAGCGCAGCGAATCAGACTGAGCACGGCTATGCTCCTATCTTAGGACATATGCCGCGGCAATAAAAGCCGTAAGGAAAGCATAACTTGCAGTCAATATTGCGTCTGCAAAGAACCGTCCGGCGGAGCTGTTTTGGGTTGTCAGAGGGTTGTTAAATCCCACCATTCAAGGTGGGATCCCTGACAACTCAACAGCCCGTTGTGAAGCATTTGCTCGGTTCTTTGTAGACAAAGTTGCTCTGATCCGCTCTGACTTTGATGCCATATTAACGGCAGTCTCTGAGGATGTAGCACAAGCATCTGTTTGTCCAGTTTTGATGGATTCATTTCAATTGGTTGAGCTCGAGGATGTGGACAAGATCCTTAGAGAGGCGAGACCAATCACATGCATCCTAGATCCCTGCCCATCCTGGCTGGTGAGGGAAGCCAGAGGGGGTTTGTCCAAGTGTGTGAAGATGGTGGTGAATGCCTCACTCCGGGAAAGCAAATTTCCAGCAAGCCTAAAAATGGCTATGATCAAACCACTGTTGACTGGACCCCACTCAATCCGGTAACTTTCAGCCTATTTCCAATCTCCCCTTTCTGAGCAAGGTCGTGGAACATGTGGTTACCTCACAACTCCAGGCATTCTTGGAGGACACTGATTTTCTAGATCCGGCGCAGTCTGGTTTTAGGCCGGGGCATGGTACCGAGATAGCCTTGGTCGCCTTAGTCGATGATCTTCGCCAGGAGCTAGACAGGGGGAGTGTGTCCCTGCTGGTTCTGCTGGACCTCACAGCGGCCTTCGATACCATTGACCACGGTATCCTTCTGGGACACCTCGCGGGGATGAGGCTTGGAGGTACTGCTTTGTAGTGGCTCCTCTCATTCCTGGAGGGTCAGTCCCAGATGGTGTCACTGGGGGACTCCTGCTCGGCTCCACAACCATTGTCTTGTGGGGTCCCGCAGGGCTCTGTATTGTCCCCCATGTTGTTTAACATTTACATGAAGCCGCTAGGAGAGATCATCAGGAGTTTCGGAGTGCGGTGTTATCTCTATGCAGATAATGTCCAACTCTGTCACTCCTTCCCACCTATCACTAAGGAGGCTGAACCGGTGCTTGGCAACTATGTCGGACTGGATGAGGGCCAACAAATTGAAACTGAATCTAGACAAGACAGAAGTCCTCCTGGTCAGTCAGAAGGCCGAATAGGGTATAGGGTTACAGCCTGTGCTGGATGGGGTCACACTCTCCCTGAAGGCGCAGGCTCGTAGTCTGGGGGTGATCCTAAACTCATCATTGAGCCTGGAACCCCAGGTCTCAGCGGTGGCTATGGGACCCTTCGCACAGCTAAAACTTGTGCGCCAGCTGCGCCCATACCTTGAGAAGCCGGACTTGGCCATGGTGGTCCATGCTCTTGTTACATCCCGATTAGACTACTGCAACGCACTCTACGTGGGGCTGCCTTTGAAGACTGTTTGGAAGCTTCAATTAGTTCAATGGGAGGCAGCCAGGTTGTTAACCGGAGCAGCGTACAGGGAGCGCACTACTCCTCTGTTATGTCAGCTCCACTGGCTGTCGATTAGCTACCGAGCATGATTCAAAGTGCTGGCTTTAGCCTATAAAGCTCTAAAGGTTACAGCCCAGCTTACTTGTCCGAACGTGTCTCCCGCTATGACCTACCATGTAATTTAAGATCTTCAGGGGAGGCCCTGTCTCTCGTCCCCGCCAGCCGCACCTGTGAGGCTGGCGGGGACGAGAGACAGGGCCTTCTCAGTGGTGGCTCCTCAGCTGTGGAACTCCCTCCCTAGTGACATTCGGCAGGCTCCATCCCTTTTGAGTTTTAGAAAGAAAGTGAAGACCTGGCTATGCGAGCAAGCATTCAAAGAATAAGTTTCGTTTGCTTTGATTCGGTCTGGACTAAGGTTTATGTACAATGTTTTGTGGATGAATGGCTCAAGTATTTTGTATTATTTTAAATCTGTATTTAATTGCTTATGTTGTATTCTTTTGTATTGTTGTGTACTGGCATTGAATTCTGCCAGTTTTGTAAGCCGCCCTGAGTCCTTCGGGTGAGAAGAGCAGGATAGAAATAATGGAAATAAATAAATAAATAAAATCCAGGTATCAAATTGTCTGATACTGGTTGTTTACCTGTCTGCCTACCTACCTACCATGGTCTATGTAGAACAGAAATGAAGATTTGATCCTCATACCTAAGAAATTGAGTTTTTCTCCCCCTATTCCCTATTCAGCATACTCACATAGAACCAAAAGGTTTTCATTGGTTTTGCATCGTTAGGGAGGTAATTTTTTTTTTTTGCTGACTATGGAGATATCTAGTAAAAACAAGACAACCTCCCAGCTCACAGAAAAGACAAACAGAAGCCCTGTAGGTAGAAATTTTAACTTTTCACTGAAAGCTAAATGGAAAACTAAACCTCCTTAATGTATTTGTTACTTTATTTTCACTAACTGACTTACATCACTGAAACAAAAGCAGGTACAGGCTTGCTATATCGTTTCTGCAAAAGACCCAAATCTATAATCCAATTAAAAATCCAATCTGATTCCACTGATACAGTTTAAAATGTGCAATATACAAAACATAAGGAACTTAAAAGAAGGATATCAAACTACAGAGGCCTTGCAACTGCTTTGAAATGCATTGGGGAAGAAAAATATTGTTCAGTATTGTCCCTCTTGTCTTTGGCAGCACAAGTCATTTTCTCATCTTTGCAAATCAAAGTGAGGGATGTGGAATGGATAAAACCTATGCAACCTAAGTCCTACAGATGTGAATCATGGAGCAGTTATAGACCATAAATTTGTTGGACAATATCATCTCATCTCTTAATATGGGCTCAAGAACTTTTACTATATACTCTGAAACATTGATGCTACTTTTACATAATTATTTTACATGAAAACTGGACAGGATGGGAGAACTAATGATAAACTGAACTTCTGTTCAGCAGGTAGCTACAAGAAAACACAGGTTTAACAACGAGAAGAACTCTGTGGGTACAATTGTCCCAAACTCCACCTTTTCATGCCTAAGCCCCATAATTACCTGTTTTTTCTTCCTTTCACATCTCTTCTCCTAAGCAGTTTACCTTACCTTTGGAAAATCTATGTCACTTTTATTACAAAGACATGTATGCTTATGTATTAGATTGTATGCTTTGGCAAGGAATCACTGCTTTGGGTTGTTTTTCACAATGTGATGTCCATTGATGGCACTACATAAATAAATAACAACTGTAGTAGAAATCTACTGGGTGATCTTAAGTCATTTCTCAGGCTGAAAGGAAGGCAATCCCCCAAACGTATATGCATACATATGGGTAATCAAGGCAAGTTCACTTTATTACAGTCACTGACCAGTTTGAGAGAAGAAGGACATAGTCCATACAAGCATATCTGAGCTATGTGTTAAGAGATTTAAAACTTTAAAATAGACACATACAAATAGGTATGTGATGTGCATGCATGTGTATATATATAAGGGCTCCATGCAGTCATGCTGGCCACATGACCTTACAGGTATCTATGGAAAACACTGACCCTTCAGCTTAGAAATTGAGATGACCACCAACTCCAGAGTTGGACACGACTAGACTTAATGTCAGGGGAAAATCTTTATCTTTTTATATAGATATACAATAGAGTCTCACTTATCCAACATTCGCTTATCCAATGTTCTGGATTATCCAAGGCATTTTTGTAGTCAATGTTTTCAATATATTGTGATTTTTTTGGTGCTAAATTCATAAATACAGTAATTACTACGTAGCATTACTGCATAGTGAACTACTTTTTCTGCCAAATTTGTTGTATAACATGATGTTTTGGTGCTTAATTTGTAAAATCATAACCTAATTTGATGTTTAATAGGCTTCTCCTTCATCTCTCCTTCTTATCCAACATATTCGCTTATCCAACGTTCTGCCGGCCCGTTTACGTTGGATAAGTGAGACTCTACTGTATATTTAAATTAATGTGGATGTTTATTTAGATTTTATGTTATTATAAAATTTTGTTTGACTACATGTAGTTTAAATTTATTGATGTTGGGTTTAATTTACTGATGTCAGGCTTTAATTTGATGTTCTGTTTTAATGTTATTTTCATATGCGGGGTTTTTCTGGGATTTTATGTCAATATTTGTTTGTTTTATGGAGGCATTGAATGTTTGCCATTGTATGTTGGAATCCACCCTGAGTCCCCTTGGGGAGATAGGGCAGAATACAAATCAAGTTTTTTTTATTATTATATCTCAGATTGTATGCTTTTGGCAGCCACAGGACATGGTTGTTTTGTCATAGCAGAAACCTACTGGATTACTTTAAGTCACAAACACTCTGTGTTAGAGGAAGACAAAGGCAACCCCCTCCCCCCACCGCCACCATGAAATGTTGCCATATATGGGGAAAATGGGAAATTGTAGCTGAATGTACCTTTACTTACAACATATTAATTACAAAAAAGTACTATTTTTCACATAACATTCGCCCCCACATAAAAATCGCACCCCCATTTTACAGACCACTCTAACAACCACCATGTCAGACTACACAGAGAAGCCATTGAAATTCACAAGCATGTGGACAATTTCAACAGAAAAAGGAAACCATGAAAATGAACACAATTTGGCTACCAGTATTTTTAAAAAAAACTCTAAAATAAAGAACAACACTCAGAAAACAGGCATGAAACAATCTGGGCCAGCTAACACCTTCCAACAAATGATTTTCCACAGGCAGGAATCAGCCAGGCCTTTTCAATGCTAATCATGGTGATTAATTATAACATTCACACTTGCCCCAAACAGGTAAGAGTTCTACCTCCCACAGATATATAAACCTCCCTTTCCAACAGACCTCACAACCTCTGAGGATGGCTGCCAAAAATGTGGGCGAAACGTCAGGAGAGAATGCTTCTGGGACATGGCCATACAGCCCGGAAAACGCACAGCAACCCAGCCTACTGGCTGTTACGAATTTTGTAAGTTGAAGTCCAAAACACCTGGAGGGCCGAAGGTTGTTCATATCTGATTGATTGATATGTGTGTATGAAGAAACACACATATTATGCTTTTGGCAAGCACCATTGCTTTCGGTTGTTCTGTGCTATCAATGAACATGGAACTATATAAAGGAATGACAGTCACCGTGGAAACCCACTGGTTGACCTGAAGGACTCACCTCCGCCGCATTTCCTCGCCTTCGCGGCCGCTCACCACTCCCGCCACCGCCATGTTTGTTGTGTCTCCCAGCGCCCAGGGGCAACTTGCGTCCTCCCCTTCCCAAGTCCCGCGAGACTTCCGCCAGCCTATCAACACCGCCGCTCACACCACTCGGGCATGGCTCATAGCCCTTGGAAAGCCCTTCAAGAGAGATCCATACTTCTTATATGTACACTTCCGGTTCCCAAACGCAGCCGGTAAGAAACGAAAGGGGGGGAAAAGCAACATCCATGGAAAGTTAGCACGATGTTGAGGGACAGGACTTGCGGAAGCTTCTATCACTACCTTGTGGGGAACTTCTAAGGAGAGCCGGAGTTTTATAGAAGTCGCTCTTCTTTCCTTGCCTCTTTGGATCCCGATAGCAAGTCTCTATGTGTCAAAGGCATCGCTCTGTTTATTAAGTTGACATCTGGTAGACCAGCAGTGAGGCCAGCCATGGCTGCAGCAGGGGTGCTTGCTTTGCTAAGGCGCTGCAGGAAGGTGAGAATAAAGGTAGCTTCAATGTGTTGTCGAAGGCTTTCATGGCCGGAATCACAGGGTTGCTGTGAGTTTTCCGGGCTGTATGGCCATGATCCAGAAGCATTCTCTCCTGACGTTTCGCCCACATCTGTGACAGGCACCCTCAGAGGTTGTGAAGCATATTGGAAAAACTAAGCAAGGAAGGTTTATATGTCTGTGGAAGGTCCAGGCGGGAGAAGGAATTCTTATGTGTTGGAGGCTAATGTGAATGTTTTAATTAATACCCTTGATTAGCATTGAATAGCCTTGCCTGATTCATGTCCTGACTTCTTCCTACCTGGGGTAATCCTTTGTTCAGAAGTGTTAGCTGCACCTGATTGATTCATATCTGGAATTCCTCAGTTTTCTGAGTGTTTTTCATTATTTGCTGTCCTGATTTTAGAGTTTTTTTTTTAATACTGGCACCCAGATTGTGTTCATTTTCATGGTTTCCTCCTTCCTGTTGAAATTGTCCACATGCTTGTGGATTTCAATGGCTTCTCTGTGTAGTCTGACATAATTGTTGTGCTCCAGCATTTCTGTGTTCTTAAATAATATACTGTCTCCAGGTTGGTTCACCAAGTGCTCTGCTATAGCTGACTTCTCTGGTTGAGTTAGTCTGCAGTGCCTTTATAGATACAAGCATCTGTGTATGGAATTTAGGAGTTTGCTCATAGCCTCTCATGAAATGTATAGTGGTGAAAAGCTTTACTGTCTTTAACAAAAATGCAGTCTGTCATGTACAGACACACTCCAGTTTAGAATTCAAAAGCTCCAAAAGTCCAGATGCTTTATTTAAGAAAAAAAAAGTTCATCACAGTACAATGTATGTTGTTAGGTTTAAGGGGTGAATAATAACAGGATATATTTATAAGCAAAGTACCATATAGACTTGAGTATAAGCCAACCTGAATATAAGCCGAGGCATCTAATTTTACCACAAAAACTGGGAAAACTTACTGACTTGAGTGTAAGACGATGGTGGGAAATGCAGCAGCTACTGGTAAATTTCAAAAAATAAAAATAGATACCAATAAAATACATTAATGAGGCATCATTAGGTTAAATGTTTTTGAAAATTTACATAAAACTGTAATTTAAGATAAGACTGTCCAACTCTGATTGCCTATATACTCGAGTATAAGCCAACCTGAATAAAAGCCGACCTGGACCCTCACTCACGTATAAGCTGAGGGGGAATTTTACAGCCCTAAAAAGGGCTGAAAAACTCAGCTTATACTCAAGTATGTATGGTAATTTAAATTCTTTGCAAGGTTAACATCCTATTTCTTAATGAACAAAACAATTCCTTATTTACATGGATTTCCCCCCATTTGTCCTTTACATATCCCTCCTTCCCCTTGAATTACCACATCTTTCTCAAAAATGACCTTGCAGCTTCTGGTGGTTTTACGTTCTTTTCTTGACTGGTCAGAAATCTGCCAAGGAAAGATAAACAAGTTCAAGCTAATGAGACAAACCAGCATTCTGCATCAGCCACAATATGCAGATAAATGCAAGCAAGGTAAAGTGATAGGAATGCTGGATAATCATCTAGAACGAAAATTTGGATGATTACTACTACTGTATATATAACTACATCAAGAATCAGAGATGGAAGGAACCAGTTGTCCTAACGCAAGAAGCATGGCTGGTGAAGAACTGCAAACCAGTTGAGATGGATAAACTGACTCCACTGATTAAGGAGACTGTGTGACTGTTATGGTATCATTTAAAGGGAGCAGAATAATAAGGGATAAAAAAACATGAGATGCTAAGTGTGAGCTTCATGAAATTGTCTCTGTATCTGTTTATTCATTTGTTACTGTAATTTGTGTGTTTGTTTCCAATTTAGTTTTGTAGTTTGTTGTAATAGCTAATTAGTTAGCTTTGTGTGTGTCAGAAGTGACTTGAGAACATACTGTAAGTCACTTCTGGTGTAAAAGAACTGGCCGTCTACAGAGATGTCGCCCAGGGGACGCCTGGATGTGTTACCATCCTGCTGGGAGGCTTCTCTCATGCCACCGCAAGCTAGAGCTGACAGACGGGAGCTCATCCCTTCCTGCGAATTCAAATCGGCAACCTTTAGATCAGTAGTCCTTAAACAAGAGTTTAATCCATTGTGCCACTGCAGCTCATATTAGTTAGCTGTGTCTTGTGTACTTTTGTAAGTACAGTTTTTCTGTCATCACTGCCAGCATTCCTATTTTATGATGATGTGTTTTGACTATGTTGTACCCCACCTCAATCTGTGAGGAAAGGCAGGTAGATGATGATTATGATTATTATTATTGTATTGTTGCAGCCACAAGTATAGGGATGCAAATTCTCTTAACTCATCACCCAAGTTTGCCTTGTCCCTTGTAGTATAACAGAGACTATAGTGAAGTCTTATATGTAAAAAGGCAAGGGACTCATGTGGCTGTCCAGAGTTTCTTGAACTGCAACTTTGATCCCATAATTTCTTATTATTGCCTTTTCTAGCAAGAGCTACTGAGAGTAGCAACCTCTAGAGCAGGGGTCCTCAAACTTTTAAAGCAGAGGGCTGGTCCACAACCCTTCAGACTGTGGAGGGGCCGAATTATCATTTGAAAAAAAAAATGAACAAATTCCTATGCACACTGCACATGTCTTATTTGTAGTGCAAAACAGCAACAACAATGAAAGAACAATACAATATTTAAAAATGAAAACAATTGTAACCAACATAAACCTATCAGGATTTCAATGGGAAGTGTGGGCCTGCTTCTGGCCAATGAGATAGTCAAGTTAATTAGGATTGTTGTCGTTGTGTGCCTTCAAGTCATTTCAGACTTTGGGCGAGCCTAAGTCTAAAATTATTTATTTATTCATTTACTACATTTATTTACTACATTTATATCCCGAAGGGGACTCAGAGCAGCTGTATGTACATACAATATATTATTAGCATAGCACAATATTAGCATTATATATTACTATATTGAATTATACCACTATACTGTAATATTATATGTAATATATAACAAATAATTAATATTATTATATGGTATTATTATTAGTATTATATTGTATAACATTATAATATTATCAATATTATATGTATATACAATATATTATATTATTTAAAATGATATAAAAATATTTTATTATAAAACTGAGGGCGGGGGCCAGGTAAATGACCTTGGAGGGCCGCATCCGGCCCCCGGGCCTTAGTTTGGGGACCCCTGCTCTAGAGGGTTGAACAATTCCCACCTTTCTTCTAGAAACCCCAGAAGAAGTTTCTTTTTGTTAGTGTTGTTCATCTTTCCTTCTTGATATGTTTTTTGTCTACAGCTGAGATTGAATGTGTATCCCTGTGTGCACTCTTGGACGACTCAGCCCTGTGCATTTAAATCTTCAAAACCAGAAACTTTACCGAACCTTCCCAAAGATGGAGCAGCTCATGTTCCACTTCTTACATTTACAGAAGAGGAGATAATGATTAAAGAAATGGGTAAAGTATTTGATTTAGTTCAACCTATTTTGAACTTTGGTACATTCTTGCATACTTTTCAACAAGCCTTGTGAAGGACCATTTTTCATTATAGTATTGTTGGGATTCCTCAGCCGAAGTTAGTATAGCCAGTAGTGAGAGATTATGAAATTTGTAGACCAGTCCAACCTCATTTTTGTCATGTAAATACACTACTTGGTCATCACTTTGGAAGAGGCCAAGGGCAAGCTGCTGCTTTCAGTTGCTTTCTTTTACTGATTCTAGAGCAGTCCTGAACAACCTATGGCCCTCCACCTGTTTTGGACTTCAGTTCCCAGGATTCCTGGGAGATGGAGTCCCAAAAACCTACAGGACCAAAAGTTGGATAGCAGTATTGTTCACTAACAAAATCTGGCACACCACATGTTTCCCATTCCTGCCTTGTGACAGTATATTGTCCATCACAATTGATTCCTTTAAGCTTATAAATTCTTCCCCCCCCCCCCCCCCCCTATAGCCGTTATCTTATTTTTGCCATACAGGTTTCTTTATTATTAAATGTTACTTTAAAAGTTGATGTTTTCTTTGATACAGAAAGGGAGGAGATTGAAGTGTGTCTTTCTCCTATTCTGACTAGTACAGATAATTTGTGTCACATTTTAATACAAATAATAAATTCCAGCTGTACCAGGAGTGCTACATTTCAAAATAGGCATTAATTTAATTTCTGGTCCTATTGCATCCAGTAATGATTTTGAACTAAAAGGTGGCCCACAAATAAGTATATAAAGATAATAAATGAATTCTTGGTATCCACTGAGATTTGGTTCCAGGATCTAAAACCATTAGATGCTAATAGCGTAGCATACCAAAATGATGTATGTAATGTAAAGCAGTAAAATAAAGGTTTGAGTTTGGGATTTAAAATAAAATAATCAAGCAGTGGATGGTTGAATTAGTGGATACAGAATCAGCGGATTTAGAGAACTGACTGTAACAGGATTCTTTTTCTTTGTTTCAGTGAAAAGGTTTGCACAAGATCGAGTTGCACCGTTAGTACAAAAAATGGATGAGGAGGCAAAATTGGACGAATCTTTATTAAAAGATCTGTTTGAACAAGGGGTATGTACATTTTTGAATACAATTAGAATAGGGTATATATGTTGTCGAAGGTTTTCATGGCCGGAATCGCTAGTTTGCTATGAGTTTTCCAGGCTGTATGACCATGTTCCAGAAGTATTCTCTCCTGATGTTTCGCCTACATCTATGGCAGGCATCCTCAAAGGTTGCAACACACCTCACAACCTCTGGGATGCCTGCCATAGATGTGGGTGAAACGTCAGGAGAAAATACTTCTGGAACATGGCCATACAGCCTAGAAAACACACAGCTATCCATAGGATATATAGTTATTTTCCTCTTTCTACATTGAGAATAGTATACAGTGGAGCTTTCTAAAAATTTCATGTTGGTGACACACTTTTTGGATGTGCATCTTTTAACAACACATAAATTGTAATAACGAAATATATAGAGACACAGCATATCTCATGAAAACCTTTCATTTATATTTTTAAGAGATTTGATTTATTCCCCATTTCACATAGACCAGAGCCCCTGGTGGCACAATGGGTTAATCCCTTGTTCTGGCAGGACTGCTGACCAAGAGGTCAGCGGTTGGAATCCTGGGATAGCAAGTGAGCTCCCTCTGTCAGCTCCAGCTCCCCATGCGGGGACATGAGAGAAGCCTCCCACAAGGATGGTAAAAACATCAAAACATCAGGGCGTCCCCTGGGCAAAATGCTTGCAGACGTCCAATTCTCTCACACCAGAAGCAACTTGCAGTTTCTCAAGTTACTCCTGACATGAGAAATACATAAACTCAGAGCTTTCTGGTTATATTTGCGTGAGACACCTACAGCTGACACACTAATGTCCAAGGTTACCTAGTTCTTTTCCATAAGTAAGTAGGGATTCGGGCCATGGTATCCTTGAGTTTTAGGGTACATCTACACTATAGAATTAATGCAGTTTGACACAGTTTGATCCTATAATTGTATAGGATCTTTTGCCATCTTTGCTAAAGAGTGCTGGTGCTTCACCAAACTACAGACTCCAGAATTCCAAAACATTTAGCCATGGCAGTTAAACTGGCATTAAACTACGTTAATTGTACTGTGTAGATATAACCTAAGTCCAATACTTAGAACCACTACATCATATGACCACTGGATGTATTATAGAGCACATTTATGGTAAAACAGGCATGGAGAACAATTTACTAATAGTATTCTTTGTTTCTCTTTGCCAACCTTGTTTGTAGCAAATAAAGCTTCAGATATTTGCTGACTTCAGGTATTTTGATTAGCTTTTAGTTAAATAAGATGTCATAGACCACATGAAAATGTTAGTATCTCGTCACTTTGACTCCAAAACAGCAGCACAAACAAGTGTGCAGATCATAGGCTCATGTGCCAAACCCATTAGTATCCAAGTCAGATTACACTGAGTTCAATGGGTTCAATAAATTATTCCCATGTAAGCTTGACTCTAATTGGGAAATTCATTGGAAATTCCTTTTGCAGTCCATAGCTCTCACTTCCAACTGAGTTCTGGAGATTAGTTATTTCAGAATATGTAGGTTTTTTCTTTCTTATAATAATTTATTATCTCTTTCTTAAGCTGATGAGCATTGACCTTGATGCCAAATATGGAGGAACTGGGGCTTCTTTCTTTTCTACCATTCTGGCGGTTGAGGAACTGGCCAAGGTTGATCCATCTGTATCACTTGTGGTTGAACTCCAGAATACATTCATGAACAAACTATTGACGGTATATGGCACAGAAGAGCAAAAGATGACTTATTTGCCCAAAATGTCAAGAAATCTGGTAAGTATGCAGATGGCCATATTTATTTATTTGATTTATGTCCTTGCTTCCTCCTTGGGAGGCTGCCAACATAATTTTTAAAAGCTTGACAAATAATACATATTGAAATACAAATCAAATTATTTATACTGTTAAAATGTCAACTAAAACAATTCCAGAGTAGTGATAATAAATGAATGATATAATGTTAAAATGCAACACATCCATTTAAAAATCTAGAAGTAGAACAGGTATTTTAGCTGTTGAAGAGCTACATGAACAGGAAGATCTTCCTCCTAGTAAAAGGATAATAGAGAGAAGGCTAGCCTAGCAACCTTTGGCAGAGATTTCGACATTCTAAGAGTAGCAACTTTCAGCCAGTGTTGTCTGTGTATGTCATGAATAAGTTAATATTTAATTTTCCTTATTTGTAGTATTTTCATCTTGCTAAAAAATTAACTACATGATTCTGAAAGGAATTCCACTGAGTAAAAATGAATTTGAACTATTTTCTTTTTCAGCATATCCTTATTATTGATTGTAGCAATACAATAAAAGAAGGGGAAAGGAAAAAGAAAGAAAAAAGAATAAAATATGTCTTTAGATCTTCCTCTCAGGAGTTATATGTACATACAGATTGTTCATACCTTCCTTATTAACCCTTAAGTCAAGACCCTTCTTTCCATTCAGTTCTTACCAGTCTTCGAAGCCAATAAGATTACTACTTCATTTTCTTCTCCCCCCCCCACAAAACATCAATAAATTGGTCCCATTCTTTATGAAAGGATGATTATGATGCTATTCTCTAATCAAACAAATTAATATATCAGTTATCCTTAAGTGCTAGTTTCAGAAACCACTCGTCCATAATGGGTAATCCTGAATTCTTCCATCTTTGTGCATATAACAGTTTTGCTACTGCGATCATACATTCAAACAGTTTTCCGTGGATCTTCTCCACCTATTTTTGAGAAAAAGCATTAATAACCTTTTGGAGACACAATCTTTTTGGTAAGGCACGTCCACCAAATATGATAAAATCTTCCTTTATTCTCTTCTGACCCTAACTTCAATTATTTCTTGACCCTCAATGACATTAGTATTTTCGAAAATGCCTGATGATTTGACTTTCTCTTTTGTGATAGGTGGGCAGTGTCTGCATTTCAGAGACTGGATCTGGCAGCGATGCATTTTCCTTGAAGACTCGTGCTGAAAAAAAGGGGGATTACTATATCATAAATGGGTCAAAGATGTGGATTAGCCTGGCTGAACAAGCAGGAGTCTTTTTCGTAATGGCAAATGCAAACCTTTCTGCAGTAAGTACCTAACAGAATTGTCACTGGGATTTCGGTAAGATGTAGCCGTATCAAGGTTAATGATATAAATGGGGCCTTGCATCTTGTGTATATTGTTTGTAACTCTTTCCTTCTTCCTGTCTTTGCCTCTGCTTGGAAGCCTGTTAGCAGCATTAACAACAGCAAAAGAGCAGGGCAAAAAACTATGATCTCTACCCCTCTATTGTGGCTGGTGTTTTGATTCTGTTTCTATTTGCTTAAACCTACCTGGATAGTTGTGTTTTGGAAGTGCATCATCAATGCTTTTTGAGCCTGTTGCAGGTTAAGCTAATCCATTAACCCAGAACCCATTAACCCAGACTCAAGGCCTGCGGGCCAGGTCCAGCCCGCCATTTGATTTTTTTTCGTGTCAGGAGCAACTTGAGTCACTTCTGGAGTGAGAGAATTGGCCGTCTGCAAGGACGTTGCCCAGGGGACGCCCAGATGTTTTTGATGCTTTTACCATCCTTGTGGGATGCTTCTCTCATGTCCCTGCATGGAGCTGGAGCTGATAGAGGGAGCTCATCTGCACTCTCCCCGGGTGGGATTCGAATCTGCCAGCTTTCAGGTCAGCAACCCATTTGATTTAAGATGCTGGACTACAACTCCTGTATTCCTTATTCAGTTGACATCATGACTAGAGCCAATGGGAGATGTGATACAATAACATCGGGAAAGGCTGCAGTTTTGTTCTGTTTTCTTAGGATAGTGGGGTTTGGCTTTAGATATATACTGCTTGTGGATGTGATATCTGACGTTAAAATGTCCATTAACCTTTCCCCAATCCCAGAGCTCCAAATGCTTGTTGGGATGCATTTCCCATTATCCCCAGCCCACATGACAGATAATTAAAAGTGATAGTTTTTTCCCCCGTGTTGGTTGTTATTGTTCAAAAACATGTGGGGACCCAAACTGGTTTAAAACATAAGAGCAGTGGCCACTAGGTAAATAATAATAATAATTGGCTCTCTGTATCCACTGATTCTCAGTCCCTGGATTCAACAACCCTTTGAAGACAGTTATAAGGCTGATGTCGCTCTCCATGAAAATGAGTTTGACACTTCTGACCCAGAACTTTCATTGCAAAAATGTTATCTCTTCCTTTTGTTTCTGTTTTAACATATGGTTTGAAAGATTAGGGGCAGAGCTTAGAAAACCAACTTCCTGGCCATATTGGTTAGGAGATTATGGAAGTTGTAGTCCCCAAAAGTAATTTTCAGATTCTTCTTTGGGAGTGTATGCATTACCCATCTTCCTCTGATATTATATTAATTACATGTTTGCATGCTAGTCTTGCTATTCTAGTCAGCTTTGTTCAGATGTAAACAGGACATGAAGATATCAGACTAAGCAAAACATTGCATTTGATCAGAAGACCAGTTATGGTTGTAGTAGTTAGGTCCAGATTGACTTGATTTGTATGTGATATGCTTCATTGGGGTGGGTTAGACATGTGCTGCTAGGGTTTTACATACTTGCTTGGCTGTCTTGGTAAGTGACATCTATCCAGTGCAGTTATTATTTTCCTTTCCCAGGGATATAAAGGAATTACATGCTTCATAGTAGATCGTAACACAGAAGGCCTGCATGTGGAAAAGAAAGAGAATAAACTGGGGATCAGAGCAACATCTACATGTCCTGTCACATTTGACAATGTAAAGGTAGAGTATTCTTATTTTAAAGTTCTGCAGAATTTGATTTGGTCACAATGTCATGAATCAATTCAATGGGCTACAATTGTAAAGTTTATTTATTTGCTTTATTTCTACCTGGCTCTATCTCACCCTGAAGGGGACTCAGAGCAGTTAATATGATTTTTGAAGTGTAATGGCATATTGCAGATTGTTTTTTGTGGAGTTATTGTGTTGTCTTTTCTGTGCCACAAAGTATACAGTATTATTAATAGGTCTCAGAAGAGCATAATCTTTAACCTTTGTACTGCACACACTTCTGAAATGTTCTTGTCAGTCAAAAGCAATACATATTTTGTCTTGTCGAAGGCTTTCATGTCCGGAATCATGGGTTGTTGTGAGTTTTCCGGGCTGTATAGGCCATGTTCCAGAAGCATTCTCTCCTGACGTTTCACCCACATCTATGGCAGGCATTCTCAGAGGTTGCGAGGTATATTGGAAACTAGGAAAGGCAATTTTATACATCTGTGGAAAGTCCAGGGTGGGAGAATGCACTCTTGTCTGTATGAGGCAAGTGTGAATGTTGCAATTGGCCAGTTTGATTAGCATTGAATAGCCTTGCAGCTTCAAAGCCTGGCTGCTTCCTGCCTGGGGGAATCGTTTGTTGGCAGGTTTTAGCTGGCCCTGATAGTTTCCTTTCTGGAGTTCCCTTATCTTCTGAGTGTTATTCTTTATTTACTGTCCTGAATGCAATATTGAGGAACAATGAGAAGATGATTTGTTTGTTCTTTCAAGTCATTTCTGGCTTATGGTGACCTTATCATAGCATTTTCTTGGCAAGCTTAGTTTGCAATTGCTTTCCTCTGCAGCTGAGCAAATGTGACTTGCCCAAGGTCGCTCAGTGAGTTTCCATGTCTAAGCAAAGATTAAAACTCTTATTTCCATAATCATAGTCCAACAACATCCAACACACTATCCATGCTGACTCTCATTTTTAAAATGTTTTTGCCAGCCAAAGCAATACATCATTTGCTTTACTTCTTGAATGCTGTACAGTGACTTAAAACAACATCTGGCTGTGAAGAGCAGGGGACGACTAGTTATTACAGTCTAATTTTTGTTTAATCCTCAGGTTCCTGAGAGTAATATAGTGGGACAGTTTGGAAAGGGCTATAAATATGCAATTGAAATGCTCAATACGGGAAGAATTGGGATATCTGCCCAGGTAAGTACCTGTTTTCTATTCTTGAGCCTAGTAGTGTATTTACCTATTCTGTGTACTTTTATAGTATGCCATCTACATATTAGAACAAGATACAGAAGAACTGGAGGGGAAAAGATCTCTTATATAAGCAGTATAAAAAGATGAAAAAAAAATCCTTCACAATTATGCTATGGTAAATAAGACCGCTAACAGGGAAGGGGGTAGAGTTTTTATTGTATTATGTCTTAAACACATTTTAATATTTTTTGTAGCTTGTGTTTTGTAAATAGAAATTGAATGTGTGCCTTAACTTTTCTACTAACAGTTTTAAAGTAGCATTGTTTATTTTAAGTATGCCACCTTGAATCTTATGCTGGGAGAAAGATGGGATATAAACTCACTCACTTACAGCAACAACAGAGTATGTTTACACTGTAGAATTAATTATTGACATCACTTTCATTGACATGCTTAATGCTATGGAATCCTGGAAATTGTAGTCTTACATGGTCTCTGCTTAACAGTACTGACACCTCACCAAACACCAAATCCCAGGATTCCATAGCATCGAGTCATGGCAATTATAGTGGTGTCAAACTGCATTCATGCTACAGTATAGATCAGTGGTTCTCAACCTGTGGGTGCTCAGGTGTTTTGGCCTACAACTCCCAGAAATCCCAACCAGTTTACCAGCCGTTAGGATTTCTGGGAGTTGAAAGCCAAAACATCTGGGGACCCACAGGTTGAGAACCACTAGTGTAGATCCATCCAAGGCTTGCCTTGATTTTAACAGGACTGAGAAGCTGTTCAGCCTAACTGGTAATTTTTGTGTGTGTGGTTTATTCACAGATGCTGGGATTAGCACAGGGATGTTTTGACCAAACGATCCCATATATCAAGCAGAGAAATCAATTTGGGAAAAGCATATTTGAATTTCAGGTATTGATTGGTACATTCTGTAAAACGTGTCTAACCATAAAGAAGAAATGTTTAGTATAGGCAGCTTGTTATCACTAAAATATTGTAAGTGTCTTACAGCTACCCATCTCTAGTCACTTTCGAAGAATATATCACTAAAACCAGTTTCCCCATTGCTATGTAGTACAACAAAACCCAAGCAACAATATGTTCGGGGTTGTAGATATAAACTGAAGCTTTACCACTGTTTCTGAACCAAAATATACCCTGCAGTATAATAAAGTGTCACCCAGGTTTGTGTAATAAGTAACAGTACCTTTATTTCAGTTCAAAAGATCAAACTGGACAATATATATAGCAGTCTCTCTGAATTCTTACAGAGAACAGAGGGAATAAACAGTTCTTTTAAACAGTCTTTAAATATGCCTCATCTGCCTTGGAAATAATCAGGCTTCAAAGACTTGGCAGCCATTTCCTTCCTAACTGTTTCCAATATCTCAGCAGCAAGCCAGAGACATAAGCCAATCAGAATTCTGGCTCCTGACTGGCTCAGCCAATCAGCTGCTGACACATACCTTTCCAGTCAACCAATTTCATCATGGGTGCCTTTTACAAATCCTCACATAATACAATTAGCAACCATAACATTATATAATAATAATAATAATAATAATAATAATAATAATAATAATAATAATAATTTTATTTTTATACCCCGCCCCATCTCTCCGAAGGGACTCGGGGCGGCTTACATAGGGCCAAGCCCGGACATCAAACAAAGCAATAAAACAAGTCAATCAACAATAAAACAGGTCATAAAAGATCACATACAATAAATATGATAAAATCTTGGGTTGGCTCCAAAAAAAACTGGGCAAAAAGTGCAAGTTGTGTTACATTACTTTATTATTTACTTGATTGTCCTACTGTCATTGTCATAATACATTTTGGATTAGATGTTTGTATTCCACCTTTTGTGCATGCAGTCTACAATTCTATGCAGTCTTACCTAGAAGTCAGGACCACTGAATATACTTCTGGTGGAAAACGCAAGAGATCAAAGTGTCATTTATTCATAAGATCAAGATCTTGGTATGTTATTGTCAGTCAAGGAAAAAAGGCTAAATTTGTCTTGTCATTTGTGTTCTTTTGTGGGCCTTATTCCTCCCAAGGGAATGCAACATCAGATCGCTCACGTGGCTACACAGATTGAAGCCGCAAGATTGTTGACCTATAACGCAGCCCGCCTTGCAGAAACAGGAAAACCTTTTATAAAGGAGGCAAGCATGGCCAAGTATTACACAGCTGAGGTAAATTAGTCTTGTTCTATTTTTGTTTTCTTCATGCTGGAGCATAACGAAGCTCGACTTTGACATTTACTTTGTGCATCTTTAAATATAGTTTTCTCCAATATGAGAATAAAATTCTAAATGACCGTGAAAAAAATATGTTTACGTTCAAGGATGTATTGGCTTGCATTCAAAAACTAGTTTAGATATTGCTAATGAGGTTTTGGCTTGGAACTCTTCCCCATGCTGTGTGTTAAGGGGGGCAAGTGGTTTGCTACTGTTTGAGAGAAAAAGAGCTCCAAAGTACATTGTACATTGCCTGAAACCCAGGCAGCAGGATGCAAAAAGACTCTTAAGTTTTATAACAGAATAATTATATGACGTATCTTATTACTGCAACCATTTGTTCTACAGCTATGTATAAATTTTTAATCGTGTCAGAAGAGACTTGAGAACATACTGCAAGTTTTTATATTATTTTATATTATATTTTATACTGTATTTAATTGGTTGCAATATATTTTTATATGTTGTTGTTTTTAATGATGTATCGGCATCGAATTGTTGCCAATTGTACGCCGCCCTGAGTCCCTCCGGGTGAGAAGGGCGGGATAGAAATATTTGAAATAAATAAATAAATAAATGAAATAAAGTTGCTTCTGGTGTGAGAAAATTGGCCGTCTACAGAGATATTGCCCAAGGGAGAGAGCAAATCTTTAGAAGATGAGGTTGTATGCCATAGAGCAGCGGTTCTCAACCTTTTTTGACCAGGGCCCACTTTAACCAAGGCCCACTTTGAACAGGAACCACTTTGACCAGGTACCATTCTCCAACATTAGTACCAAAAAGGTTACGAATCAGTTTTTGGTCAACTTTAGATTCGGTTTGGTTATTTAGGGTGTTGATTCAGAAAATTGCATTGGATAGACCACATCAGCTCTATTTTCTGATACAGAACATATGCCATCGAGCAGTTGCCATATTCTCACCCACAGAAAACCATATTTAAAAATCTATGTGGTCTATCCAATGCAAAGGCCAACTCTGCGGAAAGGCACGGAAATAAAATAAAGAGGAAGGAGTTTTGCGGACCGGATTTTCGGTCTCGTGACTCACTGCTGGGTTGTGGCCTACAGGTTTAGAACCACTGCCATAGAAGAAGAAGAAAGATATAAGATTAAATTATTTGCCCAGATTTCTAACACAGATCAAGGCTCAATGTTGAAAAGGGGCTCTTTAGAGAAAGCAAGGCAATGGATAGCAATGCTAAGACCCTGACTTTGACTGATTACATTTACATCTTTCTCCTGGCATAAGGTCCAAGGTGGCTTACAGTGAGGTTAAAACAAGATATGGCTTGGATACTGCTTTTTATGTTAATCACAACATATATTGTATATACTCGAGTATAAGCCTAGTTTTTCAGCCCTTTTTTTAAGACTGAAAAAGCCCCCCTCGGCTTATACTCGGGTGAGGGTCCTGGTTGGATTATATTTGGGTCAGTTTATACTCGAGAATATATGGTACATTTATTATTTTTCTCTATTATTGTTGCTACTATTATTTATTTTACTCTTTTTTATTAATAATAATAATACATTTATGATTTCACTGATATTATTATTATTGCATTTATTATTTTACTATATTTATTATTATTTTTATTATTTTCCTGTATTGTTAATTATTATTATTATTATTATTATTATTATTACATGTATTAGTTTACTCTATTATTATTAAAAGGATACATAAGTACATTTACATTGAAGAAGATGAGAATAATGATTTGATCAGAGTTGGACAGTCTTATCTTAAATTTGAGCTTTATGTAAATATTCAAAAACATTTAACCTACTGACGCCTCAATTAATGTAATTTTATTGGTATCAATTTTTATTTCTGAAATTTACCACCCTCGGCTTATACTGGAGTCAATGTTTTCCCAGTTTTTTGTGGTAAAATTAAGTGCCTCGGCTTATATTCGGGTTGGCTTTTCCTCGAGTATATACGGTAATTAACCCCTTTTTCTTTCAATGAAGCAGCACTAATTATTTGCTTTGGGAAAATGGAGGAGTCCACATGCTGCTTATTGCTTTAGAACCGGGTGGGTAATCTACAGCTCTCCAAATGTTATTAAAATGTAATTCCCATCATTCGTTGCCAGCATAGCCAACAGTAAGTAATACTAGAAGTTGCAGTTCAGAATCATGTAGAGAGTCATCTTAAGTACAATGAATTATTTTGCAGACCATAGAACTTTCTTTCCATACCAAATAACTCTTCAATAACTTTAAGGGATTGCATTAACAGTCTGAATATCACCCATATAAAATGCACTCCCATCCATGTTTGTCCAGAATTAATTTCCATAGCGATGTACATTCTAGAACTTTTAAGTTATTGAACAATTCAATATCCAGTCATAAAGCTGGCATCATCCCAGATAGCACTTTTTGTCCTTTAACTTGTCATCCATAACATTTATATTTACATTCATTTATTTCGAACACACATAATCACTTTGTGTAATTGCTGAAGCTGGCTATCATTATTCAGTGAGCAATGTATGCATGTGGGTTTTTTTGTTATTTGTTTTCTTCACAGCCAAATCTAAAATAATTAGCATCATGCCTGTTATCCATTCTGTAGGTTGCAACTCTGACGACAAGTAAATGTATTGAATGGATGGGTGGAGTTGGCTTCACAAAAGATTATCCTATTGAGAAATATTACAGGGACTGCAAAATTGGTAAGCAGAGGGTTTGCCTATTGTATTTTGCTTTCATGGGATTTGTTGAATAATCAGAAAGTTTTCAGCAGGACGTTTTCCATTGTCTCATTTCCATCAACGTTTTTCAATATCAAATATGTAACACAATAAAAGTTAGTTTGTGAGTCAGTTTTTATAAGCTTAACCAAATATTGGGTTCATGGTCTCTCTCCCAGGGCCCTTCCACACAGCCATATAACCCAGAATATCAAGTCAGAATAACCCACAATATCTGCTTTGAACTGAGTTATCTGAGTCCACACTGCCATATATCCCAGTTCAAAGCAGATAATGTGGGATTTTATTCAGCTGTGTGAAAGCGGCCCCTAAGACACTGCAGACAAATTGAATACATTTTGTTAATTGCCCAGAATTAGAATGTAGATGAAATACAGTGTTGTTCA
Organism: Anolis carolinensis; assembly: GCF_035594765.1. Taxonomy (NCBI): domain Eukaryota; kingdom Metazoa; phylum Chordata; class Lepidosauria; order Squamata; family Anolidae; genus Anolis; species Anolis carolinensis. The sequence continues at coordinate 194,150,420 of NC_085843.1, forward strand.
CTTCTTATATCGATTCCACAGATATGAGACTATATAGTCTCATTACTGAAATTGATGTGCTTATCTGATGCTCATGAAATTAGTGCCTAAATCTGAATACAACACAAGTCTGTATGAATACTGCTGTCTCTTATTAATGAGTCACTCTAATGTCCATTTAATAGTATCATGTGCAATATGATGTGAACAGAGTTCATGGGAGTCCATATTTAAAAATACAAGTTGTTTTTGTTAATATGTCTTTGTATTTTTTCTTAATGATAAAATTTCAAGCCCACCTTAGAGTCTGTGTGCAATGATTAACAGATACAGAAATTATTCTATAGAATTTTTAACCCTACTTTGTGGTACATTATAGGATTTTTAACTCTGCTTAGATTACATATTGAATCTTTGCTTCATGATAGGGTATTATTTACTAAAAAGAGCTTTAATCCCTGTTTATATGTTTCCTTGATTTATTTGTCTCCCTGATGATTTGTTTCAGGCACCATATATGAAGGAACGTCAAATATACAGTTGAACACCATTGCAAAATGTATTGCTCCAGAATACTAAAGTGTAATGACTGTTACAATAATTGTTGTCAATGGTTGTTACAATATTTGTTTCACAGAAAGTTTGAAACATCTTGCCTTAACTGATGATATTATAGGTTATATCTCCTTATTATAATTATTTTTACCACAGAAATGCCCAAATTGTGTCTATTTTATATCCTTGAATAAGATTGCAATGGACTGGATTGGTCACCAGCAATGCATTATGTATTTCCTTCAGATTGTAATAAAAGGAAAATTATTCCTACCTAGCACTTTTAAAAAATCTTCCTGATTTTGAACGCACATGCTTGAAGACTACAGAATGAATAACTTTATTTGTTTTTTGCCTGGTGAAATTTATCAAAGGTGCTTTGCTTTATTAATAAGTTTTCTTAAAGTCTTTTGCATTGAATGTGAGTTGCTTATCCAGATAAATGAACATTGTTAAATGTGAATTTATGATAAAGCTTAAGTATCTCTTATCAAAATGCTTGGCACCACATGTGTTCTGTATTTCTGATTTCTTTTTCAATACTTGCATATACATACTGAGATATCTTGAAGATGGAACCTAAGTTCAAAAATGAAATTCATTTACCGGTATGTTTCATGTGCACCTTATATACATTGTCTTAAGGTAGTTTTGTATACAATATTTTAATGTTGTCGTTTACTACATCACCTACCCTATGAAGCCTCCAAACCCCTTTGGGCAAATAGGATTGAATGGAAAGCCGCCTCGGTTTAACTATCCACATCCTATTTGCTCTATTTGGGATTCAAAATGGCACAAGAATCCCTGAAGCAAAGATTGCGGGATATTGCCCTGGGAGAGCTTAGAGCCTGCTCAAACTCACCATGCTCCCCCAGAGTTTTAAACTTACCATATAGAGAGCCGTTTAAGATATGCAAATACCTAAAAAGCCTTACAGTGATCAAATATTGCAGATTCTTTACAAAGGCGAAATTAAATGTATTTCCCTCAGAGTTACTAAGAGGCAGACTGTCTGGAATTCCTTACTCCCAAAGACTATAGCCCTGTGAGAGAAATGAAGTAGAAACAATAGAATACATTTTATTGCAATGCCGCTATTACACAGTGCAACATAGCCAACTTTTATATCCAGTTGTGTCCCGCATGACCACTATTCCCCGCAGGGGATTGTGAGATATCTTTTAAAAAACAAGTGCCATAGGGTGACCCTCATAGTAGAAAAATTCCTCATAGTGGCAACAAGACTGAGAAAGAAAGTAACCTTGGATAAGGATATTACTTGAAACTATGTATATTAATCTTGGACAGCGTACTTCTCCCGAGATGCGAGAATTTATTAATGACTGTGTAACACTCCTAGGCAGCGTGAACACTGGGAACCAACACGGCGGCCAATAAACAATCTAATATCTTTATTAAAGCAATAAAAGCTTCAAACAAAAATAAGCAGAATAGATAGTCAAACAATTGACTTTTTAGAAAAGATCAGAATTAGTCCAAACAATGAAAGTTTTATGTCCAATATTAGAGTCCAAAGTCCAAAATCCAATAACCGAAACACACTCAAACTTATTGGAAGTTTGAGTGGGGAAAAGAGCAAAGTTCCTCAGGAAGGTACTTGAAGTAATAGTCCAGAACAAGGTTTCAAGGCAAGGCAAGGCTGTTCATGATCGATCTGAAATGCAGTCCAAACTTGGCAAGGGATGAGGCACAACGCCCGGTCTACTCGAGAGTAAGTGCGCCAGCAGGCCGCTCGGAAGTTCAGGATCAAGAGACGATGTATTCTTCACTCAAAAGTTCAGTTGACACCGCAACAGAGATTCTCTGCACAGAACTTTTATTAAAGTCCAAGTGCTCCCCCAAAGCAGGTGCGAGACTACCCAAATGTTCCCAAGAGAAACGAGCTGCTAACAACGAGGCGCCAGATGCCTGCCTCCCCAAATGTTCCCAAGAGAACTGGCTTAGCCACAATATCCTCGCTCTGCTAATCCCACACTTCTCCTTAAACTTTGTCTTTGAGAGTGATCTGTTTGGAAAGTAGCCCTTCTATCAAATTCTAAACTCTCCGGAGATCCGGGAAGAGCCGGCAACATTTCAAGGGCATTCCTAATTGGCTCTGGCTCTGCAATGTCAACAGGAGACATCTGGAAAGGGACTGAATCTTGCTGAGGTGGGAAAAAACCCAAATCCTCTTCAGTTTGATCAGCAATGGCTGTGGGATCAGGGGGCAAAGGTGCCTGAGACATCACAGACTGTTTGTTCACTGATGGATCTATGGACTATAATAAAACTATGTATAATGTTGTGGATGAAACAGAGCTTTGGAAACATTGAACCATCAGAAAGCAAAGGTGAATCGTCAGAAAACAAAACTCAGACACCCATATTGACAACTTTGAATTTTGGAATTCCAGATAAAGAATACTCAACCTGTAGAGAATTTGATGTCTAATCGCCCATGTGTGAAATGTCTGAAATTTTGTTCATACAAGAGTGATAGCCTTTAATAGTTTTCAAAGCAACAGCAACATTTGGAATATCAGTAGATGAAACCATATAAATAGTTCTATTTTTGGAGAGAATGGTTCGATTTTATTCCATGAAAATAACTGATAGATTTCAAATCCCATCAGTCTCAGGTCTAGCCAAGCTTCAGCTCCCATGAGTCCCTATCACCAGTGAGGGAGGATGCTATGAGTTTGAATACAGTCAGATCCAGAGAGCCATGTGTTTCCCACCCACAATCAATGCTGTGGCTCTCTTAATCAGTCAGGAAAGCTCAGCCTTCTTGTTGGCTTGCAACTCCTATCATTCCTATCCTGCATAGTTGAAACCCTACCAGTATTTTAAGTTGGATCATGAAGGTTATGCGTATCAAGTTTTGTGCATATCCATCAAGCCATGTAGGAGCTCTTGTCTCTCTATAGAGATGGTTGAGTTTTGAGGAAAGTAACCGCCTTTCATTTGGCATTGTTGATATTAATTATGCTTTTCATAGCCAACCAAAGCATAGCATTCAATGCAGTTCTCATGGCTAAAGATTACTAAATCATTTGCTTATGAATACAATTAATTTTGATGCATTGAGCTGTTCTCAATGTTCACTGAAATGGATGCGCCCTAGGATATTGTAGTAGGGTAAGTTGGAAAGTTTTTTGCCTCCAAAATATTTGTAGATAAGGTTATTTACAGATTGGTACTGGTAGTCCACAAGTTACAAACACCTAACTTACATATGATTCCTATTTACAAAAAGGGGCAACAGGAGGTGAGAAATCTACCCCCTAAGAAGGGAAAAGTTGACTGCACTGAAGCTTTATCGCCAATCTCTGTTTCTCTGACAACCCCAAATTTTCAAAATTCAATTATCACAGGGACAGAAAGTGACGTGAACTCTTCTTAACGGGCACAAACAGCAAAACAAACATTACAAGGATTTTGATCCTTCTCTATCCTATGTAAAACTGGGAGAAATTGGCTGGAATTAAACTATAAAAAATACCTGTTTTGATTTACATACAAATTCAACTTAACAAACATGGAGATCCTATCCTGTTTTTAACTTGGGGACTACCTGTACTTAGATGTGTAGCATTAAGACATAAAAATATTGAATACTGTGTGTCACAATCTCAGTATGCACAAATGTTGCTTGTAAAGCCTGAGGTATGTTTTCTATTAAGGTCAGTGGGTCTATATTGGCTTCTGTCTATATTTGCTTATAGTTGCTGTATTTCAGTCCTTTCTTCCTGTACCAGTATTTATTTATCTGTTTATTTACTGTATTTATATAATGCTTTTCTCACCCCTGGGGGGACTCAAAGCGGTTTACAGCATACTAATGGCAAAATTCAATGCCAAACATACATCATAATATCTAAACCAGGGGTCTTCAAACTTTTTAAGCTGAGGGCCGGTCCACAATCCTTTTGACTGTTGAGGGGCCGGATTATCATTTGAAAGAGAATACAAACAAATTCTGATGCACACTGCATATGTCTTATTTACAGTGCAAAAACAACAACAACAAGTACAATGAAATAACAATACAATATTTAAAAATAAAAACAAATTTAACCAACATACATTTATCAGGATTTCAATGGGAAGTGTAGTCCTGCTTCTGGCCAATGAGATAGTCAAGTTAATTAGGGTTGTTGTTGTTGTTGTTGTTGTTGTGTGCCTTCAAGTCATTTCAGACTTTGGGTGAGCCTAAGTCTAAAATTTATTTATTTATTTATTTATTATTTACTGCATTTATTTACTACATTTGTATGACACCCTTCTCACCCCAAAGGGGACTCAGAGTGGCTTACAAATTATATGTACATACAATATATTATATTATTAGCATAGCACAATATCAGCATTATATATTACTACATTGAACTATACCACTATACTGTAATATTATTAGTAATATTATGTGTAATATAGAATATATAATTAATATTATTATATGGTATTATTATTAGTGTTATATTGTATTACATAATATTATTTTCAATATTATATGTATATACAATATATTATATTATAAAACTGAGGGCGGGGGCCAGGTAAATGACCTCGGAGGGCCGCATCCGGCCCCTGGGCCTTAGTTTGGGGACCCCTGATCTAAACAATAACATATAACTATGAGTTAAAATCATTGAGATTATTAAACGTAAGACATTTAAATATTAAGTCATAGAATTAAAACATCCTAGTATAAACATTAAAAGCACATGATCCAAAATCATAAACCGAAGCCATTCCAATTGTCAATTGCACATATTCCCTAGTTATTTCATGCCCTGCATTATTTTACTGGCCATAGGCTTGGTCCCACAACCATGTCTTTGTTTTCTTTCCGAAGGCCAAGAGGGAGGGCACTGATCTAATCTCACTGGGGAGAGAGTTCCAGAGCCAAGGAGCCACCACTGAGAAGGCCCTGTCTCTCGTCCCCACCAACCGCACTTGTGAAGGAGGTGGGACCGAGAGTAGGGCCTCCCCAGAAAATCTTAACCTCCATGATGGTTCATAGAGGGAGATACATACAAACAGCTAAGGCCAGCACTTTGAATTGTGCTCAGTAGTAGACTGGCAGCCAGTGGAGCTGACGTAACAAGGGAGTTGTATGCTCCCTGTACGCCGCTTCGGTGAGAAATCTGGCTGCCACTAATTGGATAACTTGAAGCTTCCAAAAAAATCTTCAAAGGCAACCCAACATAGAGCACATTGCAGTAGTCTATTTAAGATGTAACAAGAGCGTGGACCACCATGGCCAAATCTGGCTTCTCAAGGTACGGGTGCAACTGGCGCACAAGTTTTATTTTTGTGTTTGTATATATACCCTGTTTTAACTATACCATATCTGAAATTTCAACATAACGAGGAGTTTCTGATGTTACATTATACATTGCTTTTTCTATCATTGCATTTGTATGATAATCATTTAAGAAATATGCTTTTAATAGTAAATATTGATATCACAGGTTGAAAAAAATAGTAATTAAATTTGCATACAAGAGTCCCGTACAATCAAGAGGGAATATTATTATATAATATTTACTGGGCTTTACAGGGGGGGGAAACCATTAGGTTTAGAGGTATTCACGCAGATATATTTTCTTGTACTAGTAGGACACGTCCCAACCTTGTGAGATTTGCTGTTGTTAAATCAGAAGTAATATTAGACCATTCTGAAGAACACATTGCTGGTCAAGTGCCTGTTCTAGGAGAGAGAGAGAGAGCAGAGCTCTTGTACATTAAATTCTCCCAGCCTTCTACTCTGTGAGACAAAGAGGATGCTTCTCTCTTTGGATGTTCTTTCAGGAACAAAAGAATCCAAGAACAGTGGAAGGGAGCTAGTATTTTCAGGATAGTATGTAGGGATGTACAGTGTGTAATAAAGCAAGCTCATTAGGTGTTTGGTTTCCAGGGTGCACAGAAGAACTGAGCACAGAAGTGAGAAAAAAAAACTTTGAAATGGAATTTGTATAATTTTGAAAGTTTTGTCTGTCTGGTATAAAGCTCCCAGACCCCTTTATAAGAAAATAGGAGGGAGTATCTCAAATGGATCTATATTATCAGAGCTGAAATAATAAAATAATAAACTTTATTTGTATACTGCCCTATCTTCCCAAAGGGACTAAGAGCAGTTTCCAACATGTAAAGCAAACATTCAATTTCCAGAAAGAAACCATATAGACAATAAATGAAATAGACACATTCAACAATAGAACACAACATAGTTACTTTGTTAAAACACACTAAAAGTAAAAATAAAATATGTTAAAAACCCATCTCATTGTAGCTCAATCAGTAAAAGGTTCAACAAGGGGGCCGGGCTGTGGCGCAGGCTGGTTAGCAGCCAGCTGCAATAAATCACTCTGACCAAGAGGTCATGAGTTCGAGGCCAGCCCATGTCGGGGTGAGCACCTGACAATTAAAAATAAAATATAGCCCCTGCTCGTTGCTGACCTCAGCAACCTGAAAGATAGTTGCATCTATCAAGTAGGAAATTTAGGTACCACTTATATGTGGGGAGGCTAATTTATGTCACCATAAAAATCATCTAGCCGCCGTTGGAACAAGGAAGTTGCTGTCGCAGTGGATGATGAAGCAGCTGCTCCCGCTGTGGCCGGAATCAAGCATACCCTCAGGAAGCTGGAAGCTGGAGAAGGTTTAAATTGCCTCTGCGTCTGTCTCTGTCTCTGTTCTATGTTATATGGCATTGAATTTTTACCTTATATATGTACAGTGTGATCCGCCCTGAGTCCCCTTTGGGGTGAGAAGGGCGGAATACTGTAAATAAATAAATAAACAAACAAACCAGTGGCCAGGATTACAAGATGAATGTGGCCAAATATAAAAGCTGGGATAAGGATAGTGCAACAACGTACCATTGGTCTGGGGAAGTGGATAAAGTGCAGGACAGTGTGCTGTCTGGGTTAACTATGGAATGGACCTAGGGACTAATCATTCTCGAACGTTTGCTGGAACATCCAGGTTTTCAAGTCCCTATGAAAGGAGGACAGTGTGGGAGTTTGCCTGATCTCTCTGGGGAGGACGTTCCAGAGACGGAGCCACCACCGAGAAGGCCTTCTTCCTCGTCGCCACCTGCCTCCCCGGCAGAAAGTCTGTGCCAGTTCATAAGGGGAGATACAATCTCGAAGATAGGTAGGGCCCAAATCGTTTAAGGCAAACGAATTTAGGTATGGCATTAGGGAACTGCACGTGAATAGAAACCAATTTGAGTAGATTTAGACGCACTGACTTGGAACGATCACTATTTTCTTGTGCCTTTTTTGAGCATCGAGCTACTGATCACCGGGAACAATTAATATAAGATAAAGGCTAAGGAATCTTTTAATCTACAAAGAACCATTAACCCATGGGAACAATCAGGTTCTTCAGATGATAGTGGGCAGAATCAGAATCAAATATGGACAGATCCATGCCTGTTTTCTTTCACTGAAAGAAGTTGAGTGGGAACTTTATTCCCTGTCCAAGTTAGTACAAAACCAAAGCTCAAGACTGTCACCCAGTAAAGACCAGACCCAGGTGGTGTAGTGATTTGAGTGTTGGACTGTAGACCAGGAGTGTAATCCACAATCAGCCATGGAACTCTACTGGGTGATCTTGGACAAATTACCGTATATACTCGAGTATAAGCCGACCCGAATATAAGCCGAGGCACCTAATTTTACCACAAAAAAACTGGGAAAACATTGAGTCCAGTATAGGCCGAGATACCAATAGAATTACATTAATTGAGGCATCAGTAGTTTAAATGTTTTTGAATCTTTACCTCAAACTGTTATTTAAGATATGACTGTTCAACTCTGATTAAATCATTATTTTCATCTTCTTCAATGTAAATGTGCTTATGTATACTTTTAATAATAATAGAGTGAAATAATAAATATAATAGTAGTAATAATGCAGTAAAATAATAAATGTAATAATAAAGTAAATGTTTTCCCCTGACATTAAGTCTAGTCATGTCCGACTCTGGGGGTTGGTGCTCTTCTCCATTTCTAAGCCGAAGAGTCGACGTTGTCCGTAGACACCTCCAAGGTCATCTGGCCGGCATGACTGCATAGAGTAAAATAATAAATGTATTATTAATAATAAAAATAGAGTAAAATAATAAATGTAACAATACCAACAATAATAGAGAAAAATAATAAATATACCATATATACTTGAGTATAAGCCGACCTAAATATAAGCCCACCAGGACCCTCACCTGAGTACCCTGTTTCCCCTAAAATAAGACATCCCCTGAAAATAAGACCTAGTAGAGGTTTTGCTGAATTGCTAAATATAAGGCCTCCCTGAAAGTAAGACCTAGCAAAGTTTTTGTTTGGAAGCATGCCCAACGAACAGAACACCAGAGCATGCAAGATCGGTAAATGTACATACCATAGAGTGTTGTACATGGAAATAATGGTAGTAACAAGAAATTCTTGATAGGATTCACAGTTTGTCTGGTTATGCTGGTTTGTGATGACAACTACTGTACAGTATATAATAAATGTTCATTTTTTTGTTCAACAATAAATGTGAGTTCTTCTTCATGGAAAAATAAGACATCCCCTGAAAATAAGACCTAGAGCATCTTTGGGAGCAAAAATTAATATAAGACACTGTCTTATTTTCGGGGAAACACGGTATAAGCTGAGGAGGGTTTTTTTCAGTCCTAAAAAAGGGCTGAAAAACTAGGCTTATACTCGAGTATATATAGTATATATTATCTTAGTCTCAGAAGAAGGCAATGGCAAACTCTTTTTGAACAAATGTTGCTGGGAAAATAGATTCACGTTATTGTTGGTATAAATTACATAAATCAAATTTATTTAGGCTTCTACATAAATGTATAAAATCCAGATTGTCTACTTTGAATTGGATTGTATGACAGTGTAGATCCATGTAATCCAGTTCAACGCAGGTAATGTGGATTATCTGATTTGATAATCTGGATTATATGGCAGTGTACAATGGGCCTTTAAAGCATACAATTTCTTTTCATGTCAGGAGTGACTTAAGAGACTGCAAGTCGCTTCTGATGTGAGATAATTGGCTGTCTGCAAGCACATTGCCCAGGGGGCACCTGGGTGTTTGATAATTTTATTGATGTTTTTATCATCCTTGTGGGAGGCTTCTCTCATGTCCCCGCATTGAGCTGGAGCTGATAGAGGGAGCTCATCCATGCTCTCCCCAGGTTGGATTCGAACCAGCAACCTTCAGGTCAGCAACCCAAGCTTCAAGTCATCAGTCCTGCCAACACAAGGGTTTAACCCACTGCACCATCAATGCGAAGAGCTGAATGACCTCCCTATCTCTCACAAATGATGCTGTCTTAAGGTGCATCTACACTGTAGAATTAAGGCTGCTCAGTCATGGAAACCCACTAGGTAATCTTGGACAAAACACACACTCTTGGACTTTGAGAAGGCAAAGGCATACCTCTGAACAAAATTTGCCAAGGACTCCCCATCTTAGTATTGTCTTGTTACAAACAATGTGAAGGCACACAACACCAAGAGTACATATATGTACAGCAGACCAAAATGAAAAATAAATGTGTGCATTCTGATTCAAATAGAAGTAGAAATGACAAATCTGTTGATATTTTTCATCTGGTGACCATCCTCTAATCTCCATTGATTTAAAGAAATTAGAACAAGTATAAACATAATTGAATAAAAACAGGATAGGTCAGGAAGTGAGCACTGGCAATAAGAATTATTACTGCAATCCGATGGAAGATGCTAGTTTGGTTCTTAAGGAACAATCTGAGCTTTCTTTAGTCAAAGGTGATAGCTTCCCAGAATCTTTGATTTGGAGGGGAAAAAATCCTATAATATTTACCCATTATTTGCCAGGAATATGGACTAAATTCTTGTTATGTAAAGGTAAAGGTTTCCCCTGACGTTAAGCCCAGTCGTGACCGACTATGGGAGTTGGTGCTCATCTTCATTTCTAAGCCGAAGAGCCGGCGTTGTCCATAGACAACTCCAAGGTCATGCATTACCTTCCCGCCAGAGCGGTACCTATTGATCTATTCACATTTGCATGTTTTCGAACTGCTAGGTTGGCAGGAGCTGGGGCTAACAGCAGGCGCTCATTCCACTCCTGGGATTTGAACCTGGGACCTTTTGGTCCGCAAGTTCAGCAGCTCAGCACTTTAACACACTGTGCCATCAGGGGCCCCAAATGCTTGTTACTAAAACATAAACATTAAAAATTGTTTAGTGATAACGTCTATTGGATTACAGGTTGGCACACTAGGTATCAGCAGATAATTAACTCAACTTTCAGCTTTCATGGAGAAATCAGCATGCCTTTTAATGCCCTTTTAAGAATTAAATATGTCTTTGCTTCTTGTGGTTGAGGGGTTCTTTTTCCTCTGATTAGTTCACTTAAGAGCCAAACCTTTTTATCTGCATCATTTTATCGTGGAGTCATCATAAATTGGCAGATGACTTGAAAGCACTGACACATTTTAGGCAGAGGACTATGATAGCATTTTTAAAAAATCAAAACAAAATAAGACAATTTTAATTGAACTCTCAGATGAGATATATATTCAACAACTATATAAAATGAAACTTTGTTGTTTATTCGTTCAGTTGCTTCCGACTCTTCATGACCTCATGGACCAGCCCATGCCAGAGCTTCCTGGCCACCCCCTTCAAGGTCAAACCAGTCACTTCAAGGATACCATCCATCCATCCATCTTGCCCTTGGTCGGCTCCTCTTACTTTTTCCTTCCATTTTCTCCAGTATCATTATCTTCTCCAAGCTTTCCTGTATTCTCATAATGTGGCCAAAGTACTTCATCTTTGCCTGTAATAGCCTTCCCTCCAGTGAGCACTCAGGCATTATTTCCTGGAGGATGGACTGGTTGGATCTTCTTGCGGTCCAAGGCACTCTTAGGATTTTCCTCCAACACCACAGTTCAAAAGCATTGATCTTCCTTCACTCAGCCCTCCTTATGGTCCAGCTCTCGCATCCACAGTTACTATGAGGAATAGCATTGCTTTAACTATGCGGACCTTCCCTTGCCAGTGTCATGTCTCTACTCTTCACTATTTTATCAAGGTTAGTCATTGCTCTCCTCCCAAGAAGTAGACATCTTCTGATTTCCTGGCTGCAGTCTGCTCCTGCAAAATATGAAACTAGTTTGTACCGATAATAATATTACTGATGATGATCGTATTGGCTTTGTTATTTCGAGATGAGCAATGAGGAGGAATGTATAAGAATTGCCAGTTTGTCCTAGGACTCATCCACACTACACCGTTATAATGCTTTTATTCCACTTTAACAGTCTACCTTGGAGCCTCCAATGGCCTAGGGGATAAAAGTCTCCTGACTTGAAGGTTGGGTTGCTGACCTGAAAGCTGCTAGGTTCAAATCCCACCCGGGGAGAGTGTGGATGAGCTCCCTCTATCAGCTCCAGCTCCATGCGGGGACATGAGAGAAACCTCCCACAAGGATGGTAAAACATGAAAAACATCCGGGCGTCCCCTGGGCAACGTCCTTGCAGAAGGCCAATTCTCTCACTCCAGAAGCAACTTTGGTTGCTTCTGACACGAAAAACAACAACAACAACAAAAACCAGTCTTCCATGGTCTTGTTCTATAGCATTCTGGGGTTTGTAGTCTGACAAAGAACAGGAAAGGCTCTGACTGTGAAATCTAAATTTCTCTTCCATAAAACCAGAAACAAATTGAAGGCAGACAACAACAAACTGCAAATTCCGAGATTCCATAAAACATGCCCATAGCAGCTAAAATGGGATAATGGTACTATATCTATGCAGTGTGAATTGCATAGTGCTTTGTGTGAAATTATCTCCTTTTCAACTCTGAAGTTGTATTCCAGTCTTTAGCAGTTAACATTTGGAGCTAAGGTCCCATTGAGGTTGTCAACTTGCAGCTGGATTTCAGAACACCAAAGGGAACTAACTCACTTATATTCCTTTATATAAAAATGTTCCTTAAGCACAAAAGGTCACATGTTAGAAGGATGAAAGGTTTATTATAGTCATTCTTCCCACTGTCTAAAGGGAATTATTTTATATGGCGAAAAATTTAGGAATTGCATTTGCATCTGTAGTGTGGAACCATGGTGCCGCAATGGGTTAAACCCAGGTTGGTTTGCTGACCTGAAGGTTCCCGATTCGAATCCATGAGACCAGGTGAGCTCCCATCTGTCAGCTCTAGCTTGCGTGGACATGAGAGGAGCCTCTCAGCAGGATGGTAATGCGTCCCCTGGGCAACGTCTCTGTAGACGGCCAATTCTCTTGCCCCAGTAGCAACTTGTAGTATGTTCTCAAGTTGCTTCTGACACGATTAAAAAAACTGCAGTATGGAAAGAGATACTTGATTCATATGTTTATCTTAAAGCCATGTATAGTATAAAACCCAGAGGCTATTTTACCTTTATTTTCTCAGAATCCCCCTAACTGGAAAAGATTTAATATCCATAACTCCCTCCAGCTACAAGAAAGTGATATTTATATAATGTAAAGGAAGCATCAACAGTTTTAGCCTCATGTGGAAAATTAGGTGGTGAGCTTACAAAGAGATGGAGAGAAATGTATTTTGTATAATTTATCCACCACACTCTTCGAATCCCAAAGACGTTTATTTCTAGGGGGGGATGCACTGATAATACATTTTAGCGTAATATGTCTATGTTCTTTCTCACGTGCCAATATAAATAATAGTTGTTGCATAAGAATGAAATGCTGCACAGGAATCAACCCTGGCTTTTTACCTTCTAGTGGGAACATTGGGCTTTTCCCTTTCTGTCTTTAAACCAGCCACTAGAGGGACATCCATTTGGTAGGAAACAAGCTAAACATAACAGAATCTATACAGCAGAGGGCATAGGAGCTCTTCCATACATGTCAAAACATATCTACATCATTGCTGCATCCAAGATACTGGAAAGGGAAAAAGACATGGCAAAGTGCATCAGGCTCAGAAAAATTAAATATGTTTCTTGATGTTGATGTTTCCTAACCAGCCATTCTTTTCAGTGACCTGATTTTTTCTACACTGAAATGTACATGTTTTCTTCTTGCTCTTTTGACTTCTGCCTTTCTGCAGATGTTTTCATCATTTTTTTTTCGTGTCAAGAGCAACTTGAGAAGCTGCAAGTCGCTTCTGGTGTGAGAGAATTGGCCGTCTGCAAGGACGATGCCCAGGGGACACCTGAATGTTTAGATGTTTACCATCCTTATGGGAGGCTTCTTTCGTGTCCCCGCATTAAACTGGAGTTGATAGAGGGAGCTCATCCACGCTTTCCCCAGTCTGGATTCGAACTGGCAACTTTTGGGTCAGTAACCCAACCTTCAAGTCATCAGTCCTGCCAACACAAGGGTTTAACCCACTGCACCATCAGTGCGGAGAACTGAATGACCTCCCCATTTCTCACAAATGAAGCTGTCTTAGGGAGCATCTACACTGTGGAATTAAGGCAGTTTGACACCACTTGAACTGCTATAGAGTCATGGGAGTTGTACTTTTCTAAAGTCTTTTGCCTTCTTTGTCAAAGAGTGTTGGTGACTCACCAAACTACTAATCCTAAGATTCTATAGCATTGAGCCACAACAGTTAGAGTGGTGTCAAGCTGCCTTAATTCTACAGTATAGATGCACCCATTGGTTTATCTAGCTTAGTACTGTCTTATTTTGTCTTGAGATTTCACCAAGGATTTTTTCCCAACCCACCCTACATATTGTGCTCTGTTCCATAGGGTAATCTCATTACGTTATAAGACAAGTAAAAAAAACCCAAAATAACCATACCAACTTTTCTTCACCAAAACCAACCCTCTTTATCAAAAACGGATTGAATACCCCTTATCCCAAATCCTCTATTCATAATTATCCACAGAAATGTTTTTAATCGTATCAGAAGCAACTTGAGAACATACTGCAAGTCACTTCTGGTGTGAGAGAATTGGCCGTCTACAGAGACGTTGCCCAGGGGACAGCCAGATGTGTTACAACATCTTCTCTCACGTCCCTGCAAGCTAGAGCTGACAGACTGTCACTCTGTCTTGCAGGTTCAACCGGCAACGTTCAGGTCAGCAACTCAACCTTCAGGTCAGCAGTTCAGCTGGCACAAAGGTTTAACCCATTGCGCCACTGCGGCTCTTTCACATAGATAGCTGAGAGAATGCCACCTTTGCTTTCTGATAGTTCAGTGTCCACACATATTGTTTTATGCACAAACATGTTTAAATGGTGTATAAATTTACTTTCAGGCTATGCATATAAGGTATATATTAAAAAATAAATGAATTTTGTATTCAGATTTGAGACCCATCTCCAAGATATCTCATTATTTATATGTAAGCATATAAAGGTCGCAGGTTCAAATCCCAGGAGTGGAGTGAGCGGCCGCTGTTAGCTCCAGCTTCTGCCAACCTAGCAGTTCGAAAACATGTCAATGTGAGTAGATCAATAGATACCGCTCCAATGGGAAGGTAACAGCGTTCCATGCAGTCATGCCGGCCACATGACCTTGGAGGTGTCTACGGACAACGCCGGCTCTTCGGCTTAGAAATGGAGATAAGCACCAACCCCCAAAGGCAGCCATGACTGGACTTAACGTCAGGGGAAACCTTTACCTTTTAAGCATTTAAAAATTTTAAAAATCCAAAATTTGGAACATGTCTGGTCTTTAGCATTTCGGATAAGGGATATTCATATGCCTACAAATCTTTGGCTCATATCTGCTCGGCTTAACTGTCCTTGATTTATTTGTGGTGAGATGTGATTATTAATACTGTAACAGCTGAAGTGAGTGCACTAAATATTTCTTTCAACGCTACTGATTGCACCAATCGTGATGTACAAACTTTGTCAACATATTCTCTTGTAAGCAACAGACTGACTCAATCTCTGTTTGCAATGCCTACACTGTTTATTCATTTTGTATGTCTTCTGAATAGGCCAAGTATTGATTACTTTCTGCAATCACAGACAACCCTGTTTTTCTTTTGTTCTGTTCAAGCAATGCCTTCATACCACCTAAAGGCATGACCATAAAGTATTTACTTACTTGGTGATAGAAGCTGTATCATACCAATTAACATTTCTCAGATGAACAGATATGTTAGCAAGATAGCAAAAATTATATATGAGAAAGAACGTATACATTAGGAAAAGAGGCAGTGATTTGCTTTTGCTTGAGCCTACAGGGAAGGGCAAGAGGCTGGCTCTTGAGTGCGAATTACTTTTTGCACTTTGAAATCAGTTTGCAGCAACTGAAGTGAGCTGAAAACAAAAAGGAAAGTGGGAAGAGGGGAAAAAACTGGTGCATTTCAAAATCAGATTCAAAAATGGATTTGCAAAGGATGAATTGGGACTGTCCCTACCAAATTGGGACTGTCCCTACCAAATTGGGACAAATGGAGAGTATGCTATGCCTCTGCCCAGACTTCTTCAGCTGTTCTGTTACTTTGGATTACAAAGTAATGTCCAGGGTGGGAGAAAGAACTCTTGTCCGTTTGAGGCAAGTGTGAATGTTGCAATGGCTAGCTTGATTAACATTGAATAGCCTTGCAGCTTCAAAGCCTGCCTAGGGGAATCCTTTGTTGGGAGGTGTTAGCTGGCCCTAATTGTTTCCTGTGTGGAATACCCCATTTTTTCACACTTGCCTCAACAGACAAAGAGTTCTTTCTCCCACTCTGGACATTCTGTAGATATATAAACCTCACTTGCCTAGTTTCCAACAGACCTCACAACCTCTGAGGATGCCTGCCATAGATGTGGGTGAAATGTCAGGAGAGAATGCTTCTGGAACATGGCCATACAGCTTGGTAAACTCACAGCGAGACAGATCTGATATACTCAGAAATAAGTCTAACATTTGAGGCAGCAAAATGTGTGTTGACCAGTATAATAGTTCATTAGGTATAACAAATCTATGATTTAAAGCAGGGGTCCCCAAACTAAGGCCCGGGGGCCAGATGCGGCCCATCAAAGCCATTTATCCGGCCCCCACGGCACAAGGGCATAAGGGGGTTGGGCTAAATGACCCAAGGGGTCTCTTCTTCTCTTACAACCATTATTATTATTATTATTATTATTATTATTATTATTATTATTATTATTATTATTATTAACAACATTAAGGCTGGGTGGCCATCTGTCAGGGGTGGTTTGCTTGTGCTTTTGGTGCACAGAGGCCGAAGGGGGACCCAAGAGGTCTCTTCCAACCCTCTTTATTATTATTATTATTATTATTATTATTATTAACATTGAAGCTGGGTGGCCATCTGTCAGCAGTGCTTTGCTTGTGCTTTTGGTGTCAGAGGCAGAAGGGGGTTGGACTTAATGGCCCAAGGGGTCTCCTCCAACCCTCTTTTTATTATTATTGCTGTTATTATTATTATTAACATTGAGGCTGGGTGGCCATCTGTCAGGGGTGCTTTGCTTGTGTTTTCGGTGCACAAAGGCAGAAGGGGATTGGACTCAATGGCCCAAAGGGTCTCTTCTAACCCTCTTTTTTATTATTATTGCTATTACTATTATTATTATTATTAATTAATTATTATTGCTCTGTGGCCAACTATAGTCCGGCCCTCCAACGGTCCGAAGGATTGTGAACTGGCCCCCTGTTTAAAAAGTTTGGGGACCCCTGATTTAAAGCATCAGAAGACTACATGTGAAGGGCACACGGCTGGTGGCTATGTAGGCTGGGAGTCTTTAGGTAGTTTTTTGCAGCTATGATCATAGTTGAATTGCCTATAGTTCTTTAGTGCTCCCAGAGCCCCTTCCTGTGTTTCTCTTCAAGCACATTTCCTTTAGAGAGGTTCATTTTTCCAGGCTTTAATTACACATTCAGGATATATTTAATTAATAGGGAGCGAAGCCTAATTTTACAAGGCCTTCATCGTGTGTCTGTCTCCCACACCCCTCCACTTTGCTCTTCCTCTCTTTTAAAAGTACACCATAATAATTTCTAAACAGATAATGAACGCCTTGCCTGCCTCCCAAACCAATTGATTTATGGGCTGTTTGCTATTTTTGAGAACACAAAACAATTAATTTATGTGTGAAAAGAACAGTGAATTAATCCTACTACGCCCCGGAGCCTTTCAAGACCTGCATCGTATGTTCAGCTCGTTTAAAACTTGCATAAGAAATTAATGTAGACTCAAGCCCTTTCATTTGAAAAGTGCAGCTATAGTAGCTGTCCCTGGGATATCTGCAGGATCATTATTCAGAAAGGTTAAGGGGACTTTTATTATTTTTTTAAAACTATATTCAGTCTGTATTTCCCAGTAACAGCTCGACATGGTGCATTTCAACTTATAAAGACAGATTTTTTTAAAAGAGAGACAGAAAGAAAAAGAAAAAAGAGGAGCTTTTTTATTCAGTCACCTTCCACTTAATTTCCTCCTGCCATGCCAGTCCTGGCTTAATGAATGTAATTGCTACCTTTGATGAAAATACTATTATCAAGATCACACATTACACTGGAAAACAGTTTTTCTTTAAACACAGCTACTGAGGTCTCTAATTATGCATGTAACAAGTGGCTTCTGAACAAAAGACCATGTTGTCTACAATTGCTAGGAATTGGAGCAAGGCAAATTTGAACAAAGGACAGATTACATGTGCTCCAAGTGCCACAAAGCCCATTCCCCTGATTAATTTCCTGCAAAAACTAAAACAATTCTCTCTTTAAAAAGGAACTAACCCTCAGCTTCAGAATGATCCATATGCCGTTTGTGTCAATCTATAGCATAATAATGGCCCCAGATTTTAGCCCGCCTAATAGTTAATAATTTAGAAAAGGAAAGCTCTTTTATAAACTTCTCTTTTCACATGTAAATAAGTACGACAGGCTCTTTAGGGGTAAGGAACAAAGGAAAACTGACTTTTCTTCAGAAATCAGGAGGCAAGAAGCACATTTACTATTGCAAAACGGGTATCTCTGAGCGTGGAATCCTATTATATTATCAGTTTATCCTATACGCACATGTACATGCATAAAAACACTGGGATGGATAGAGTATTTTTTAAATTTATTCATCTGGTCTCTGAAGAGAGACATGTTTCACACAAGAATCCTTTTTAGCATAACTGGTACCCAATTTTTAAAAAATCCACTTGCTCATAATACATATGATTTGCTAAAAACCCAAAACTATTCATTTTTTGGTTTTAATTTTTTAAGGTAAAGGTAAAAGTTTTCCCCTGACATTAAGTCCAGTCGTGGCCGACTCTGGGGGTTGATGCTCATCTCCATTTCTAAGCCGAAGAGTCGGCGTTGTCCATAGACACCTCCAAGGTCATGTGGCCGGCATGACTGCATGGAGCGCTGTTACCTTCCCGCCGGAGCGGTACCTATTGATCTACTCACATTTGCATGTTTTCAAACTGCTAGGTTGGCAGGAGGGGGAGCTAACAGCGGGCGCTCAAGCCGCTCTCGTGATTTGAACCTGGCACCTTTCGGTCTGCAAGTTCAGCAGCTCAGTGCTTTAACACACTGAGCCACCAGAGGCTCTTTAATTTTTTATATATCAATAAATAATAATAATAATAATAATAATAATAATAATAATAATAATAATAAATTATATTTATATACTGCTCTCCATGCAGTCATGCTGGCCACATGACCTTGGAGGTGTCTACGCACAACGCCGGCTCTTCGGCTTAGAAGTGGAGATGAGCACCAACCCCCAGAGTCAGACATGACTGGACTTAACGTCAGGGGAAAACCTTTACCTTTTTAACCTATACTGCTCTATCTCCCTGAGGTGACTTAGGGCAGTTTCCATCATAGGTAAAACATTCAACTTACCAGAACACGAAACATACAACACAACCATAACAAAAAACATCAACACAATTACTATGAACACAACATATTCATTTAAAATTAAACTCATTTCAGTACTAGTCCATCAGGTGAGATTCAACTGCCAACGGACGGGATTTCAGGGTGGGCCTAGAATTTCAAGGCAAATTAATCAAATGATCTGATGCTGGAAATCTAGTACAACTAGCCACAATTGTTTAAATATCACCATTAACTTTGTTATTATCATTAAGCTGCTTTGTGTGTGTTTGACACGGTGGAACATAGGAAGGTAAAGGTTTCCCCTGACGTTAAGTCCAGTCGTAGGAGCCCGCGGTGGAGTAGTGGGTTAAAGCCTCCTGACTTGAAGGTTGGGCTGCTGATCTGCAAGTTGCCAGGTTCGAATCTGACCCGGGGAGAGCGCGGATGAGCTCCCTCTATCAGCTACAGCTCCATTCGGGGACATGAGAGAAGCCTCCCACAAGGATGGTAAAACATCAAAACATCCGGGCGTCCCCTGGGCAACGTCCTTGCAGATGGCCAATTCTCTCACTCCAGAAGCGACTTGCAGTTTTTCAAGTTGCTCCTGACACAAGGAAAAAAAAAAGTCCAGTCGTGTCTGACTCTGGGGGTTGGTGCTCATCTCCATTTCTAAGTCGAAGAGCCAGCATTGTCCATAGACACCTCCAAGGCCATGTGGCCGGCATGACTGCATGGAGCGCTGTTACCTTCCCGCCGGAGCGGTACCTATTGATCTACTCACATTGGCATGTTTTCGAACTGCTAGGTTTGCAGAAGCTGGAGCAACAGCGGGCGCTCACTCCACTCCTGGGATTTGAACCTGGGACCTTTTGGTCTGCAAGTTCAGCAGCTCAGTGCTTTAACACACTTCACCACTGGGGCTCCTGCATAAACTGCTGCATAAAGTCTACCATATCACCTGGGATTACAATTTTACAAAAAACCATCCAGACCCTCCTAGAAAACCGCAGCTTCTATGTGGTGTTTCAAGGCAGGAAAAGTAGATGGATGAGGCAAAAGAATGGTCTACCTCAAGGCAGTGCTCTTACACCAACTTTGTTTAACATCTTTATTAAAGATCAGCCACAACCACCACTCACAAAGAGTTTCATATACGCTGATGACCTTGGCCTAACAATACAAGCAAAAGACTTGGAAACAGTTGAAAACCAACTTACTAATGCCCTGAAAGATGTCTCCAGCTACTACAAAGATATCCACCTGAAGCCTAACCCTGCCAAGACACAAGTGTGTGCTTTCAATCTACGTAATCGTGAACTGAAAATTACCTGGGAAAGCCAAGAGCTTGAACACTGTTCCCACCCTAAATATCTTGGCGTCACCTTAGGCCAAATGCTAGCATTTAGGAAACACTGCGAAAACCAAGCACAAAGTAGCTGCACACAATAACATCCTGTGGAAACTTACTAATAGCACATAGGGTGCAAACCCAAAATGAATAAGAACATCAGCCCTGGCCTTGTCTTAGTCAACTGCTGAGTATGGCTGCCCCGTCTGGCATGAAATAGCCCACACGAAGCAGGTGAATATAGCACTGAATGAGACACAGTGCGACGGGAAGTTGCTGCCAATTGTGAGAGAAATAAGGTTGAATACTGTGAAAGCCACCCACTGTATGGTTATCAGCCTTACAAATATTTTCTACTTCCTTCAGCCTTACTTGAAAAAAAATTACTGCAACAGTTGCTTGGCTATGCTGAGATAATAATAATAATAATAATAATAATAATAATAATAATAATAATACTTTATTTATACCCCGCCACCATCTCCCCAACGGGGACTCGGGGCGGAGATGGTCTCACTTCAGTATTTGATCGTAATTTGAAAACATATCAAAGGTGTGTGTGAAGCAAAGCAGGTTGTTTTTCCTTTTCAAACTTATCTCTTTTTGTGTCTGATTTTCCAACTGCTGAATACAGTCACTCAGCCAGAACTTTCCTTTGCTCATTCTCACACAATCAGTATCCTAACCCCGGGGCAAGAAAGAGGAAGACAATGAGGGAAGGTGAGCGGAAGCATTCACAGTGAAAGCGGGAGACAACGTCTCCGATGGCATCATCACAGTCTGACAGGACGGTGTAATTTTAAATCACTGTCCTCAGCAAGTCCGCATCAAAGCTGCTGAGATACAGTTTCATCGGTTTCATCATCAGCTGCCCTTTTAGACAACTAGTCTTCTTTTCGATGGGAGACAAAGGGGACCTGTGCTTTTAAAGTCTAAAAGGTCTGTGCTGTACCATTCACTGCTTATAGAAAGCCTCTAAGTAGTCAGAGCACAGAAACACCTGCACCATTCACAATTGTGAACAATCGTGGTTAATGAGACTATAAGAATAAAATAATTTAACATTCTGAGATTCTACAATGCAAGCCCATTGGGTTTTGTCTAATCTACAAATGTCAAGGATCGTAGCACAGATGGGAACCTAGCTCACAATCACTTGTATAGCCCATTGGGGCTGATTCAGGATATTTTGAAGCCTGAAACTGAGCAGCAAATCTCCCCCCACTCCCATAATCAAAAGTCAAGGCATAAAGTCAATCAAGTTATTTTAAAACATCAGACAGAAACAAAATGTTAGCATTTCTTCACTCAGATGGACAAACCAAATACAGGTTTTCCTTGACTTTGGATATCATGCTTTCTGACATCTTGATCTTTCTACACTTGCAAATTGCAAACAAATTCCATAAATTTGATGAGTAGTTCAGCCTGTGTTACCTGTGTTACTGCCTGATGTCAGTGAGGTTTCTGGGCCTGTGTCTGATTGCAATGGGGATGATGGTCTTGACAGGCATGCCTTAGAACGAGAGGTTTCTGCAGAACAGAGACCAGAGCCTCAAGGCCAAATTCCTGAAAAGGGCCATTTTTCTGAGGGAGATTCTTCAGATACAGATGCAGCTGGAGAGGTTAATGAGCTGGTAGATAGGGGGCGAGACTTTTGTAAACAGAGAGAGAGTTCCCAGCTCCCTCCTTGGTCAGTTCGTATTTGAGAAAAAAGAGTAGATAAATTATCTGCTGAGAAAGTGAAATAAAATTGTGTTTTTCTCAGGGGAGGAGCTTTATGAAGGCAAAGATAAAGCCTGTTACTTCACTGGGGTCAATGCTAATGCTTCAAGTCAGTCATGCCCGTTCAAGTTTCTTATATAGAATATGCTTCATGCTTCCTGTCATGCCAAGTTTTTGCTCTTTGAATCCAAGTGTATTCTTTCCTGATTCCAGTTTACCAAGTTCATGCCTTGTCTTTTGCCTTGCATTTTTGAATTTTACTACTTTGTATCTGCTGTTTTATTTCTGTACCTTGAATGTGGTGGACTATTGCTGATGTTTTGAAGAAACCTTTTTAGACTTTACCTTTTAATTCTTTTTATTGCTTGGTTTTACATATATTCTTCAATAAACTGCTTGCTGATAATATTCAGCTGGTGTTGTGTCTTATGGTCAGAGTGGTGTAGCTCTGGGATACAACAGAGGATCCACTTTCTCATCAATTCTTCTTGTTTATTAGGGAATGATTTCCTGCACAGTACAGTATACTGTATTATGCTATTTATGTTTCTGGCAGCCAAAAGGCATTTGCAAGCTCAAAAACCCTGGGTCCCACTTTTCAACCAATTTCATTTTCTGACATGGCTATGGTCCCTAATCCATCATATAAGTTTTGGTAATACCCAAAATCTTCTGCCAAAGGCAATCATTGCCTTTAAATGTAGTCAGCTCCAAATGTTTTCCATGTTATTCCAGAAAACGTTAGATGAAAATCTGGACAGAAACCTATTACATTTCACCATTGCAAGAACACACCTAAAGTGGCTCAGTCATATATTCTTGCTGGAAGTGCAAATTTTAATTTTTAAACTGTCATTATTGACTTTGTTCAAAAGCAGCAATTATTATTGAGAGCTGTTGCTGTTCATCACAGCCCTGGCAGAACACAGAGCTGCTGCATTCATAGATGGACCCATATACAGTAGAGTCTCACTTATCCAACACTCGCTTATCCAACGTTCTGGATTATCCAACGCATTTTTGTAGTCAATGTTTTCAATATATCGTGATATTTTGGTGCTAAATTCGTAAATACAGTAATTACTACATAGCATTACTGCGTATTGAACTACTTTTTCTGTCAAATTTGTTGTCTAACATGATGTTTTGGTGCTTAATTTGTAAAATCATAACCTAATTTGATGTTTAATAGGCTTTTCCTTAATGCCTCCTTATTATCCAACATATTCGCTTATCCAACATTCTGCCGGCCCGTTTATGTTGGGTAAGTGAGACTCTACTGTATGCCCAATCCATGGATATGACATGGCACTCAAGTAGTGATATAATTCTTTACTAATTTTATTTCCAAGCAACAAATAAATGTAGCCATTTTCTTCATGTTGTGAGAAATTCTATTAACACATATATTTTTTTAAAAAGCCAATCACCTCACTGTGCAGGTAATGTTTTCTGTGCAAAACAATTATGTGTAAACTACATCAATAATGCACAATTGACAAGGCAAGTGATTTTTTTGTGTGTATCAGGAGTGACTTGAGAAACTGCAGGTCACTTCTGGTGTGAGAGAATTGGCCCATCGGCAAGGATGTTGCCCAGGGGACGCCCAGATGTTCTGATGTTTTTATCATCCTTGTGGAAGGCTTCTCTCATATCCTCGCATGGAGCTGGAGTTGATAGAGGCAGCTCATTCACACTCTCCCTGGGTTGGATTCGAACCAGGAATCTTCAGGTCAGCAATCCAACCTTCAAGTCATCAGTCCTGCCAGCCCAAGGGTTTAACCCACTGCGCCACATCATGCAAGTAATGAAAAAACTGTAAATTAAAAAGGAGTAAAAGGTAAGCAGACTGGATTTGTATCATAATTTGGAAATACAAAAAATGCCTGCAGTGTTAAAATAGTTCATCCACAACTACGGGTATATGCTTCTGCCATTACTTGACCTGTAACTAGAGCTTTGGGCTGGAAGGAGCTGAGGAACATCTTTGTCTGCCTTACAGTTCAAAACAAACCCTGCTTCTTTGCTTCCTGTGCTCTAGGCACACTCCCTTTGGTATCCAGGTGCAAGAAAAGACAGTGGTACCATTATTTTTAATTTAACAATCATAAAGCAGAAGGCCCTCGGTTGGGTTTTATGTACCTTAGATTAATAAAACGACATGGGACTCTGAAGGACCGGCTCAATAGACATTTATCAAAAGCGTAAATTGAGTAGAATAAAGGCACTTTGTCTAATATCTATGATGTCAATGCATTGCTTTGGAGAGAGGCTCTATGGGGGAAGGAGGATTCTTTACATGTAAATGGTGGAAGCTTTTCAATTCTCGGCTTCTCCAGATAGGACTTGAATATCTGTCTAATTGCTGCCAATCAGTGTTCAATAGCATGGGGAAATCTTTCCCCCTCTTGATGTTGATGAATTGTTACTGCTATTGTGTATCACATTAGGCAGGATAGGTGGCACTGACAAGAATTGGGGGTTTCTCCAATTATGATGTTGACAGTGCAGTAAAACCCTATCTATGAT
This sequence comes from Anolis carolinensis, assembly GCF_035594765.1. Classification (NCBI taxonomy): domain Eukaryota; kingdom Metazoa; phylum Chordata; class Lepidosauria; order Squamata; family Anolidae; genus Anolis; species Anolis carolinensis. The sequence continues at coordinate 194,175,368 of NC_085843.1, forward strand.
ACAAACCCAGACTTGGATAAATGGCAATGTGAACAACAGCCAACCCAAGTCTTTTTAATACCCTGTTTCCCCAAAAATAAGACATACCCTGAAAATAAGACCTAGTAGAGGTTTTGCTGAATTGCTAAATATAAGGCCTCCCCTGAAAGTAAGACCTAGCAAAGTTTGTGTTTGGAAGCATGCCCGCCAAACAGAACACCAAAGTATGCAGGATTGGTGAATATGTACCATAGATCATTGTGCATGGAAATAATTGTAGTAACAAGAAATTCTTGATAGGACTCACAGTTTGTCTGGTTATGCTGGTTTGTGATGACAACTACTATACAGTATATAATAAATGTTCTTTTTTTTGTTCAACAAATGTGACTTCTTCATAGAAAAATAAGACAGTTCCTGAAAATAAGACCTAGCGCATCTTTGGGAGTAAACATTAATATAAGACTGTCTTATTTTCGGGGAAACACGGTAGGACTTGTTCCCATTCTACTGCAAAGAATAAGTAAAAGAGAATAAATAAAACTATGTGAAACTGTGTACAGTATATTGGTTCTGCAAATAAGGAGGTTGTACTGTGCAGTGCTAGATGTCTAAGAGTCTGTCTCACTATAAGACAGGAGATATTTTTTGTAAAATAATAATAATAATAATAAAGAGCCCAGAGGTAACTCAGAACCACACAATGACTCAAGACAAGTTAGGTTGCTGTGAGGTTTCCCGGTGGTATGGCCATGTTCCAGAAGCATTCCCTCCTGGCCTTTTTCCATAACAACAACAACAACAACAATAATGGTAATACATTTATTTCTACCCCACCACCATCTCCTCAAAGGGACTCAGGGCGGCCAACAAAATACAGCAAAGTGCCGCATATAAATAATACAAAAATCTGAAATGATAAAAAACACAGAATTGCAACCTCACACATACATAATTACAATGTAAAACATTTAAATTCATAAAATGCAGTCATAGCTCTTTCAATTAACATAGTACAGTGCCAACATGATGCCACAGTAAATCCTCAGACTAATTCTTAAAAACCTACGTGAGATCAAAGGCTTGCTTAAAGAGCCATGAAGGTTTGAAGCGAAGAGGCTAGCCTGATCTCTCTATGGAGGGCATTTCAGAGCTGGGGCGCCACCACCGAGAAGGCCCTCTATCTTGTCCCCACCAACCGTATTTGAGACAGTGGTGAGACCGAGAGAAGGGCCACCCCAGCAGACCTCAATGCCCGTGCTGGTTCATAGGAAGAGATGCGGTCTTGAAGATAGGTTGGACCCGAAGCATAAATCTATGGCAAGCATCCTCAGAGGTTGTCAGGACTGTTGGAAACTAGGCAAGTGGAGTTTATATATCTGTGTCCAAGGTGGGAGAAAGAACTCTTGTCTGCCTGAGGCAAGTGTGAATGTTGCAATAGGTCACCTTGATTAGAATGAAATGGTCTTGCAGCTTCAAAGCCTTTCTGTTTCCTGTCTGGGGGAATCCTTTGTTGAGAGGTATTAGCTGGCCCTGATTGTTTCATGTCTGGAATTCCTCTGTTTTCAGAGTGTTGTTCTTTATTTACTGTTCTGATTTTAGATTTTTTTTAATATTGGGTGCCAAATTTTATTCATTTTCATGGTTTCCTCCTTTCTGTTGAAATTGTCCGCATGCTTGTGGATTTCAGTGGCTTCTCGGTGCAGTCTGACATGGTGGTTGTTAGAGTGGTCCAGCATTTCTGTGTTCGCAGATAATATGCTATGGCCAGTTTGGTTCATCAAGTGCTCTGCTATGGCTGACATCTCTGGCTGAGTTAGTCTGCAGTGCCTTTCATGTTCCTTGATTCATGTTTGGGCAATGCTGCTGCGTTTGGTGGTCCCTATGTAGACTTGTCCACAGCTACATGGTATACGGTAGACTCCTGCAGAGGTGAGAGGATCTCTCTTGTCCTTTGCTGAATATAGAATTTGTTCGATTTTCTTGGTAGGTCTGTAGATAGTTTGTAGGTTGTGTTTCTTCATCAGCTTCCCTATGCGGTCAGTGGTTCCCTTGATGTATGGTAAGAAGAACACTTTACCTCTGGGTGTTGTTGTTAGAAACATCTTGCTGAGATCCCAGGGAGTTTCTGCCAACTTGAGTAGACAACAGTGAGGCAGAGAAACAAGCAGACCTGGCTGCAATAACATAGTAGGCTTGGTGCAGGATAAATGCTCTTTGTCTCCAGTGTGCCCGACCAAACATTACCCTGTTTTAAAAAGTTGGTTTCCATTAAGATACATTTGACAAAGTTCAGATAAGCAAACATCAATCAAGCGCCTGCATTACAATGAATAAAACAACAACTGGTACATTTAGCTGCCATTAAATAATGTATCTTCATATTGTCTCAAATTATTCAATTTTGCCATCATCTCAAGAGGCTGTTCCACCAAGATTGCAACTACACAGTAGTATGGATACAGTTTGACACTACTTTAGCTACCATTGAAAAGAAGGCTAAAGAACTTGAAAAGTAAAACTTCCACGATTCTATAGCATTGAGCCATAGCAATTAAAGTGATGCCAAACTACATTAATTCTACAATATAGATACACCCCAAGGCTTTAAACTGTGTCTGAGAGGGAAGGGAAAGAAAGGGAAGGGAGGCATTTAGGAAGCCCCTCCTTGGCTTTGGGAAACCAACCCACTAACAACAATATTAGGGAGGAGGGACCTATGGCCTCTCCTTTTAGGAAAATAACACAAGGGCATGGCCTACGAGAAAGCCACTCCTCCTGCAATTCTCCCCAAAGGAATGGCAGAAAGAGAAAGAGATCTCTATCCATCCGTTCATCCATCCATCCATCTATATTTACACTCAGGGGCAAACTTTAGAATTGTGCAGTTTACATCTAGATACAGAATGCTTCTTACAAGGGTGTTAATATGTTGCAAATCAGACAATTTCTATATCTTCACAGACAACCAAAAATATACCCACAAACATTGTGAAATCACATATATTTGAAACCTGCTCTTTCTCTATCCTTTCTTACCCATTTTACCAGACTGAGCCACGGCAACGCATGGCCAGGTACCAGGGGTATCCCTAGGTAATTTCACTTTGTAAGTGAACCTAGTGGCCATGCCCCCCCCTCGAAATTAGGCCCCCACCCCCAAGGCTCTGCACATACTGGCTTCCGCGGCAGCGGCGAGGGAGGGGAGGACCATCACCTCCCTCCCAGGCAAAGGAGGGAGCAAAAGTTGAGGCCGTTGCTGAGGAGAGAGGCAATGGTCCCGCCTCTGCCTCCACCCTCAGCGAACAGGGAAGGCCTACTGCGGCCTAGCTATTCTCGCGAGGTCTCGCAATACTTCGCGAGAAAAGCTAGGCCTCAGTAAGCCTTCCCCATTCACTGAGGATGGAGGCGGCGGTGGGACCATTGCCTCCCTCCTCGGCAACGGCCTCAACTTTCACTGAGGAGGGAGGTGATGGTCCCGCCGCCGCCTCCACCCTCAGCGAATGGGGAAGGCCTACTGAGGCCTAGCTTTTCTCACGAGGTCTCGTGAGTCCTTGCGAGACATCGCGAGAATAGCTAGGCCCCAGATAGTCCTTCCGCGTTTGCCGAGGAGGGAGGCGGCGGCGGCAGCAGGGACCATCGCCTCCCTCCTTGGCGAAGGCTTCATCTGAGGCCTAGCTCTTCACCGAGGCGATGGTCCCCGCCACCGCCGCCTCCCTCCTCAGTAAATTTACATGGGGGCACTGTCGAGGCCTCGACAGCCCCCCCCCCCCGATGTGCGCCCGACGCGGCCGCTTCAATGGCCTCCACGTTGGACCAGGCCTGCCAGGTTCAGCTAGTAAATGTATAAGGAAGATGGCAATTCTTCATAATGACTTACAGCATATCAGAAAATAAAGAATGATTGGGAGGGAATAGCTTGAAACAATGCTTTGTGGAAAATAAAAGATAAATATGAATTAAGAATCAAATTGAATATACGGTAGTCACATAATGTCAACACATTTTGTAATGTTCTTCCACCCTTTCAGTCACCTCCTTCTGTAATCAATGAACGCACATCATGAATTTCAAGCTAAGTGCCTTTTCTCCCAACTATTCTGACTGTAGTCTTTTTATAGTTGAGTATTGAACCACTCCTTCACAAAACAACGTCTTTGATTATTTCTGAGTACATGAAAGTCACTGAAGGGCATTCTGTTTTTATGATCAACAAATACTTCAAAATCCTTATAGTTCTACTATGGCTATAGCTCTCAACATTGTGGCAAAGGTATGTAGTTAGGACAAAATTTGCAATCACAGAAAATTTGGAAGTAGCAGAAACAAACATTTTTGTTGTTTTTGAATTAATTTTGTCATGTACTCACATTTGCCTTATTCTGGACTATGGCACATCACAATACATAAAAAATAATGGCACTATTGTGATAAATTTTAACAATATGAGAACTTTGGTATATAGTACAAAATCATGAAGTGTTGGTAAATAAATATTAATTTCCTTGAATATTGTGAAACTATCATTGTCTGGAAATGTTGCTTTTTGAACAAGAACTTCCAGATATCCCTAGGGGGATTTGCAGAGACATAACTTCCAACAATTAATGTTTCCAAAATCTGTAAATTCTTACTAGTATAATAAATTTCATTTGAGGACCATTTCATCCTAGATTTTGCATTTTTACCCCGCCTTTCTCACCCGAGGGGACTCAAGGCAACTTACAATAGGCAAAAATTCAATGCCCAAAAATAGTACACTAAAACAACAGTTCATATAAAGCAAATAACATTACATAATAAAAACACATTGTACAAATTTTAAAAACATATCTGAGTTAAAATCCATTTGTCCAAAATCCTCATGTTACCATTACATGCTAGTTTCTTATCACTACTACATAAGTATTTTAATACTGTTTTAAACTTCTAGGTTTAACATTGTTTTAAAATCTGATTCACATACTGAGTTTCAATGCCTCATTGTATGTTTTACATATTCGGTATTGTTTACTTTATGGCTGGTTACTGATAGAAATAAATGTGTGTGTGTGTGTGTGTGTGTGTCTGCGTGAATGGTTCAAAAGTACAGACAAGTACAGAAAGTACAAAACATCTTCCCGGGTCTTTTTAATTTCCTTTTGCATGGAATCCACCCCCTCATTCTAGGTTTGGAAGGCTAAGGCATCGGAAGAAGACAGGAAGGAAGGAAAGGGGAAGGGAGAGAGGAAGAAGAAAAGAAGGAAAGAAGCAGGGAGGGAGGGTGGGAGGGAAGAAGAAAGATGGATTCCATCCTCACTTCGGAGTCCAAACTGGCTGAAACTGAATCAAGAGATGAAGCTGAAGACCAATATTCAAGACAAAGCAGTTTCCTAGAGAGAGGAAGCCAACCATGAATGCAAGAGGATCCCAGGGCTCCATAATGCATCATTTTTCAGCATTCCCACCTTTTAACTTGGCAATGCAGGCTACAGCTGGTTGCCTGAATTGGAGCTGAGAAGGAATTTTTCCCTGTTGACCCCAAACAGCCACAAAAACAATTTTTCTGAAGTAGAACAATGACTTTAAAGGTAAAGACAACCTAATGAAACAGGAAATAACACTTTCAAACCAGGAACATATATTTGTTGTTATTAAAAATGTTTTTTAAAAAAATGGAAACTTTGAAACTTTTCCAAAAATCTGAGGATAAATCAAACATTCTGAAATTTGGTGAGCTAACAGTGGTAAATCAGGCAAGGAAATTGGCATCCTACCTTTCAACAGAAGCATTGGCAATGGTAATCCATGCAACAGTTACCACTAGGTTGGATTATTGTAACACCTTATATGCCGGCCTTCCGAAGACAAAAACCCAGAAGATCCGAATGGTCCAAAATGCGGCGGCCAGGCTGCTAGCGGGATCATCGATAAGATCCCATATTACACCGATTCTAAAACAACTGCATTGGCTACCAATAGAACATCGGATCTCTTATAAGATACTGATCCTAACATTTAAAGCTCGAAATGGCCAAGGACCATTATATCTTAGGGACCGCCTCATTCCTTTTATTCATCAGTGGTCACCTTGATCCTCCCAGGAAAATCTCCTATACGTACTGTGCCCTAGGGAGGTACTCCTGGAAGCTACAAGGCGTAGAGCCTTTTCGACCTATGCTCCAATTCTGTGGAACTCATTGCCTCCATATGTTAGAGCAATGTCGGAGTTGCGACCTTTTGGAAGAGTGCTTAAGACTTGGCTGTTTGGTTGTGCACTTAAGTAAATCAGATCTAATTTGCCAAATAGTCACTGTTGAATGTTTTTATGTTGAATGTTTTTATATTGTGGAATGATATTTTAAATTGTAAGTCGCTCGGAGCACTCTGGTGGAGAGCGACTAATTAAGAAATAAAGTCAAGTGAAGAAGTGAATTGAAGTGAAATGTGTTCTACCACTGGAGCAAGTTTCATCAGGATAGCTCAGAAAATGAGGGAGAGAGAAGCCCCTCAACTTTCCCCATTGACAGTAATGTTTTCCTTCATGCTCATACGCATCCGCCATTAACGAGGTACTTTCGAAGATTCGGAAGTTTCGGAAAGTTTCAAAATCTTTGTCTTCAAAATTCAAAAATGGCTTTAGAAACAAAGCGCCAGCGCCCCCTACCTTTGAACAGAGATTAGAACCATTTTTTTCTGGATCACCCATGCCTAGTATTCAGGTCAGCAGATGCACACTTACCAATGTAACTAAATTATGTGTATGTAACCAAGTATCCAGCATAGAATGTCATCAGTTACATGGTTTGTAAAGGCTACATATTCTGTTTTGGGCTTAATGTATCCATTGAAGATTTAGGCTACTATTTCATTTGCTTGACTTGGGTGCAGGTTCCATGGAGTTTAGTACCACTTGCACTACATAAACATGTATACCATTAGAGAGTACATAATGTTGTTGTTTTTTTTATCAGTGTGATAAACTCCATAAAATGCCAAAAGCTACAATTAAATATTAATAGTTTTAAAAACATTTTGCATACAGCATTTACCTTGTTTTTCAATTCTATTTTCTTGTGTCATTGTTTGCTGCCTTGAGTCCAGTGGAAGAAAGGTGGGATAAATATAAAGATGATAATGACAATAATAATAATAATAATAATAATAATAATAATAATAATAATATCTGAAATCACAACACAGCCATATATTTGCATTATCATTATCATTGCATTTATTTAGATCTCACTTTCCCCTCTTAAACAAGACTCAAAAATATTCCCAAAAGGAATACTGTATCTTCAGCAGAGGAGCTATCAAATATAAGCAAGATACCTACCTCTCTCACACAAACATACCAAACATAGCAATGTGCCAGCATCACAATAGACTCCTCCTGGGGGTCATAATATAGCCATGTATGTATAAATATGTGTGTTTATGGGTTTACCTTAAGCTTTTTGCTGGGATGTTAGACTATAACTATTCTGGAAGACGAAGGAAGGAAGGAAGGAAGGAAGGAAGGAAGGAAGGAAGGAAGGAAGGAAGGAAGGAAGGAAGGAAGGAAGGGTGGGTTAAGGAAGGAAGGATTAAGGAAGGAAGGGTGGGTTAAGGAAGGAAGGAAGGAAGGAAGGAAGGAAGGAAGGGTTAAGGAAGGAAGGAAGGAAGGAAGGAAGATTAAGTAAGTAAGTACGGAAGGAAGGAAGGAAGGAAGGAAGGAAGGAAGGAAGGAAGGAAGGAAGGAAGGAAGGAAGGAAGGAAGGAAGGAGAAAGTAGGAAGGGAAGGAAGGGAAGAGGAAAGGAGGGAGGGAGGAGGGAAGATGGATTCCACCCTCACTTGGGCCTCCAAACTGGTTGAAACTGAATCAAGAGACGAAGCTGAAGACCTATAGTCAAAACATAGCGGTTTCCTAGAGAGAGGAAGCCAACCATGAATGCAAGAGGAAGCCAGGGCTCTATAATGGATCATTTTTCAGCATTCCCATCTTTTAACCTGGCAATGCAGGCTGTAGCTGGTTGCCTGAATTGGAGGTGAGAAGGATTTTTTCCCCCGTTGACCCCAAATTGGCTCTGGGTGGAAACGGGTTTTTTGCCTTCTCTGCATTGCCTTCTTCCTGGATTGTTGCAAATATCCTTTGATTTGCAGCTCAGGAGGAGTTAAAAGATGGGTTTTCCCAGAAGGAAGAATGGATCACCTTTTTTTGTTCAATAAAGTTCATCAATTCATGCTCAATTCATACAAGAACCAAAGAAAAATAAAATATCTGGCTGCTAAGCAATCTTTTTCGACCTCATTTTTAAGTACAGTAGAGTCTCACTTATCCAAGCTAAACAGGCCGGCAGAAGCTTGGATAAGTGAATATCTTGTATAATAAGGAGGGATTAAGGAAAAGCTTATTAAACATCAAATTAGGTTATGATTTTACAAATTAAGCACCAAAACTTCATGTTATACAACGAATTTGACAGAAAAAGTAGTTCAATACGCAGTAATGTTATGTTGTAATTACTGTATTTACGAATTTAGCACCAAAATATCACAATATATTGAAAACATTGATGACAAAAATGGCTTGGATTATCCAGAGGCTTGGATAAGCGAGGCTTGTATAAGTGAGACTCTACTGTATATTGTCTGTGTGCAATTTAGAAATATTTGACTGCCAACCCCCGAAATAATGAAACCACACAACAGTTATGGGTTGCAAATATGGGCAACTTTTATTAACTGTTACTTATTTAACTTTGTGGAGCCCCCGATGGCGTGGTGGACTAAAGCCTTGTGACTTGAAGGTTGGGTTGCTGACCTGAAAGCTGCCAGGTTCGAATCCCACCTGCAGCTCCAGCTCCATGTGGGGACATGAGAGAAGCCTCCCACAAGGATGGTAAAAACATTAAAACATCTGGGTGTCCCCTGGGCAACGTCCTTGCAGACGGCCAATTCCCTCAGTTCAGAAGCAACTGAAGTAACTCCTGACACAGAAAAAAAAATTAACTTTGTAATGAACTTGGTGGATAAAGCCGAGATAGCGTCACTTACTTCTGAGTATACTGTCTGTGAGCAATTTAAAAATATTTTCCAAAATAGCTGCACCACACAACAGTTATGGGTTGCAAATATGGGCAATTTTTATTAACTTGTTACCAATTTAACATTGTAACTGTATCAAAGTCTATGGGTGTCACGAACTTGGTGTGGCTAAAGCGGAGGTAGTGTTCCTGCCTGACCTACCACTTGGATATATAGGGCAAAACACCTGGGTTTCCTGTTGACGTAACCCGGGAAACCTTTAAGGGAAGCGTGCCGGAGAAGTCCCTCTCAAAGTTGTCGAGACCAGACCCTTCCCCTTCTTAGGCCATTTGGTTTCACCTCACCTCATCTAAATGAACCCCATGTGGCACCGCCAGGCATCCACAAAACCTTTCTCAAGGGTGGGTGGGGAGTGGTTGGGTCATCCCTGCACCCCTGCCTCCCCTGCACCTCTCCGCTCCCCCCTTTTTCTGCATATCCTCATGCCAGGCTTCAGCCTCGAGGCCTAGTGGCGGGTGAGCCTGGCACCACCAGGTGACCACTGTTGTTTTGCTGAGGAGGGCAAGGGTGTTGGGGCAGCCTCTGCAACCCCCTGCACCACTGCCTGCCTCTTGTCCCAGCAGCATCCAGGCCTTTTTCTTTCACTTTTGGCCCTATGGCCGGCATTCATCTTGGATGGGCATGGGCATCAGCCAATTTTTTCAGGCAAGGAGAAGGTGGTTGAGGAGTTCAACGAAGAATGAGCAAAGGAGGCGGCTGATGCCTCACATCATGCCTGCCCTCTTTATAGCAGTTCCAGATGTAACTACTTGTGGTCCTCTTGTTCTGCGCAGAGGGTGGAAAGGCCTTTCTACCATTCCCATCAAGAACAATTTAAAAAAACCCCAAACACCTGATTTGGTCTCTGCTGGTGATGATATATTTAGCACCACCTGTTGGATAATGAAAATGAAGAGGGAAACCTTATAACGGATATTAGGATTATTTAAAACTAATTTTTGCAGCATTTTTAGGAGCATGGAAAACTTTATTCTAGCAGAGGTAATTAAGATTTTTGCACTGGATCAGCAAATTGGCACAGTTGGGAGACTGGAGAGATGTGTGATGACAGGGGTGCTCATGCCAGTATGTAGTAGTCAGGAGTGTTGTTTGCATGACTGCCTTGTAATAATGGCTTTGTGCAATAAAATCCTCATTCTCTACTCACATTCAAACCTATAAGGTCATCCAGCATATTTTTGAAGTCAAAAGCTGGTATACAGTCATGTTCTTCCACTAGCAAAAATAATGTTGCATTGATGTGTGGACATCCAGACCTGAATAAATGAAACTTTCATAACTGACTTACCAAGTTCTGCTTTAGTTGGGACTAACAACGGGATTTAGGCCCACCTTCAAACGTATTAGATCCAAGAGGAGCCATTCAACTCTCAATGAAACCTTCTGAACTATGAGGGTTATCCAGAAAGTAGATTATGTTTTGGAATTAAAAATGAACAAAGTATAGGAGAAAACATTTACCATATGCAGTTGGAAGCCACACCCAGATACCACTTTTCAACGTAGTCACCATTCAAATCTAGGCACTTATCATAGCGATGAATGAGCTTGGCAACTCCTCCCCCACAAAACTCTGCCACTTGCATCCTCAACCAGCCGGTCACCCTTTTCCACAGCTGCGCATCATTGCCAAAACGCTGCATTGAGGACACAAGTGGCAGAGTTTTGTGGGGGAGGAGTTGCCAAGTTCATTCATCGCTATGATAAGTGCCTAGATTTGAATGGCAACTATGTTGAGGAGTGGTATTGGGGTGTGGCTTTCAACTGCATATGGTAAGTGTTTTCTCCTATACTTTGTTCATTTTTAATTCCAAAACGTAATCTACTTTCTGGATAACGCTAGTATATGCATGAAAAAATTTTTAAATACAATTTTCACATTTGGCTGAGCAACCAGTTGAAGGACCAGTTGTGCTAATGTTAGGGAACACAAAAAGAAATGTGCTACTGCATGTTCAACATAAAAAAGTCTTAGTTCTATTAGCACACTGTTTTTCTTCATTGTTATGTTAGATTTAGGTCACTGCGATATTCAAGTGTGGAGAACAGACTAATAATAAACTACTTTAAGAAATCACCCATTTTCAATAATAGGTTAGTCTCTCAACAACAAGCCTGTGTATATCTGACTAAACTTTGAAGGTAAGTCGATCACCTCTCTGTGACTCTACTCACACATTTTGTTTACTTATTTCACAGTCCTCCCTCCTCCATCCCCAAATGAGTTGTATTGTAAAGAAACAAAGAAGAAGTAGATCAGGTTTGAACTCTTATGGCTAAAGTGAGCCCCCTTCTACATTTTTAAAAAAGGAACCCCTTTCTGGACATCGTAATAGGAATGGTTCCAGGTCTCGTGTCATAAATTTGAGTGTGTAGAAAGAAGACTTATTGGTGAATTTAGCAGTATTTTTCGTTGAAGTGGCAGTTGCTAACCATTACACCAGTATTTATTTGATTCTTAAAGAGCACAAAAGCATGGACTACAAATAAAGAAGATGGAGTAATAGCTTTTGACTGGGCCACTAGCTTTAAACTTGAAATGAAGTGTCCAGTTTTGAGTTACTGTGTCCAAATGCCATTTGTACAGTTTGAAAAGTGGGAGCATTTTTCCAGCTTGTCAGTGTTAGCTGTAGTTCATTCCCATGAATGATATCGCTGAAGGAGCCTGTCGCGCTGCTATAAGTACTTCACTCATGACTGGAATGTATTAAATGTATTAATCTGTGCCTTTGAGTGTAATTTAGGGAAGCCCTACGTTTGACACATTCTTGTACATCCTTGTTTTATGGCCCTATCCTGCAGGTAACCATGTCTCAAAAGCAAAGTGACTGAATGAAGTTAAAATTGGGTGTCACAAACTATCATATGCACTTGTGTTGCTTATTTCACTGTCAGAATTATAGATATTAGATTAAATATGTCCACAGCTCTATTTTATACCACCGTTGCCAATATTAAGATCCATCTGGGAAGCCCATTGTTCTAATGTTTCTTTCACCTTTGGAGTTTAAATAGAACTGTGCATATAAAGCTTACACACATACAAACACACACAGCACTACAACGTGAATAATCAAAAGAGCACCGCAAACAGGAAATACATTCCCAACCATAATACCCAAAGATAAAACATGAGACTAAGCTCTGTTGCCAAATATTTGTCAAACCTATTTTAAGCCGCCTGAATAAAAAATGTAATCTTTTCTGTAGCAAGGTTGGCTCTTGTGTCAACCTACTGAACTCATAAAGCATTTATAGCCACCTTTTAACCATTATCTCTCATAAATCTGAACTCGACTTCCTCCAGAAATGTATGATTTTGAAATTAATGTGACTTTTACTACAATTCCTAAGCTGCTACATAGATCTATTTTGTCAGCATATATTTTTGCTTGTAATTAAGTAGTAGGGGTATTGTCGCTAGTCTGGGGAGTGGGAGTTGGTGTAAGAGAATGGAAGGAAAAGACCACATAGCATTTACTCTTGAGTAATACTATTGAGTTTTATAGGATTATATTAGACTAGCTGTGCCCAGCCACGCATTGCTGTGGTGAAGTCTGGTGGTATGGGAAATAAAGTATTGAGGAACTGGTGGTAGTTAAGGTAAAGGGTAAAGGTTTTACCTTACATTAAGTCCATTATAAATAATATAGCTGTGTGGAAGGGCCTTGAGTCTACACTGCCACATAATCCAGTTAAAATCAGATAATCTGTATTTTATAGGCAGTGTGGAAGAGGCCTAAGTGAGACCTAACTCTGCCTGTCCCCTGGGCTGAGTGGGTTGCTAGGAGACCAAGTGGGCAGAGCTTAGCCTTCTAACTGGCAGCAATTGCATAAAAACAATTATTCATCTCCCTCTAATTAGGACTTTATTTTTCTTTTCTTTTTGTTGTATGAACGTAGAGGCATGTATGAGGGGTTGTGCTGCCAAGTTTAGTGTTTCTGGGATGTGTAGTTTTGTTGTTTTGTCCTAGGCCGAAATTTCATTACCCTTTTATATATATAGATTGCAATTACATTCTGCAATATAAGCAAATGGTTGGATTGGAGGACTTCTAACTACAAGTCTGTTCCTACTCCATGATTCTGTTATAAAGACTGTTCCATGAACCCTTCCCAACATCTCCAATATAGCAAAATGATTCAATTGTAACTACAGTAGAGTCTCACTTATCCAACCATCGCTTATCCAATGTTCTGGATTATCCAATGCATTCTGCCTCCTTCCCGGATCCACAGCTGTTTCTCTAGGCAGTAAGGACTGAACTTTTTACAGATTTAACTTCCGACATTGTTGTTACTGTACATTCATTTTATGGAAATCTATCTATTTGTAGTCAATGTTTTTAGTAGTCAATGTTTTTGTAGTCAATGTTTTCAATATATTGCAATGTTTTGGTGCTAAATTCGTAAATACAGTAATTACTACATAACATTATTGCATATTGAACTGCTTTTTCTGACAATATGTTGTAAAACATGATGTTTTGGTGTTTAATTTGTAAAATCATAATGTAATTTGACATTTAATACTTTTCCTTAATCCCTCCTTATTATCCAACATTTTCACTTATCCAGTGTTCTGCTGGCCCATTTACGTTGGATAAGTGAGACTCTACTGTACTATAGCTATGTCCCATGGCTTTCTAGAATATGGAGTCTGTTTTTTTTAAATCGTGTCAGAAGTGAGAACATTACAAGTCGCTTCTGGTGTGAGAGAATTGGCTATCTACAGAGACATTGCCCAGGGGATGAGCTGGGAGACTTCTCTCATGTCCCTGCAAGCTAGAGCTGACAGACAGGAGCTCACCCATGTAGTGAATTCAAACTGGCAACCTTCAGGTCAGCAACCCAACCTTCAGGTCAGCAGTTCAGCCAGCAAAAGGGTTTAACCCATTGCACCACGATGACTCTGGAGTCTGGTGAAGCACTACAGCAGTGATTTTCCAACTCTGACCTTCCTGGTGTTTTGGACTTCAACTTACACAATCCAATTACAAATGTCAGCCAAGCTAGCTGACATTTCTGGAAGTTGAAGTTCAAAGCAACTGGAGAGCTATCTTGACCTCATCAGACATGACAATAGCTCACCAGATTTTTTTTAGCAATTTGTTCACATCTGTTCAATAATGAACTGAAACATTTGCAAGAGATTACAATGTTGCTCCAAAAAGTTGGCTGGGAGACTTTAGAACAGGCCTGCACAATCTGTAGCCATCCAGGTGTTTGAGACTCCAACTCCCAGAAGCCCTATCCAGCTTGGTCAGGAATTTTGGAAGATGAAGTCCAAAACATCTGGAGGGCCATAGATTGTGCAGACCTGCTCTAGAGCAGTGCTTCTCAACCTGCGGGTTCCCAGGTGTTTGGACTACAATTTCCAGAAATCCCAGCCAGTTTACCAGCTGTTAGGATTTCTGAGAGTTGAAGGCCAAAACATCTGGGGACCAACAGGTTGAGAACCACTGCCTAGAGTCAGACAAAGACAGCAACCGAAAACAGTAGCTGTTGGCCTTTTCCAAGGTGATGACTTAGTACTGTATTTACATGACAAAAATGAGAAAACTGGGTGAAGGCTGGGTTCTTTTCAGGCTCCCCAGCTGCGTTGACTGGGACTCACAAAAATAACTTTTCCACACACTAGACATGTCAATAATCTTTTCTCTCATTTGGAATGTAATACTGGTTTATGCTGAAATAACCTCCCTCCATGTACAAAAGTTGAGAGATACATAAAGGTAAAGGTTTTCCCCTGACATTAAGTCCAGTCGTGTCTGACTCTGGGGGTTGGTGCTCATCTCCATTTCTAAGAGCCAGTGTTGTCCATAGACACCTCCAAGGTCATGTGGCCGGCATGACTGCATGGAGCGCTGTTACCTTCCTGCCGGAGTGGTACCTATCAATTTACTCACATTTACATGTTTTCGAACTGCTAGGTTGGCAGAAGCTGAGGCTACCAGCAGGCGCTCACCCCACTCCTCGGATTCAAACCGCTGACCTTTTGGTCAGCAAGTTCAATTGCTCAATTAACCAACTGCGCCACCGGGGGCTCCAAGCTGGCGGATAAGAGTACGTAAATTTAGATCCAGAACATGAATATGGGAATAGGCCTTGACTTATTTTATTCCAAAGACTATTCCAATATATACCATATGTATTCATGTAAAGGTCTAGCCATTTTAATTTTAAAATGACACAAAAACCTGGGCCCACTTATCCATGGGCCAATTTAAGTAATGTACCTTCTTATCTTTGACTGTGTGAATCATAATAAATTGTGGCAAGTTCTTGGTGGTATGGGGATACCAAGTCACCTTCTCTGTCTCCTGAGAAATCTGTGTAACAACCAAGTAGCCACAGTAAGAACAGACCACGGAACAACAGATTGGTTCAAGATTGGGAAAGGAGTACGGCAAGGCTGCATACTTTCACCCTACCTATTCAACTTGCATGCATAACACATCATGCGATGAGCGGGGCTTGATGAATCCAAGGCTGGAGTTAGAATTTCTGGAAGAAACATTAACAACCTCATATATGCAGATGATACCACTTTGATGGCTGAAAGCGAGGAGTTGAGGAGCCTTATATCCAAGGTGAAAGAAGAAAGTACAAAAGCTGGGTTGCAGTTAAACATCAAGAAAACCAAGATTATGGCAACTAGACTGATTGATAACTGGCAAATAGAGGGAGAAAACATGGAGGCAGTGACAGACTTTGTATTTCTATGCACAAAAATTACTGCAAACACAGACCACAGCCAGGAAATCAGAAGTCATTTATTTCTTTGGCAATGAAAGTCCACATAGTTAAAGCAATGCTATTCCACATAGTAACCTATGGATGCGAGAGCTAAGGAAGGCTGAGTGAAGGAAGATAGACACTTTTGAACTGTGGTGTTGGAGGTAAATTCTGAGAGTGCCTTCAACTGCAAGAAGATCCAACCAGTCCATACTCCAGGAAATAATGCCCAGCTGCTCACTGGAGGGAAGGACATTAGAGGAAAAGATGAAGTATTTTGGCCACATAATGAAAAGACAGGATGGCTCAGAGAAGATAATGATGCTGGGTGTTGCACCCCAAGGCAGCGTGAGCACTGGAAACCAAACAGAGACCAATAATCATATAATATCTTTATTAAAACAATAATAAATTCAGGAAAGAATAAGTGGAAAGGATGAGAGAGCAATAGTCCTTTAAGAAATGGTATGAATTAGTCCAAAGAGTTGAAGAGATATGTCCAATATTATTGTCCAAAGTCCAGAAACCAAAACACGCTCAAAACTGTTGATAAGTTCTTGAGTGGGGAAAACAACAAGAAAGCAGGAGTGAATAACAAGGTCCAAAGTCACTAGGAAGTCTTGGATATCAGGTCCAAAGTCACTAGGAAGTCTTGGATATCAAGGCAGGCAGAGAATGAAGCTGAAAGCAATCTGGATTCAGGAACAAGGCAAGGACGTGAATTTACTCCGGATTAAATTGGGAGTCGCAGCTCGGCTTGGCCGCCAGGAACAGGAGACTTGGCTTGGTGAAATCAGGGAACTGGAAACGGTGAAATGTTCTCAGAAGTTGCTACATTGACACCACAAATTGTTCACAGTGCAAGACACTTTTATAGAACTTAGATCTAATCACAGCGAAGGGAAACCAACTCCCCAAAGGTTCCCAAGGCAATCTCCTATCCCGTATCCCCTCTAGATGCCAAACGTTGACTCCTTCGAAGCTCCTGTTTCTGTGATCTCTGGCGATACAAAAACTCCCTTCTGTTAAAGGATACATTCCCTGGGGAATTTGGGACATCTGGTTCTACCACGGGAGTAATGTTTTCAGTATCTCTCCCAATTAAGAAAGCATTGGAGCTATCCACAGCTGGGGTCTGTAATTGGAAGGAGCTCAGAGAACTGGGTAAAAAGTCAGAATAAGCTTCATCCTGGTCAAAGTTCATTTCTGAACCAGGTTCAGAACCCAAAGGTGGCTAAGATATAACACTGGGGGAAAAGGAAGGAAAAAGGAAGAGGGGTCAACCAAGGGCAAGATGGATGGATGGTATCCTTGAAGTGACTGGCTTGACCTTGAAGGAACTGGGGGTGGCGACGGCTGACAGGAAGCTCTGGCGTGAACTGGTCCATGAGGTCACAAAGAGTCAGAAGTGACTGAATGAATAAACAAAAACAACCTTGTTATCAAAAAAGGAACTATCCCCTTCTCTAAGGAACTAAATCTGGCCCTGGATAACCTAAAAGCACTAACCCCCTCTACCTCTTACAATATGGTGCCACATCGAGCCTTTTTAAATGCCTAGGTGGGCAAATGGTGGTGGTGACATCCAGGGGCAATTGGCTCCCTGTGAAATGCTGGCACTTTCCCTTTTCCACAGAATGACCCTCAACGTATCTGCAGGCCATATAAAAACCAATTAATAGCATTCAACTTATATATGAGGTTGACTTATATGTGAGTATATATGCAGTATTCTCTTTGAACCTGGGATCCCTATGTGGGAAAGGCCATGTTTAGCATTCAAATGTTATCTCCTGCCCTTAAAGAGCAGAAGAACCCACGTACACTGCAGTTCATCTGCACTATCAGAAATGCTTTCACTGCAGAATTTTACTCTGAAGCCTTGACTCTCACAGCACCAGCGGTCATCTCTTGGCAGTGATGGAAGGGAAACAAATACTTTGCATGAGGCATTGTCCTAAAACGTCTTTCTGTAAAACAAGCAACATCCATTATAGTCCTAACTGAAAATTCATGGGAAGCTTGGAAGAGAAAACAACTGTTTGAAAAATGCAGTGCTGAATGTATCAAACTTTTACAAGACTATGATGCACACAAGGTCAGCTCTCACTAGCTATAGCTAAATGGAGTGTGCGTTTCTCATAAAGTGCAATATTTAGACAAACAAACACTTAGAAGTGGAGAAATGTACAACCATGCTGCAATGCCTTTAGAAGAAGCCATATGGGGAACCATTTGTGAGGGTTGTGTGGTGTGTTATTTCTTTATCTTGACAGCTTTCTTTACATAGGACTGGTATTCTCAGGCTTGACTTGACCATTATTGTTGCTTCCTCTGTCAAGTAGCCAGTAGCAGCAGGCTTGGACTTTATAACACAGAGTTGGCAAACTAGTATATTGCATGATATTGTACAATAGGAGCCATTACCTGGGGTGACGGTCCTGATTCTGTGCTGGTTGACTACCTTTGCACAATAAAGCCACCTCTAGATATTGATGGGTAAAATTCATCAATAGTCCTTAATAATGCCACAATCCCAGGATTTACATGTGTGATGAGATCCAAGCACTTCTGGTGTGGCATGCTTGTAACGTTAGGGGTGACATTGCCCTCTCCCTTTGCTGAAAAAAAAAACTTCATATAATTGCAAAGTGTATTTTAATTATTATTTTTTCAAAAGGGGAGAAGTGGCACAGGAGGAAGGCAGTTTCACTGCCCGCCCAGAAGCTTAGCCTTGCACTGCCAAGGCATCACAATTGTGTGACACCAACAGTAATGCAAGGAGAAGGGTGACAATACTGGTAAGTAGCTGCCACCCCAGGTTGCAAGAATGCCACGAGATAGCAGCGGTAAAGTCCTGCATCTCATCTCTCTCACAAATAGGGAGTTTGTGCTAATGAAAAAATATTTTCACTAAACAACAACAAACTTTATTTATATACCATTCTATCTCCCATGGGGACTCAAAGCGGATTGCACATAATAAAAATATTCAATACATATAGGTAAAGGTAAAGGTTTCCCCTGACGTTAAGTCCAGTCATGTCTGATTCTGGGGATTGGTGCTCATCTCCATTTTTTAAGCCGAAGAGCCAGCATTGTCCGTAGACACCTCCAAGGTCATGTAACCGGCATGACTGCATGGCGCGCCGTTACCTTCCCGCCGGAGTGGTACCTATTGATCTACTCACATTGGCATGTTTTCGAACTGCTAGGTTGGCAGAAGCTGGAGCTAACAGTGGGCACTCACTCCGCTCCCGGGATTTGAACCTGGGACCTTTTGGTCTGCAAGTTCAGCAGTTCAGTGCTTCAACACACTTCGCCACCGGGGTTCAATACATATACATCATCCAAAATACAAGAAACCAATATAACAACAATTAACTGAACATATTTAAAATTCCAACATTTTAAAACAATATAATACCTTAATAAAAGCAATTGCAATCGCTTCCTTGGGTGATTCTAAAGACAATTTTTATCTATAGTTCCAAATACCAGCTTCTATATAGGTTAATAGGTTGTCATTTACACCAGACTGCAAGGTAAGGGGTTTAAGGCTCTTTCATCAAATAGATTTCCCTTCCAAAAGACAATAGAAGTTCACATAAAAATAATAAGGAACATAGTGCAATACTTCACATTTTTGTATAACTTCACATTTTGAGAGGTAAAAGTTAGGAAAGCTTTGCCCTCCATGTTGAGTTTGGAGGTATGGATAGTGTCTTCAGCAAATATCTGTTGGTGTTTCAGTAGCCTTGCAGTAGTAGATTCCTTGCAGATTGTAGTTCAGACTTTAAAAGAGCTACCCATGACTTTAAAAGTCTTTAAACGAGCTGAATGCTATTCCCAGAAATCAGTGCAGGACCTTGGATAGCTCCTTCACACTAAAATGGAGCATTACCTGTCACTTCAGATGCCTGGAGGAGGCCTCCACAGGGCAAGAAGAAGTGAGCCCAAATAACAGATTCCAGTCAGACATAGAGGAATTTGGCAGCCTTGTCCTGGAAGCAGGTCCTGGAGAATCACATACAGACTTTGGATACTGATCCATTTTCATTTTTGGAGTGCCATAGATTACTCATAAATCAGGAGAAACAAAAGCACAGACAAGGAAATGGTCTGCCTTAAAAGGGAGAGGTTGGAATAATTAGGTAAATTGTGCTAAATTTCATCTCACTGTAAATTGGTACAGTTTCTGTGCAATGAAATAGTAGTTCCATAACACATGTTTGGCACTGGTCCCTTTTTGTTCGCTAGTTACCTGACTTTTGGCTTGTCCTTGACTCTTTGATACCTCCCTGACTTGCACTCAACCCTGTTTGGACTGCTTTTCTTACTTAAATCCTTGAGTGCTTCAGCCCCATTTTTGCTCTTATTACAAGGACCTTAAAAGGGATAGGCTGGAATATCTCCATGTATGACCTTGAACTGTCTTGGTTTTTCCATTGTTTGTTCTCTTGAATTGGAAATCGGGAAACCGAGCATCACCACTCAACCAGCATGGAAGACTCTAAGCTTCTATGTCAGTTGGTTGCAAGGCATGTTGCAAAAATTATTTTCCTTGAAGAAGAATCAAATATCATCGCCATTCTGTCTTTGTACAAATGCATGTACTTTAGCAAGGAGAAAGAATCAATGTCTTGTGCAGGTAAATCCTTTTTCAGTAGGTTTTCTCCTTTGCTCACGACCTCATCTCTTGTTATTGTTTAAATATTTTTTTTTCTTTAGACAATTGGAGGTGGGAATATGCGTCATGCCCATAGGTCACGGTTGTTGTCCTCCACATGTTATTGAACTACAATTCATGTCAATATTTCCCTCTATGTATCCGAACGTATCTCCCGCTATGAACCATCACAGAGGTTATGATCTTCTGGGGAGACCCTGCTCTCGGTCCCACCTGCTTTGCCTTCTCAGTGGTGGCTCCTTTACTCTGGAACTCTCTCCCCAGTGAGATTAGATCAGCACCCTCCCTCTTGACCTTCAGAAAGGAAACAAAGACATGGTTATGGGACCAAGCTTTTGGCCAGTAAACTAATGCAGTGCAAGAAATAAATAGGAATATGTACAATTGAAAGTTGGAACAGTCCCGGTCTACGATTTTGGAACACGTGATTTTAATGTTTATATTATGTAAAGGTAAAGGTTTTCCCGTAACATTAAGTCCAGGCATGTCCAACTCTGGGGGTTAGTGCTCATCTCCATTTCTAAGCTGAAGAGCCAGCGTTGTCCGTAGACACCTCCAAGGTCATGTACTTCATGGAGCACTTTTATCTTCCCACCATAGCAGTACCTATTGATCTACTCACATTTGCATGTTTTCGAACTTCTAAGGTTGGCAGAAGTTGGGGCTAACAGTGGGAGCTCACCCCGCTCCCTGGATTTGAACTGCCACCCTTTCAGTCAGCAAGTTCAACAGCTTACTGGTTTAAGTTGTGCACCATCGGGGGCTAATATTTATATTAGGTGTTTTAATTCTATGTTTTCATGTCAAAATGTTGTTTCTATCTTATGTTCAGTGGTCTTATTGTTTTTAACGCATAGTTATATGTTTCTTGTTTAGATTTTATGATTTGGTTTTACTTGTATGTTAGGCATTGAATTTTGCCATTATTATGTTTTAAACTGCTTTAAGTCCCCCCAGCAGTGAGAAACTGTACATAAATACAGTAAATAAATAAATAATAATATCCACCGGCACAGATGAGAAATGCTGGGATTTGTAGTTTCTCCTTCAGCATGCTTGCAAGCAGAAGATAAAAGAAATGATAGGAGAACACAGGAGAACTATAAATGGCAGATGTTGTAATTTAGACCGAGTTATGACTCATGGATACAGAGAAGAATTAACTCCCAAACAGTAGGGCAAGGGAGGCATCCCATGTTCAACTCATGTCAAGATCAAGTCTGGATCTCATGTCAATTTCTATGGTTGAACTTTTGTTGTTGTTGTTTATTTGGTCAGTCACTTCCAACTCTTCGTGGCCTCATGGACCAGAGCTCCATGTTGGCCGTGGCCACCCCGAGCTCCTTCAAGGTCAAGCCAGTCACTCTAAGGATACCATCCATCCATCTTGGCCTTGGTTGGCATCTCTTCCTTTTTCCTTCCATTTTTCCCAGCATCATTCTCTTCTCTAAGCTTTCCTATCTTCTCATGATGTGGCCAAAGTACTTCATTTTTGCCTCTAGTATCCTTCCCTCCAGTGAGCAGTTGGGCATTATTTCCTGGAGGATGGACTGGTTGGATCTTCTTGCGGTCGAAGGCACTTTCAGAATTTTCCTCCAACACCTCAGTTCAAAATGCATCAATAATAATAACAACAACAACTTAATTTTTTTTATCCTGCCTCCATCTCCCCGCAGGGACTTGGAGTGGCTAATACAAGGCAAACCCCGAAAGCAATAAAACAGAGTAAAACAGATAAAAGCAACATATTCAAGTAGGTAAAATACAATAAAATCAGACATGAATACAAGTGCGATACAATAACAGTAAGAACCAATTTGATCATAAAATGATGAGATAAAAGGATCAGCACGTTGGAGAGAGGGCTAACATGGGAGGACAATTAAAACTAAAGTGCAGTAGTACAGTAGAGTCTCACTTATCCAAGCCTCACTTATCCAAGTTTCTGGATTATCCAAGCCATTTTTGTAGTCAATGTTTTCAATATATCGTGATATTTTGGTGCTAAA
Organism: Anolis carolinensis; assembly: GCF_035594765.1. Lineage (NCBI taxonomy): Eukaryota > Metazoa > Chordata > Lepidosauria > Squamata > Anolidae > Anolis > Anolis carolinensis. The sequence goes on from NC_085843.1 coordinate 194,197,854, forward strand.
TTCGTAAATACAGTAATTACAACATAACATTACTGCGTATTGAACTGCTTTTTCTGTCAAATTTGTTGTAAAACATGATGTTTTGGTGCTTAATTTGGAAAATCATAACCTAATTTGATGTTTAATAGTCTTTTCCTTAATCCCTCCTTATTATCCAAGATATTCGCTTATCCAAGGTTCTGCCGGCCCATTTAGTTTGGATAAGTGAGACTCTACTGTATGTTATAAGGTCTATCTTCCTTTTTTTTCACTTTTTATTTTATTACAAATATTTCTATTTAAAAAATGTTTAAACATTCTCTAACAAATTTGCAATACAGAGTTATGTATATCATAGCTCCTATAATATTTTCACTCTCTAACTATATTACATACTTATATTATTTACCTTCTGTTACCCCTCACCTAGTGCTATCCCTTCACCCCAGACCAGCCAATTAAAATATTTATTTCCAAAATTCCATTGTTTCTTTTACAGGTTTTTCCCCCTTACCTTCTACGTATACAAACTCTATACATTTTCCCCATATCTTCCCAAAATCATCCTTTTTTAGTAACCCTCTTTTAATTTTAATATTACATGTCAATTTATCATTTATCGCAATATCCCAAATCTCCTTATACCATTCTTCCTTCGCTCAGCCTTTCTTATAGTCCAGCTCTCGCATCCGTAGGTTACTACGGGGAATACCATTGCTTTAACTATGCGGACCTTCGTTGCCAGTGTGATGTCTTTACTCTCCACTATTTTATTGAAGTTGGCCATTGCTCTCCTCCCAAGAAGTAAGCCGAGTAAACCGAGCCCATAGCTATAGTAGTTGCACAGGCCATCTCTTTGACTAGAAACACAGCACGTTATTCCTCTGCCCCAAAGCATCTTAGACTATAACATTGCATTTTAGTTCTAGTGGCCCCTCCAGGCCATCCTCTCCTCCATCCCAGTGGTCTTTTTTCTTTTCTGATTCATATGTTATTTGAGTGATTATATTCCTTCTGTTTATGTGATTATTTTAGTCAATTGTTATGTTTTGTTTTTGTTTTTAATTCTTATAGTGTTTTATAGTGTTTTCAGTGTTTTATTGTACAAAGTTTTATGCTGATTTTAGGAGCCTCCTGATGGCGCAGTGCACTAAGTGACTTGAAAGTTGGGTTGCTGACCTGAAAGCTGCTAAGTTCGAATCCAACCTGGGGAGAGTGCGGATGAGCTCCCTCTATCAGCTCCAGCTCTATGCGGGGCCATGAGAGAAGCCTCCCACAAGGATGGTAAAAACATCAAAACATCCGGGCATCCCCTGGGTAACGTCCTTGCAGACGGCCAATTCTCTCACTCCAGAAGCGACTCAAGTTGCTCCTGACACGAAAAAAATATATGCTGATTTTATATTGGAAACTGCTCTGAGTCCCTTTCGGGAGAGAGGGCGGTATACAAATAAACTTTTACTTACTTACTTACTTTACTAAGCGTCTTCTGATTTCCTGGCTGCAGTTTGTGTCTGCAGTAATCTTTGTGCCTAGAAATACGAAGTCTGTCACTGCTTCTACATTTTCTCCCTCTATTTGCCAGTTATCTTAAACTTATGAAACGGTATAATAAAAAGCATCACCTGAAGTCATTCAGTATCTCCAAGGGTACTATTACTGCTACTTTTCAAACCACCCCTACACTTTTTCTGCAGTGCACTGTATTTCTCTTTCTTATTATTGACTTCTATGCCTTTCCTTGTACACACTTCCAAATAAGTATCTCTAACCACCCACTCTGTGTGTGTGTGTTCCTAATTCCTGCAGGGCTGATGAGCCTTCAATGGGCGGCCAGGCAATTCATAAATGCAGAGAGCTGCAACGCTCCACCTGCAGGCATCGTTAGCCGGCAATGATGGGAATGATAGAAGTGATGGGAACAGTGACTGAACTCTGACCTTATCGATCGGAGCCACCTCTAACCAGCTGAGTTGCTCCGGCCCAGTCAGCTGAAAAGGAATTTAAAGGGTAGTCATCTTCCCTGTTCGACTTGCCTGTCATTAATAATGTTTTCATCCATGACAGTGATAAACACATGGTACTTGAGGAGAGTTTATTAAGGTCAATCTATAAATAAAAATTAAAATTTTAAAAAATGGGTTTACACAGATGAACAGATGGATGAATAAAGTGATTGGGAAAACAATAAATATGAAAATGGACAGATGGATAAAGTATATGGCAGGGATCATTCCGGAGGGGGAAGGGCACCAGCTCCCTCGCCGCAAATAACTGGCAGCATCATAGAATACCCTTCTGTCCCTTAAAAGAGAGAGAGAGAGATTTAATGAAGCTGATTCAGAACTTAAAGGCTTTGTGGCTCTATAGGCTGACTAATATTTTGTCATTTAATGCCTATTCTCTGATCTGGTAAAAAGGATTGCAGCCATTTTTCTGTGTCAGGGATATGACTGAGTGCTACTAAAATTTAAATGTCTCATCTGTCCTTGGATTAAATACTGAAGGCCTTAAAACCTGTGAAGTTTACTTCATATAAGATGCTATCAAATGTACTGGCTCCTTCCATTTCAGCTAATCCATCTAAAACGCAGACGTGTGCTTTTCACCTTAAGAACAGACAAGTACCTCGAGCTTTGGGGATTACCTGGGAAGGAATCCCACTGGAGTATTGCAGCACACCAAAATACTTGGGAGTTACCCTGGACTGTGCTCTGACTTACAAGAAGCACCGCTTGAGTATCAAGCAAAAAGTGGGCGCTAGAAATAACATTGTACGAAAGCTGACTGGCACAACCTGGGGATCACAACCAGACACAGTGAAGACATCTCCTCTTTTGCTTTGCTACTCTGCTGCTGAATATGTATGCCCAGTGTGGAATACATCTCGCCATGTTAAAACAGTGGATGTGGCTCTTAATGAAACATGCTGCATCATCACAGGATGTCTACACCCCACACCACTGGAGAAATTATACTGTTTAGCCGGCATTGCACCACCTGACATCCTCCGGGAAGTAGCAGCCAGTAATGAAAGGACCAAGGCATTGACATCTTGACCCATCCCCTGTCTGGGTATCAGCCAGCACACAAACGCCTTAAATCAAGAAATAATTTTCTAAGATCTACAGAGATACTCGCAGGAACACCTCAGCAAGCGAGAGTCAAAAAGTGGCAGGCTAAAACCCGGAATCTCAATCAGTGGCTTACACCAGATGAGAGACTCCCTCCTGGGCACACAGAAGACTGGGCGAGTTGGAAGGTACTGAACAGACTGCGCTCTGGCACCACGAGATGCAGAGTCAACCTTAAGAAATGGGGATACAAAGTGGAGTCCACGACATTCGAGTGTGGAGAAGAGCAAACCACAGACCACCTATTACAATGCAGTCTGAGCCCTGCCACATGCACAGTGGAGGACCTTCTTAAAGCAACACCACAGGCACTCCAAGTGGCCAGCTGCTGGTTAAAGGACATTTAGTATAATGCCAAGGTTTTTTTTTAACTCTGTGTTTGCAAATATATTATTTATTTATTTACTACATTTATATCCCGCTTTTCTCACCCTGAAAGGGACTCAGAGCAGCTTACAAATCAAATGAACATACAATATATTATTAGCATAGCACAGTATAAGCATTAAATTACTATATTGTACTATATCATTATATGGTAATATTATTAGTAATATTACATTTAAAATACATTGCAACATGTACCCTCGGTTCGCTTCTGAAACAATAAATCAGAAAGGATAGCATGAATACACACATATACGCACAAATGCCAGCAGCTGCAGTGGTTTGAATGTTGGAATCCAGTGTTTGAATCCCCATTCGGCCATGGAAATCTACTGACTGGCTTTGGGTAAGTCATGTTCTCTCAACCTAAGAAGAAGGCAATGGCAATTTTTTTCATGTCAGGAGCGACTTGAGAAACTTCTGGTGTGAGAGAATTGGCCGTCCACAAGGATGTTGCCCAGGAGACGTCCAGATGTTTTACCATCCTGTGGGAGGCTTCTCTCATGTCCCCGCATGAGAAGCTGGAGCTGACAGACAGGAGCTCACCCTGATCCCCAGATTCAAATTTCTGAGTTTTCAGTCAGCAGTTCTGCTAGCACAAGGCTTTAACCCATTGTGTCACTGGGGCTCCTGGCAATGGCAAATCCTGCCAAATAATAAACTCTTCCAAGAAACTCTTATGAAAAGGTGACCATAAGCTGACGTTGACTTGAAGGCACGTATGAATTGACTAACTCAGTAATCCACATGAAGATTGCACTCCAGAAATAAGAAGAAGACTGGAAATTGGAAGGGCAGCTATGAAGGAAAGAACTAGACAAGATCCTCAAGTATAAAGATATATCCTTCAATACCAAAGTCAGGCCAATCCATGCCATTGTATTTCCAATTTGAGAAAGCTGACAGGGAGAAAATAAACTCATTTGAAATACAGTAGAGTCTCATTTATCCAAGCTTCACTTATCCAAGGTTCTGTATTATCTAAGGCAGTCTGCCTTTTAGTAGTCATTATTTTTGTAGTAAATGTTGCAATGTTTTAGTGCTAAATTCATAAATACAGTAATTACTACATAACATTACTGTGTATTGAACTGCTTTTTCTGTCAGTTTCTTGTAAAACATGATGTTTTGATGCTTAATTTAAAATCATAATGTAATTTTATGTTTAATAGGCTTTTTTTCTTAATCCCTCCTTATTATCCAAGATTTTTGCTTATCCAATGTTTTGATGGCCCGTTTATCTTGGATAAGTGAGAATATGTATTGTACTTGGAAAGTTCTATGGATAATGTTGGACTGCCAAAAAGACAAATAAATGGGTCCTGAAACAAATACAACTTGGACTGATTCTAGAAGTTAAAAAAGTGTGAAGGTGCCATATTTTGGCCATATCATGGGAAAACATGACTCACCATAAAATACAGCAGTATTTATTTATTTATTTATTTATTTATCTGTTGTGTCAGAAGCAGATTGAGAGTACAGTTATAATGTATAAAAATGACCAACAAAGTTAAAAACTTGGCATTATCCTAAATGTCCTTTGACCAGTAGCTGGCCACTTGGAGTGCCTGTGGTGTTGCTATAAGAAGGTCCTCCATGGTGCATGTGGCAGGCCTCAGACTGCATTGTAATAGGTGGTCTGTGGTTTGCTCTTCTCCACACTCACATATCGTGGACTCCACTTTGTATCCCCATTTCTTAAGGTTGACTCTGCATCTCTTGGTGCCAGAGCGCAGTCTGTTCAGTGCCTTCCAAGTTGCACAGTCTTCTGTGTGCCCAGGGGCGAGTATCTCATCCGGTGTCAGCCACTGATTGAGATTCCGGGTATTAGCCTGCCACTTTTGGTCTCTTGCTTGCTGAGGTGTTCCTGTGAGTGTCTCTACAGATCTTAGGAAGCTGTTTCTTGATTTAAGTCATTGGCATGCTGGTCGGACATGTCAATGCCTTGGTCTTTTCCCAATGGATATCAGGTGGTCAATACCTGCTAAACAGTATAATTTCTCTAGTGGTGTTCGGTGTAGACATCCTGTTATAATGCAGCATTCCTCATTTAGAGCCACATCCACTGTTTTAACGTGGTGACATGTATTCCATACTGGACATGCATATTCAGCAGCAGTGTAGCAAAGTGTAAGGGTGGATGTCTTCACTGTACCTGGTTGTGATCCCCAGATTGTGCCAGTCAGCTTTCATATGATATTTCTAGTACCCAGTTTTTGCTTGATATTGACACAGTACTTGGTAAAGTAGACCACAGTAGAGGAAGGCAGCATTACACGCAGACAGCCATGTCCCTAAGTTTGCAGGACCTGAGTGCTCATTTATAACGTTACCATAAGTAGAAATTGACTTGATAGCAATCATCATAATCATCATCATCATCATCCTTCCCCTCCTCTCTCTCCACGAAATTATTTAACTTGTAACTTCAAAATGTACAGGTTATGAGAACTTTACACGCTTTGTTCAAGTTGACAAATCACCAATATCAGAACCAAGAGATATTGAACTGTATAGATTTGGAAGCACTAAGAACAGATAGGTTACTCAAAAACCAATGTCATCGATTTAAGCCAGGAACATTTTAAACTGTATTTGACAAGTTATTTCCAGAGCTTAGGAAGTTAGGTTTAACCATTAATTCAAGTGGGGAAATTAATTTGTTCTTGTTAATGTTGGGAGTGGTGAGATCTAATTAATTGTATTATCATTAGCTAATTGCATAGCTCAGTACTGAGTTTTTAAAGAAATAATGGGATGCATGTATAGGATATAAGTATATTTCTCCCATCTGACGCCTTTTGTTATTGGCTTCTTTAAAAGTGCTTTTTTATAGTTTTCACTTCCTTCCCCAGGTGGAAATTTCTGGATGTGTTTACTACATATTCTACAATCTAAACCAAGCATTCTCATTCAAACCTTCCATTTATAATTTTAAAAATACGTAATTTGTTAGATGATGACATACATTCCCAAGATGTTTGTCATTTCTTGTTATGTTCATGCGACACACTTACACTATGCAGCTGGCACACTAATGTGTTGGGCCACACAATTTGAAAAACTCTAGTCTAAACAATGAGTGGGAATGGTGGGATCCTAGAAACTGAGTTTGGTGAAGACTGTCTTGTAGCATGAGATCTGAACATCTATTTAATTTAGGCTTTTGTCACCAATCTGCATGTCTCACTTTTCCCATCCTTACGCACCCACAACTACATGTTATCTGTTCATTCACTCCTCAGATGCCACATATCATTTGTCTGGATCAGAAAAGATGATTTAAGAAAAATGCATACTTTCCAGTTAGAGGACACTCAAATGTAACAGTAAGTGACTCCAGTGGCAGAGAATTCTTATTTCCCAATAATATTTTGAGTTTGGATCTGCCAAACATTTTTCCTCACTAAAAGGTAAAGGTAAAGGTTTCCCCTGAGTCGTGTCCAACTCTGGGGGTTGGTGCTCATCTCAATTTCTAAGCCAAAGAGCCGGCGTTGTCCATAGACACCTCCAAGGTCATGTGGCCGGCATAACTGCATGGAGCGCTGTTACCTTCCCGCCAGTGCGGTACCTATTGATCTACTCACATTTGCATGTTTTCCAACTGTTAGGTTGGCAGAAGCTGGAGCTAACAGCGGGCGCTCACTCCACTTCCCGGGTTTGAACCTGGGACCTTTCGGTCTGCAAGTTCAGCAGCTCAGCGCTTTAACATACTAAGCCACCAGAGACTTCTGTTTTCTTCACTACTGAATTTATTTTATTTAGGGTATCTACACCCCACCCTTTTCACCCCAAAGGAGACTCAGAGCTGCTTTACAGAACACATATATGGCAAACATTCAATGCCGATTATACAATTAACAAGAATAGACAATACAGGCAGGGGTAAAGGTAGATTTTCCCATCTTATTTCCAGAATCTTGGAGGCTGTGCTCAACTCCAGCCAACCGGGGGGGGGGGGGTGCTGCTGTTGCTCCATTTCCCATGCCGAGGAGTATCCTTCTGACTGATGTCCTTAAGGGCACCTTTATTACCTCCCTGCTAAAGTGGTACCTATTTATCTACCCGCATTTCTGCTTTTGACCTGCTAAGTGAGTAGGTGAGCTGGGGCTAATGGTGGGTGCTCACCCCAACCTGGGCTCAAACTGCCAACCTTGCAATCAGCAGGATTTTTCTGCAGCATAGCGGTTTAGCCTGCTGTGCTTAGCCTGGCCAATATTCATACCTCAGAATCCTGCAAGCTAGAGCTGACAGACAATAGTTTACCCCATCTCGCTGATTTGAACTGGCAACCTTTAGGTCAGCAACCCAACCTTCAGGTCAGCAAGGGTTAACAAGGGTTTAACCCATTGCACCACCTCGGCTCCCTATTCGATTTACTAATTTACTATTCAAATCACTATTCAATTTACTAATCAGGGGTAAGAAGAGGGACAGACTTTTCCCCTTTCCAGGAAGGCCAAGCAAAAGCAAACTTGTACATCTTCTCCAAACTTGTGTGTCCTCCCTTGTTAGTATCTTTTGCCATCATGACAACACTTTGGTCTGGATTGGTCACTTACATACTCAAGTTTTCATCTGTGAAATATCAGAAGGCACGTGGTATGCTTGGAGCGCTGGGACCCCCAGCCTAATACTATTAGCTGTATTTTCACAATGGAAGTGCCACCATCCAGGCTCCTTCAGCTCTGAAAAACTGTCTGCTAAAAGGTGACACTTTCATATGGTTGTACCACCATTTGGAGAATGGTTACTTATTTGCATTACAACTCCAAGAATCTATTAGCCAGTATGGCCACTTACAATAATAGTTTGAGGATTCAAGGAATCATAGCCTCTAGAACAATGGTTCTCAATTTGTGGGTCCCCAGATGTTTTGCCCTTCAACTCCCAGAAAGCCTAACGGCTGGTAAACCTGCTGGGATTTCTGGGAGTTGTAAGCCAAAACATCTCGGGACCCACAGGTTGAGAACCACTGCTCTAGAAGTAACTTTTTCCAGACTCTTAGGCTGTAAGCACACAAGTATTTGTTCATGAACAGGTAGATAACAGGAAATTACTTCCTATTGCCAAAACAAATACCCCAACTGTTTCAATTTGACAGGTGCAATCCTGATTAATACTAATTTGTCCCAATGTTTTCAGTTGCTTTAAAAATGTCTCATTTTCCCTCTCCTTCTTCTAATCTTCTCCTTTGTCCTTAGCTTACTCCTGTTATATCAATTGAGTTCAAAGTGCAAAAGTATTTAGTATGCACCTGAGGCTGACTCTACATTGTAGCATGAATGTAATTTGACACCAGTTTAACTGCCATGGCTCAATACTATGAAATCCTGGGAGTTGTAGTTTGGAGAGGTACCAGCAACCTTTGGCAGAGAAGGCTAAAGACTTTGTAAAACAATAATTCCCAGGATTCTATCTCATTGAGCCATGGATGTTAAAGCAGTGTCAAACTTCATTACTTCTACAGTGTAGATCAGTGGTTACCAATCTGTGGTCAGTGGACCACCAGTGGTCCCCAAGAACTAAAATATGGTCCATGACCTCAATGTTACTGCACTGTTGCAATGAGATCGATTGGTCTCATGAAACTCTCTTATAAAGCCGAGGCAACTGGGATGTTGGGAGGGGAGAGACTGACTACCCATGAAAGGCATAACAACAAGCCTCCTGAGTGCTGCTTCTCCTCCTCCTGCCTCCATGTGGCACTTGGAAAAAAAGGCACCTTGGTGTCTTCATTTTTAGGTCTGTTCCTGGAGTTATTTGGGGTGCTGATTCAGAAAATTGCATTGGATAGACCACATCACCTCCAGATTATTAAATATGGTTTTCTGTGGGTGAGCAGATAGAGATTACTAGATGGCATATGTTCTGTATCAGAAACTAGAGCTGATGTGGTCTATCCAATTCAATTTTCTGAATCAGCACCCCAAATAACCAAACCGAATCTAAAGTTGATCAAAACTTATTCGTAACTTATGTTGGAAAGTGGTCTCTTGTCAAAGTGGTCTCTGGTCAAGCTGTCCTTGGTAAAAAAAAAAGGGTTGGGAACCACTGGTATAGCTGCATCCTTAGTGAGCAGAGAGGAGAGAAAGGGGCCAAAATTTGTCAGAGGCTTTCATGGCCGGAATCACGGGGTTGTTGTGTGTTTTCCGAGCTGCATAGCTACCAGTATTTTTTAAAAAATCTCTAAAATCGGGACACTCTGAAGACAGGGAATTCCAGACATGAAACAGTCATGGCCAGCTGACACCTCTCAACAAAGGATTCCCCCATGCAGGAAGCAGCCAAGCCTTGAAGATTCAAGGCTTTTCAATGCTAATCAAGGGGATTAATTGCAACATTCCAATAAACTAGAGTTCCTTCTCCTATCCTGGACTTTCCACAGATATATAAAGCCCACTTGACTAGTTTCCAACAGACCTCACAACCTCTGAGGATGCCTGCCATAGATGTGGGTGAAATGTCAGGAGAGAATGCTTCTGGAATATAGCCATACAGCCTGGGCCAAAATTTGACCATCTCTGGTAGGTTCCAGCAAAAGCATACTGCTTCAGTCTCTCCTAGCTGGTTTGTTCTTCCTCATTTAAAACTTTTGTCATCTCAATCATATTCTGATGTTGATCAGCCACATGTGCTCAAGTTTTAATGTTTCCCAGATTTTGTTCACAAAATGTTGGAAAGTCTGTGATGACCCAAAGAGAGAAAAAAATCAGAAAATTAAAAAAAATGCTAAAACAAAAAAAAATTCAAAGTGAGAGAAAGAAAGAAACAAAAACATAGTGAAAATTCACTCATCAGATATTGTGCCGAAATGATTGGAAAATATACCGCATCTGTTTAATGTTTAAAGCAAAAGAAAGTGGGAAAGTAACTGAGCATGAGATAGCTTTCAATAAATAATCATGGAATAAATGGGTAAATACGCATGGGAGCACTGTAAATGCACGAGTGGTTTGGTGCCAATAAAATGTGAAAGATAAAAATAAAATACAATATAGCCACAAAAGTATTTGTATAAATCATACAAATGTAGAGGAAAGACAGAGAGCAAGCCTGCCTGGTCTGTATACATTCCAGATTAGGTAATGCAAAGAACATAACACTGGCAACAAAAAAGGCATCAAGGAAGTGTGAAACAACCAGCACGACCGAACTGCAGCGCTTCCAAAGGTGACATTTTACAAATTTTATGATTTTAACTGCAAATGGGCAATGCACAGTTACCATATAATAAAACCGGGATCAGTGGTCATTTTAAGAGGGGACGTCGTTTGGATTTTCAATTCCTTTAACCATCCTCAGTAATTGAAATCATTGCTTCCTGAACCTGGTTTTCTTAGTACACTTCAATATACACATGGCCTGCCAATTGAACCATGCATTTCAATGGCAGAAACCAATCTGTGCACAAAAAGAAATAGTCATGTGGACCAGCTTCTTCCATTGAAGTCAGTGTGGATAATTCAGGAGGGAAAATATTATAAGTATCTTATTATATTGGAAAGGCTACCGGCTGTGTGTGAGAATTGGCTTGGCTGTTGTTCCTGGAATTAGGACTAGACTTATTAGATGGAAAAAGCAAGAAAACTAGTTTTAAGCTAAATAAGAGCTATTCAGTAGTAGAACAGACTGCCTTGTCTGGAATGTAGGTTGTTGGTTGCCTTTGAACAGAGGTTGGCCTGCTAATTGTTAGGAATGCATTACTGTACTGCAAAGCCTTTCCTTACCAGAGGGGTTGAACTAAATGACTTCCAAGATTTCATACAACTTTATAATTCTATGCACACGCTGACACTTCTGCATATAGAATAGGTTCCTTGACTGCAGCAAATCTGTCTATTCATTACATGTTCATGCCTCAGTAACAGTTAGCACAGTCCATTAGACTGAGAGTTTAAGTTCAGTCTAGGAGGCTTCGTTTCAAGGGTCACCTCCACCATAGATGCACTGGGGTTGTTTTATATGTCATTCTCAACCAGCCCTTTTGCATATTAAAGGACCTAACACTCTCTTGTTTCCTAGCCACGAAACACTTAGCATTTATTCCAACCACTGGAAACATTATGGTTTTCCAGAATATTGAAAGCCCACATTTCTCAATATGAGCCTGTCTGAGCTTTAAGGGTGCTTCCAGACAGCACTAAATCACGGGTTTTAAATGGGGGCAAAAAATCCCAGGACTTCACAAGAGGTCCACATACAGACCTGTCGGTCCTGGGATTTCTGCCTCCGTTGTTCAGACTTACTGCTTTGTTCCAAGATTTAGAGTCTCCCAAGATGGTGACCATGGGACTTCTGCCAGAAACCTTGACAGCTTTTTCTTTAAAAAGCCCCAGGATGAATATGTGGATATACAGATCTCTGCAAAAGTCCTGGCCAGAAAAACTGTGCCCTTCCCAGACGTTTCATGAAGTATCTGCCACACAAACAAATCTAATGGGGTAACACCACTTCTGCCCAAGTCAGCACTGCTCAATGAAACAGGAACACACACTTTCAAGCCAGGAACAGAACTTTGTAATTATTGACACTTTTTAGAGCCTGGTTGTTTGGCCATCTGTCCAGGCAGATTTCGTTGTGTACTTGTGGCATGGAACAATAATGTGCTGTTCCTGGGTTAAACATGGCTATTTCTATTAGCCAGCTCTATGAACTTGGCTCTCAGTACAGTAGAGTCTCACTTATCCAACATTCGCTTATCCAATGTTCTGGATTATCCAACGCAGTCAGCCTTTTAGTAGTCAATATTTTTGTAGTCAATCTTTTCAATACATTGGTGCTGAATTCGTAAGTACAGTAATTACTACATAACATTGCTGTGTATTGAACTGCTTTTTCTGTCAAATTTGTTGTAAAACATGATGTTTTGGTGCTTAATTTGAAAAATCATAACATAATTTGATGTTTAATAGGCTTTTCCCTAACCCCTCCTTATTATCCAACATATTTGCTTATCCAACATTCTGCTCGTCCGTGTATGTTGGATAAGTGAGGCTCTACTGTATTTACATTTCTCTCCAGCACATCCATGTTCCAATAACCAATTGTAAACTTTTGTCATTTACTAAACTGTACCCATGTTGTCAGCATAAACCCAATGAGGAACCAACATGTATAACCTGGCAACATTATCTTGTTGTTCCCTGGCACAAGTATACCACGAAACTTGTCTGCACAGACGGCCAAATGACAATACCTAACTACAGTAATGATGACATTCTTTTCTTGGTTTGAAAGTGTCTGTTCCTGTTTCATTGTGTATTACATAATGTGAAAGTACTTGTTGCACCCCAGAAATTTCATTTTCCTGCCACAAATTTCATTAAACTGGTAAAGGATGAAGTTCCTCTTTCCAGGATAAAGTTTTTGCCCTCTACTCAAGTGTCACCTTCTTTTTAGGAACGGACCAATCAGGAACAAACATCTAAAACCCAGGAACAAACCCAGATTAAAAATTCCGTGATTTCTGATTGCGGTGGCATATCTTTTCTCTGGCAAGACAGTGTGTGGACTAGTCAAACATGAACTATACGGGATTTTTATTCCATCACAGACTTTCTCTAAGTTCTGCTAACATCATAGGCACATCTGGTGAGAACATGGGAGACTATGGAATTCCCTTCCATGGGAACTTCAGTTCACCTCCAGTTTGAGAACCACTGAATTAAACAACACAAACTTCTGAATGTAGTAAAGCAATGTGTTCTTCAAATACCATCAAACACCTTGGGCCCT